>NW_028258325.1:47067500-47432500 GCF_053883595.1 Heterocephalus glaber | reverse complement strand
GTGCACTCAACTATATAAAACAAATACTAACAGACATGAAAAGTCATATATGCACTAATACAATTGTAGTGGGGGACCTCAATATCCCACTGTCACAAATAGATTGATCAACTAGACAAAAAATAAGTAATGAAATACTAGAACTCAATCAAACTCTTGAACAAATGAATTTGACCAATGTTTACAAAGTGCTGCACCCTACAAAATCAGAATACACCTTCTTTTCAGCTGCACAAAGTTCATTGTCCAAAACAGACCACATACTCACTCATAGAACATGTTTAAGTAAGTGCAAAGGAATTGAAGTTATCCCTTGTATATTATCAGACCATAGTGCAGTGATATTGGAGAGCAAGAGAAAAAGAAATCACAAGAATTTCATAAACACATGGAAAGTGAACAGCACACTTCTGAATAACCAATGGGTCACAGAGGAAATTAAAGAAATCAGATAGTTCCTTCAATTAAATGACAATGACAATACAACATATTGGAATCTATGGGACACAATGAAAGCAGTCTTACAAGGGAAATTTATAGCAGTGAATACTCATATTAGGAAAACAGAGTGAGCCCAATTAAACATGATGCGAACCTCAAGCTTCTAAAAAAAGAGCAGGACAAACCCAAAGCTCATACAAGAGAGGAAACTGTAAAGATCAGTGCAGAAATCAATTCAATGGAAACTAAGAGAATGGTACAAAAAATTAATGAAGCCAAAAGTTGGTTCTTCAAAAGAATCAACAAAATTGACAAAACTTTAGCCAACCTTATAAGAAAAAGGAAAGAAAAGGCCCAAATCCATGCAATTAGAAATGAAAAGGGTGAAATTACAACAGACCCAGAAGAAATCCAGAGGATCACCAATACCTACTTCCAGAACCTATATGCCAATAAGAAGGAAAACTTGGAAGAAATGGATTGATTCCTAGATACTTATGAATTACCAAAGTTGAACAAAGAAGACCTAAAAATCCTAAACGACCCAATATCAATCAATGAAATTGAAAACATAATTAAAAAATTACAAACTAAGAAAATCCCAGGTCCTGATGGCTTCACTGCTGAATTCTACAAGATATTTAGAGAGGAACTACTGTTTAAACACTTCACTGAAATTGAAAGGGAACCAATACTCCCAAATTCATTCCTGGAAGCAAGCATCACCTTGATCCCCAAAGCAGAGAAAGACCCAACTGAAAAAGGGAAATATAGGCCAATCTCACTAATGAACATAGATGCAAAAATCCTTACTAAGATACTGGCAAACAGAATGCAGAAGATCATCAAGAAGATCATACACCCTGATCAAGTGGGATTCATCCCAGGGATGCAGGGATGGTTCAATATATGCAAATCAATCAATGTAATACTCTATACTGATAGCACCAAGGACAAAAATCATATGGTCATCTCCATAGATGCAGAAAAAGCATTTGACAAAATCCAACATGCATTTATGATAAAAACCCTTCAAAAACTTGGGATAAACAGTCTCTACCTCAATCTGATAAAAGCTATCTGTAAAACAACAAAAGCCAATATCATACTAAATGGTCAAAAACTGAAATCCTTCACACTAAAATCAGGAACAAGACAAGGACTTCCACTATCACCACTCTTGTTCAATATAGATTTGGAAACCTTAGCGATGGCAATTACACAAGAGAAAGGAATAAAGATAGGAAATGAAGAAGACAAATTGTCATTATTTCCAGATGACACGATACTCTAGACAGGAGACCCCAAGAACTTCACCAAAAGTCTTCTAGACTAAATAACCAAATTCCATAAAGGAGCTAGATACAAGGTCAACACACAAAACTCAATAGCTTTCCTCTACACAAACAATAGGCTCACTGAGACAGAAATAGGGCAAACAATTCCTTTCACAATAGCATCTAAGAAACCGAAATACCTAGGAATCAACTTAACAAAAGAAATCAAAGACCTCTTCTCTGAAAACTATAGCACTCTGAAAAGAGAGATTGAAGATGATATCAGAAAATGGATTTCTTCCATTATCTTTATCCAGTTTTAGGATTAGCACAATGTTGATTTCCTAAAACGAGGGGAGAAGTGTTCCTTCTTTTTTCTGCTTTAACTGTTTGATATAATTTATCAATTAAAATGTATATGAGCCTGCTGTTGTCATATAGGTAGGTTTTCAAGCTAGGAATATACTTTCTTTAATAGGTGCTATTCAAATTTTATATTTCCTCCAGAGTTAGTTTCATTAATTTGTCTTCCAAGGTACTTCTTAGAAGTTGTCAAATTTATTTCAAAACAGATTTTTGAAATATACTTTCTATATCCTTTTAAATTCTGTAAAATCTGTAGTAATGTCTCCTAGATCTTAATATTGTAATGTAAAAAATGTATAATTGATATTGTGTAACAGGAAGTAAAGGTCTAAAGGAGCAGGGGAAGTGGGAGGGGTAGGGGAAAGGAAAGAAGGGAAAAGAGAAAATATGAGAAAAGGAAAAAAATGGAAACAAAGTCTTTGCAAATAGGGAAGGGTGGAAGGGGTGAAGGGAGGGCAAGGGAAGGGGAAAAAAAATAAGAACCAGGATACTCATGTAATGGTACAAGATCCCAATGATGAATGTAACTGTATTTCATACCTAAAATCTACCAATAAACTTAATGGGAAAACAAAAAAAGAAAATGGAAAGACATCCCCTGCTCCTGGGTAGGAAGGATCAACATAGTGAAAATGGCCATACTTCCAAAATTGCTATATAGATTCAGTGCAATCCCTGCTGCATACTTCATGGACCTTGAGAAAACAATCCAAAAAGTCATTTGGAACAAGAGGAGACCTAGAATAGCAAAAGCAATTCTAGGTAACAGAGACATGGAAAGGGGTATCACAATGCAAAACTTGAAACAATACTACAAATCTACTCTGATAAAATCAGCATGGTACTAGCAAATAAACAGACCTGAGGACCAGGTGAACCGATTAGAGGACACCTAAACAACTCCAGACACACTCAGCCATCTCATCTTCGATAAAGGAGTCAAACACCCTCACTGGAGGAAAGATAGCCTCTTTAATAAATGGTGATGGAAAAATTGAGTTTCAACTTGTCAGAGATTAAAACTAGACCTATATCTCTCATCATGCACTAAACTAAAATCAAAATGGATTAAAGATCTAACTATTAAAATAGAAACACTGAATTGGCTGGAACAGAGGTTAGGTAGAACTCTTGAAAACATTGGTGTAGGAAAATATTTCATGAACAAAACCTCAGTTGCCTGTGAACTAGCACAAACAATCAACAAGTGAAATCTCTTCTTATTAAAAGGCTTCTGCATAGCAAGAGAAACCACCAACAGTGTGAAGAGACAACCCACAATGTGGGAAAAAATTTTCACCTGCTGTTCCTCAGACAAAGGCCTACTATCTCAAATCTATAAAGAACTTAAAGAATAAGACTTCCTAGGGCTGGGGAGTTAGCTCAGTGGTTCCACTGCCTATCCTGCAAGCTCAAGGACCTGAGTTCGATCCCAGTACCAAAAAACTTAAAATAAGATCTCCTAAATTTAAAGACTCAATCCAAAAATGGGCATCTGAAATGAAGAGACATTTCTCAAAGAAGTAGAAATAGCAAATAAAAATATGAAAAAAATGTTCAACATCACGGGTCATTTGAGAAATGCAAATGAAAACAATTCCACTTTAGCCCAGAAAAAATGGCTGCTATCATGAAATCAACTAATAACAAATGCTGATGAGGCTGTGGGCAAAGAGGAACCCTGCTCCACTGCGGGTGGGAGTGCAGACTGGTGCAACCCCTGTGGAAATTAGTATGGAGATACCTCAAAGAACTAGGACTAGCGGTCCCATTTGATCCAGCTATTCCCCTGCTGGGGATCTTCCCCAAAGAATTAAAAGAATCAAACCACAGTGATATATGTGCATCCATGTTTATAGTGGCACAGTTTGTAATAGTTAAAGCTTGGAAAGAGCCCAAATGCCCATCAACTGGAAACTGGATAAAGAAGATGAGGTTTTTGTTTAAAATGGAATACTACTCAGCCATAAAGAATGAGAAACTAGAGACATTTATTGTTAAATGGGTGCACATTCAGGCAATACTGTTAAGTGAAATAAATGGGACACATGTGTAAATACCGAATAGTTTCTCTAGTGTGAGAAACTGAAAGTGTAAGTAAGGACTAAAAGGTATAATAGATAATGTGAAATAGGAAGAAATGGGGCAAAGGGGAAGAGGAAGGGGAAGTGGGAGGTATGGGGAAAGGAAAGAAGGGAATGGAATTAATATGAGAAAATGAAAAAATGGAAACAAAGTCTTTGTAAATAGGGAGGGGTGGAGGGGTTGAAGGGACAGCAGGGGAAGGGAAAAAACAAGAACCAAGAGAGATTATACAAAGGTGCAAATTTCCAATGATGAATGTCATTATATTGTATACCTAAAATGTACCAATAAAATATACACAAATATTTAAAAAAAGGAGGAGAGGTTTACTTTGGTTCATGGTTTCAAGGGTATTCAGTCCATGGTAAGCTGGCTACAAGGCAAGAACATCATGGTGGAAAAGCATGGTAGAGCAAAGATGCTTTGAACTGGGGCACCATGAACTTGGTGGCAGAAAATCAGAGCAGGGCAACAATACCAAAGAGTAAAGTGAGGAAGGTGTGAGGAACTAGATATAGACCCCAATGCTAAACCTCCATGAGCCAATCAGAGGTAACCAGAAATGTGCTCCATCAATCCCCCTGGAAGATCCCAAAGCCAATGATGTTGACACTTCACACTAACTGTCACACCTCTCTAGACCTAAATATTCAGAAAACCCTTGAAGTTTACGAAAAAGACCAGCCAGGCTCTTCATAGAACCTCAAACTGTCAGATATAACTGGAAAAAAATTCAATTAAGTGAAATTATATTTGAACATTTTAGATGATTTTTGCCGATCAATGATTTCATAAATGCAAGACTGCCAATGATTATGTATTAAGTAAATTCTTTAAATAAAACTAACAATTGCAACCTGTTTAACAGGGTGTTAGAATAACACTGTCAGTTTCAACAGAAATGCCAAAAATTGCATAGGACCATGAATGTGAACATAGACTTCAAATGGCAATGTACAAGGAAATGTTTCTGACTTTGGTGCCCTTCACTTAGGATTCCTGCAACCATTTCAGGAAAAACATCACAAGAAGAAGGACTTTTGTGACAGAGACTTCTTCAAAAATGATTGTGCTGTGAGTCTCGCCCTCTCCTTGCATCATTGAATTTCCCCTAAAATGGATTCAAAGGGAACCTCTAAAGATGACTGAGGGGAAGAATTGATTTTAAACCTTCACCCCAGAACCAGAGAAAACAACGACAATACTTTAAGTAAAAAATACAAGCTCCGTACAAGTAAGAAAAGCCCTGCCCCTGGTTCTAGGTATCCATTAGTAGGCATCAATCCCCTAAATTTAGTGACATTATATAACATCACTTTTATTATGCTCTTGGATTATGAGAGTCAAGAATTCAGATGGTGCACATTGGGGATGCCATGTTTTTGCTCCATGAAATGTAAAGCTATAGCCAGGGGAAGACCTGAATGACTCCAGATATTTTAAACAACTACAGGCTAGGCAAGACCACATTGGGGTGAAATAAATAGGGTATGTCTACACTGCAAAACTTAAGGGAGCACTTAGTCTCACTTTCATGCAGGTATCTCCCTTGTACTTGAAAGATTCTGACAATGAAGGCCTCCTTAAATTTTGCACCCATTCTGGCCCTGGGGATGGTCTCATCAGGATGCTCAAAGGCTGGGTTTAGCTGAGACAGGTAAGTGAAACAGCCACACTCAGCCTTTCTATGTCACCTGAATTTTTCTCACCATAATAGATATTCTCTGAAAAGAAGCATTCCAAGAGAGCAAGCATGGTAAGAGCTCCAAATAGAAAATGCAAAAATGGTATAGCCTCTTATGACCTACCCTCAACAGTCACCTAACATAACATAATATCACTTCCATGTCATTCTCCTGGTCAAGAAATCCACAAACTCACCAAGAGGCTAAGATACTGGACACTGCATACCCTGCTCTCCCATTGTCCCATGCACCCATCCCAGAGGGTTCTGAAACTACTCATCTGGGGTAAAAGTTAGGGGACACAGAGGGAAAGGCTGCTTTCCTCTCTGATAACAAATGGCATGACATTTTGTGCCTAAATTAGAAGAATAATAAACATTTCACTTTAAATCAAGTTTAATTTTATTATCTAGAGTAGGGTACACTAAGTAGTGAACAAACTTTGGGAATATGGTAAAATCATTACCCATGATAGACAAGAAAAGCCAGGGAACATGACAAAGTTTTCATTAGGGAATAAAATTTAAAGAGTTGATTGTAAATGAAAATAAAGTCTAATTTTGATCATATTGCATAAATCATAGCTTTCTATCAAATTGGTTGCATAAATCATAACTATGGTAATATAAACCATAAACTTAGCTGAAACTGCAAAACGGAAGTACTAGTGATCTATTATGATGATAGCTATCATTTAGCACATGCAATTTTGTGAATGAGGATCATGTTGAAATTCACAACAACTTTATAGCAAGATGAAATAATGAGACCACAGTTCTACATGCCCCAACCCCATTCCCCAGAGTGAGTCAGTGGCATTGATATTGGTAGAGAAAGGATGAAGGAAATGACAGAGAAGTGGAAGGAAATTCTTAATGCAGGGAGCACAGGACCAACCAGAGTAGCACCAACAGAAGAGAAGAACATGAAGAAGGGCAGCACTTTCCCCTACATATAAGTCTGTATGACCCACTAGAGGTTGCCAATGGAGGAGCACTGTGAGAACAGGGAAATTGTGTGTGTGTGTGTGTGTGTGTGTGTGTGTGTGTGTGTGTACTGTGTATGTGTATGAGAGACACAGAGAGATTACAGAGTTGGGCAAAGATAAAAATCTAAGAAGCTATGGGCTATTTCAGGTGAGAGATGATGATACAATGCTGGTTGCGATGAAGGTGTAAGCAGGGGACATTGTGAGCGGTCATTAAAAAATAGAGATGTTGCCAAGAAGTTCAAAGGTGGGTCTACATTAGAGAAAGTTACAAGCTGTAACCACACGTGGATGGATCAGATGCATGGTGTAATATCTGTGACACATAAAAAAGAATTCTACATGGGATAAGGAACAAATATTACTCTCCAGTGGATGAGAGGACTATAAATCAGCATCAGTGCATATGAAAACACTTAGGCAGACTCACTAATTAAAACTAGTATTCATGACAATTCATATTTATTACTAATTTTATAGGTTAAAGCACCAGTGCACAGCCATTTCACTCAGTCTCTGAAATTACTGTGTGCTTCTGAAATTGATGCCAAATAAATAAGTTTATCTTTGATAGAAAATACAGAGGTAGAAGAGTTAGAAAATTTTGCTTCCTCACTGCATCTCTTAACATCATATTATTTTCCCTGAGTTTGAATATCTCTCTTGTTTCTCAGCTTCCTACCAATAAAATTTTAGGACTTTTGTGGTGATAGACATTTCTCCCTCACCCCACTGGACCTTAAGCTTCCTGAGCACTCTTTAGATATAGGCCACTCTTTCTTGTTTGGTCTTGGGCGTGTGCCTCTTTTTTACATGAACTTGAAATGATTTCTATGTAGTCATACTGATCTCTTTTGATGTTTCTTCCTTTTTCCTTCTGAGGTCCTCCATAATTTCAGGTAAAAAATATTTTATGTCCTTTTATTGCTATTAATTATATCTTCCTATATACCTTCCAATATTTTCTCCAAGTTTTTGGAAACTAATTTCCTAAAATTTTAGAGTATCTTTCAATTTTGTTGATTGATCATTAAACTATGAAACATATTGTTACTTCTATAGAATTATATTTCTGTAAGGAGACAAAAGCACATTTATTAATTACACAGAGGTTTGCTATTTCATTTTGCTATGGACTCTAAGAGGGGCTTGAATGGATTCACCGTGACTTAACTACAGCTATCTTGAATCTTAACCACCACAACTGCCTCTGAGTAATCCTGGTCCATTTTCTTGTACAATTTCCTAGCATACTATAAATAAGCTCAACCATGAGAGTGGCATATAAAGTTTTACAACTGGACCCTAGCTCTATCTATGCCTGGAATGTGACTGAAGCCTCTGATAGTAGCAGAAGGTACAAGAAAATTGGGCACAATCTGGCTTAGATAAAGTCACTTTTGTCCTGAACACTATGTATCACTCCTTCCTTTCACCCAAATTATGAGAAACTACTAGTTTTGCAGCTTCCTGGGACCATTTTTCTGGCTGTATGTCCCTAACAAGTGACTATCTGTGCAATTCGGGATCTGTCTGCCTCATTCTTTGATCTCACTGCATCTTGTGGCCAGTTATCACACACTGGGACCGGCTTTTACTAGAATGGAACTTATGTTCAGCACAAAAGCCAATAATAGTATTTTGTGATAGTTTGTCAGCCATTGTCAGATTCCAAGTGTGCTGCTAGTACTGACACAATAATAGCATATGTGTGCAAACACACACATACACACACGCATGCAAGAAGAAAAAATTATAGCCCTTACAGAAATAGGACTGATTGCCCAAAACCATCAGTATTATTAACTGCCATAAAATTCAAACATTTATACTGTATTTCTCCCAGACTTGGGTTCTTTTTTAACATAAACCAACTAAAATTAGTACTTTGTCTCACACAGTGTAGTAACAAGGATGTCTCCCCTGACATTTCAATCTCATTTCAACTGAAGCCTACTTTCACCAAGCTGATTCAACACTCAATTTTTAAAGTTTTCTTATTATTAGCGTTCATATGCAAAAATTCTCTGAAATTCTGTTGTCAATTTTAATGAGAATGTGCTAGAAAATTACATTATACATCTACTTTTCCTTTATCTTCTATTCAAGATACTTAATGTTCTTTGTCATTAGGTTTTTATTTCTTACTTTTTGACTTTTTCTATGCTCATTTTGGTCTTTAAATCTTTCCTGTCAACTGTCTCATTCACACCTATTATTTCTCTTCTTTTTTTCCACAAATAAAATTTTTTTAATTGGTCTTTTGACACGGTTTGACATGTTAAACAAATAAAGCAACTGAGACACATCAATGTTTCAAATCTTTCTTCTTTCATTTTCTTGCAAATACAGAAAAAGTAGTTTCAAGTTTCTGTGCATTACTCAAGCAGAGCTTCAAAAGAAAACAATATGGTGTAGAAGATGTCTAGCTTTCAAAATCAATCTATTACAAATATGCTATATGTACACATGTGTGCAAATATACATATATCTAGCATGTAATAGCTTAGTGTTTCCAATGTCTAGTAATAGCAACACATTTTGCCAGATTTTTCCTTCCATTTACTTTAAAATATTGTAAAAGTAACTTGACAGAGAAATCATATTATGTTTTTAAAATATTTTCTATTTTCACAGTTGCCTTGAAAATGGGGCGGTAATAGATAGACAAAACTTAACAAATAACTCAGGATTTCTGTTCTCTTTCTGAAGCACAACTGTCATAAAAATATACTCTCCACTTAGGGTTACTGTGAGTAATCTATTATAAATGACAAAAAGGAAAATGGATATGCTCCCTAGCCAAACATTTTCATCATTAACAATAATAGAAATGTTGCTTCCGACAAGCCCTTGGGTATTGCCAGTAAGGAGAACCTGAAAGTAATTGCTTATAGATGGGGCTGGTCTGGCAGGAAAGCCTCCAGGACTTCTTTTTTCCTAAATAATGATTACATTAAAATGATTCAAATATTCCTCAATGGACATTTGCAGAAATACCAGGTATACCTCTGGCTCTGAGAAACTAACTCAGGAAACAAGTTACTGTTTGGGAGCTTGTGAGGAAATAGTCTGCCTTTCACTATGGACACAATCTCGCTGTTACCTGAGAAATTATTTCTGATTTTATATTTCCCAGATCCTCTTTTGTTGCCAGTTCAGGGAGTCCAGGTGGTTGAGTATCAGATTGTTCCATCTTGTTGCCTCTCAGGGTTGCCTTTGGTGATCTGGAAGTCTGGTTTTGAGTCTTTTTTACATGTCTTCCCAGGTCAACAGATACAGTCTACTGCACCTTTGTTGAGGTGACTCTTTGCTCACCCAGTGGGCTTCAATTCTCAGAAAGCCTCAGAGGCCTTTCCTCTGCTGCTCACCACTGGGCCAATTCCTGGGTTCAGATTGGTGGCCTTCTGGATCCCTGTGCTGCTCTGTTATCTGGGCAAGGTTCTGGCTGAGGCCTGAGAGCCCAAACCACTAGTGTCTGGGCAGGGCTCTGGCTAGGGCTGTGCACCTGTGCTACTCCTGTCCAGGAGGGGTTCTGGCTGGGGTCAGTGTGCACTTACTGATGGTAGCTGGGCAGGCCTCTGCCTGGGGCCTGAGCACCCAAACTGAAAAGAGTCTGCTATAAAAGTCCATGGTGTAAATATTTTCTTGGCTATTAACTATCCTACAAAGGTAGTGCCTTATACTTATTTTATGACAGTGTTTTATATTCTTTGAGTCAGCTACTTGATAATTTGACTTGCATCAAGGGCCTTTAAACAGAGTCTACTCTACCTCTAAGAGAAGACAGAGTTGGCAGGAGGAAGGTGAACTGCATGCTAAAACTCTGCAAGGTGAGTCTCAAGCTAGTTCTCTACCAGGAACCCTCCTCTGGCAGCTTGGTCATGACATACTTGGTGACCTGAACTACCTTACTAAGACCCAAGTAATGAGGTCACAAGCAATGAGAGAATATTTTTCACCTAAATGATAGCATGTGCCAAATAAAAGATTGGAGTAGAAATGTTGCTCCTACCTGACTTTGGTTTTAGGACTTCATGCTCTTAAAAACTATGGAAAATTCCAGCGAGCTTTTGATTACGTAGATTATATCTATTGTTCACTGGATCCAAAATTCAAACAGAAAAAAAGTAGATATTTATTAAAATAAAATAATACATCTATTGCACACCAATATAAGTTGTACATTTTTAGGAAAATGACATATTTTTTAAGAATTAGTCAAAAGAGCCAGGGATTTAGCCCAGTTGCACTGCACCTACCTCGAAAGTGCAAGGTCTTAAATTCAATCCCCAGTACAAAAAAAACAAAAAAAATTGGTCAAAAGATTAGCATTGGTTTATACTTTTGTAAATCTCTCTAGTATACATTGTAATAAAAGACAGCTGGATCCTTGTATTTGCTTCTACATTCCATCTGTTGTGTCATCAGACATGGTTGTAAAAAAATGAATAAAAAAGGAAGACCTTAGTATTATTATGAAAATAATTTTGACCTCAGAAACCCCCCTCCTGGAGGAATCTCTGGGGCTTTCAGGATCCCCGGACCATGTTTTAAGAACCATTCCTCTACACAAAGTCCAGGGCCATGGAAATAAGGTTGAGAATTCAAAATGCTTATGGTAGAATGAAGTCAAACACAAATGACCTCTTCAGTGGGAAGATACATAGAAAAAAACTACCTATAAGAAGCAAAAGTTGAAAAATACTTCTAACATTTTTAATGTGATATACAATGATCTGAGCTCGTAGAAGACTTGATGTTGAAATTTTCTTAACAGTGGAGACTTATGAGAACAAGGTTCACCAAGGCTGACTCAGGTTAGAAGACCAGTGACTCAGGCTGTGAAACATAAGAATGCACATGTTACAAGGGCTCATAGAATTCATCTTTCATCATCTTTTCTCTTTTTATTTTCTATGTAATAAAATTGGGACCCAATCAGTTTAGAGACTAACAAGGTAACAGAACTCAGGTTTCCTGGCTCCCAATTAAACATTCTTTATATCATGCTATAGAACTGAAAAATAACATTTCGAATATGACTAGTACTAGCTAATCTAATTGTCCTTAACAATTGGGTAGTTAGGTAGTTAGTGACCCTTTGATTATTGAATGAAATCTAAGAAACCATTCTCCAGAAAAATATACATGCACATATAAATTTTATTAATTTAATACAGATTAATATAGTATTAAAATAATAATAGTAATAATAATAATAATGAATCTTTTCCAAAGTAGGCCTTACAAATAGTTTGAATGTCTATTGAATACCAGGCATTTTGCTCTGTCTTGAAGATACAAAGCAAGCAAAGTTGATATAGTCTCTTCCACAGTGGAGCTTGCAGTCTAGCGGAAGAGACAGTGAATATGTACACAACACATTTCAGAGATAAATATATCATAACTTTCTCACCTGAGATCTCAGATACTGCAGCTTTTCCTAAGTTGCATCTTAAAGAAATCACATCAGACCAGCACCACCTCAGACAGCATTCATCCAAGTCTTCAATGTTGACTAAGATATCTGGCCATCATATAGTCAATGATACAAACAAAGAAGGTAAAAAATCTTTAAACTAATTGTCATATAGCTCTACTTTGGTAATTTTACAATCCAGAGATACAATATGGCTTTCTCCTCAAATTTAAAAAAATAAATAAAAACCTTATCAGAAATCAGGGAGTAGAGTGAGCAACTTTGCAAGCTTTCCTCTAAGCCTCTCAAAGAGGAGGTTCATTTCCCAGATTCTCTTTTCAGATTGATCTCTCCATGTATCATCTTGCTAGAAGAGTAGTGAGATCTTGAAGGCCAAAATCTGGATGTATATCTAAAAGAGAGTTACCAACAGAACACTCTATGATGATGGAAATGTCCAGTCCAATAGCCACTAGACATATATGACTGTTCAGTACTTCTAACTAATGTGGTTAAGGAAACAAACATTAAATATTACTTATTTTAAAAGTTAGATTTTAAGTAAAAATAATGTAAGTAGCCATATGTGGCTAGTGACTACCATACTGAAAGGGAACATAGAGGATAGCTTTTGGTCTGTTTTAAGCTATAAACATAAAAAGTCCTCTCATTCACATTATTCTTTTCAGTTCGCCAGCTCAATATTCAGGTTCACAATGGAATATTCACAGACACAACCCATATTTTGAACTATAAAAAGTCCATATTAATTTTGAAAGTTGAAATCACATGGAATATATTCTCTGATCATAACAGAACTAAACTAGTAATCAATACCAGAAAAATTATCTGGAAAAATCCCCAAATATTTAGAGAAAAATACAATACTAAATTACTCAGAGGTCACAAGGAAGCCACAGGGAGATAATATTTTGAATTGAATAAAAATGAGACACAACATATCCAAATTTATGAGATATAGCTAAAAGTAGCTCAGAGAGAAATTTATGGCATTAAATGCTGATATTGGAAAATAAGATCTTTTAAATCAATAAGATTTCATCTTAAGAAGCTAGAAAAATGAGAAGTGAATTAAATCCTAAGCATCCAAAAAGGAAGGAAGAAATAAAGATCAAAAGTCACTAAAATTAATAGAGGAAATAAATTAAAACAAAAAAGCCTACTGAACTTTAACACCCAGCCCTAAGCACAATTACCAGTGAAGATTGTATATCATCATCAAGTATATCTCAAATATGATTGCTTTCCAGCGGTACCCAAAGGAGATCATGGCTCTTCTCTAAATGTAGTTTAAAAATAATATTATTTTCTTTCTCCTAGATGATACAGATTAAAAACTTGCCTTTTTTCATATGTAAGAAAATGGATTATGCCCCACTGAAAATTCATTTTCTGACAGAGAATCAGTGGTTCATAGTTTATTCTCCCCTATGAATTAATACAAGCCAATGACAAATATATGGTTTAGTCAGCTTCCTAGAGATTCTTCTAAGTTTACCAAGTGAGGAAATTCTAGACTGTAATCCAATCAAATCCCCAGTGTATGAAGCACACCTTGAAAAAGAAAGATAAACAGTAAATCTCAATTAAAAGTGAAATTCAACTCAATAAACCATAATGTCCCCATATTTTCTCAAAAGAGAAAATGGTAGACAAATTACACTAATATACAACTACAAAAGATAATAAAAATAATAACTGTCAAGCCAAATAATGGTTTTAGCATCACCAATACTATACACTAGGTGCATCTCCTCAATTTCAAACTGATTCAAAAGATGATTATGAGTCTGCTTTGTGAACAAGACACTCACTTCGGGAAATAATTCATTTTAAATCAAAATACCTAAGATGAGATATCACCTTTTCTGGCCTACTTATTTTAAAGACAAGGACAAAAATAAAAGTGAGTTTAGAGATGTTTGGGATGAAGTCAGACTAATTTACTAAAACTTGGTTGCAGCATCAAAAAGAGAAATAGGTCAATTGTTCTTACCATAGCACAGGCCTACCAATATTTTCCTCCCTTTCTGGGAAACTTCTCTGACTGTTCAAGTAAGTCAGATCATTTATCTTTGCTACAATGTGGCCAAGTACATAGATCTATCATTGTACTTAGTCATAGTATTACATTTACATCTCTCTCCATTTATTTGGAACAAAGACTAGGAGTCTGGGCACTGCAGCTCAGCCTCACAAGCTGTGTAACCTGCAAAAAGTTTCTCCAGCTCTTTATGATTCCATTTGCTTATTGGCAAGATGAGGACAACAGGGCACCTGACCCATAGTGTTATTAATGAAATTTAAATGAGAAAAATCCATTTATAGTGTTTATCACCATGCCTGCCACATAGTAAGAGCTAGAAAATATTAGCTACTTTTTAAAATATTTCTTGTGTATCAACAAAATTTCTGGTGCCAGAGATACCCTAATTATTGAGAAAAAAAGTCTTGGCATCTAATGCCAAGAACTTATTGTTCAAATGCTAGTCAAATACAGTAATCAGTATGATAATAACTATAATAAAATAGATTAAATTTATTGTAGTAAACACAAATAAAAGTGATTAACACAGCTAAAGAGAGTTATGCTTCTTTTTATTGTGGAGGTATTTCCTATACCTCTGTAAGGACTACAGTGAAATCTAGACAAAAACATTACAGTATTTGGGCAAATTAGAGCATCTTGTCAGCCAATGTGTATGAGCACATAATGCAATGTAGAGCAAACAGGGAAAAAATGCTCTATTACTGTAAGGTCGGGCACATTGTTTCATAAAAGAAAATGATCTGTGTCAGGCAATCAGAACATGAAATACTCATGCAGATGGACAATGATCTTTGGGGAAACAAATAGTATTCCCACCAATCATTTTTGTTCTATTTTAGGAAGAACCTAGATAAAACCCACTATGGAGGCCCTGCCATTTTGCTTTGCTGCACACACACACTTTTTCCATCTACAAGTTAGAGAACCCCTTTCCCGTGCCCCAGATACTCCGTCCCCTAGAGCCTTTAGACAATACTACCACATCTTCCCTTAACCACTTAGGTGTAGGACTGTTAAAGCACAGCTCTCATGATTTACTAAAATTGTGTTGTATTTATATTCCCTTAGCATGGCCAATGTGTAGTAGTGGCACAAAGAGCACCCATGGAGGTGATTCCAAATAGCTACTGACAACATAATATCACCCAAATCATCACAGTTCCATTCAAACATAAGTCATACAGAATTTTGTACAAAGGATCTTCATTAAACACAAGAAAAAGCCCAGTGGTGGGTTTTATGACACATGTATCTGCTCAGTTGAAGGTGAGAAAATTCAATTAACTCCTTTTTCACAGACCAGCGTATTATTTCCATGATCATTACTTAGCTAAGCTACTTAAGGATAACTGTCCTTTAGAGAAAGGACTCCAATCCTCATTAACTAGATTTCTGACCCATAGAGGAGTTTTAGCATTTCTTTTCAGGTGATTTTTTTTTTCAATTAAGCACTTCACCAAAATTTATAGTAATGTGGTTTAATATTATTTTATCAAAGGTCCTTATTAATAAATCTAATCACACAATTGGCTTAAGTCCAAAAATTAAAGGTCAAGCCTCTTGACATAGCTATGGTTTTAAAAATTTATAAAAACAAGCCTGGGATTTAGCTCAGAGGCACAGTGCCTACCTGGCACTTGTGAGGTCATGAGATCGATCTCCAGTACCAAAAAAAAAAATTATAAAAACATGTAGAACATATACTGAGAAATTCTGTAAAGAAGGTTTGCTTTGAGAATGTTTACTATGAAATTTGGAAAACTAAAATAACAATCTTTTTGGTCTCAAAGATGTAAATGAAAAAATTAGTGGAAATTATATGTATATGTCATGGAGTTGCTGAACAATCCAGAGTGAAGGAGGAACATGACATAATATAATTGTCCTAGGTAATGGGAACAAGGGTACTGTATTTGATAATAAAGATAAGAGTGGGGTGGTAAAGACTGACATTTATATACCCTGCTTCCATAGCTAGAATATAAATAATTGTAATTTTACTCAAACCCTTAAGAGTGTGTTCTATTAGTACTACATTTTCAAAATTAAAATTAGAGATATGAAACATGACTCAAACCTCTACAGCTTAAAAGAATTTAATAAATTAAATATTTATATTTTTGTAGATCTTCCACGTGTTCTTTAAAATTTATTATACGGTATAAATTTCATTATTTCAAATGATTGGATCACCATACCCACACCAACTGGGAAAAGTAAATGGCACAGAAGGCATAAGAAGGAAAATGCTATCTCATGCATGCTCTTTAGACATGCAAATGCTATGGGTGTGTTATTGCATTTTGCTTTTTCCCACATTTCCAAGTCTCAAGTAGGGGAGTCACTATTAAGACTTCATCAAAGCAAGGAGAAAAAGATCAGAGGCACATCTGCAAAGGTTCAGAGGTCAGAGACGCACAGCACAGCCGTGATCATGGAACATCAAGCTGTTCAGAATGTAGGAAGTGTCTCCTTGAAAAGAAGACGCAGGAGGAGAGACAGCAGCTGCATGCATAAAAGCACCTGTCCTGCTGCCTAAGGAGCTCAAATTTTATGCTAAAGCAATTAAAAGACATTTAAATTTTTCAGTAGGAAAATAAAACTACCAGTCCTGTGCTCTTTTAAGAAGACCCCTCAGGCTGCAGTGTGGACAACAAGGTAGAAGGAACAATATTGGTTGAAGGAAGAACGATTGAAAGAGCCTGCAATAATTTAGAGGAAGATGAAGTTGTTATGACAGCAAAAATAGAGGCAGGTAGCTGTCTGTGAATGGGATTAAGGAGGTGGAAGCCATCAGAGTTGGTGATTGATTGAGCAACAATGAGGTGAAGGCTCAAGAAAGACACTCAGGTTTTTCCTTTGCAGTGGGATAAATCATGGTGGTGGGCTTCCTCTGGAACACCCTGTGGTGACATCCACAAAGCAGTCTGGAATACAGGTCAAGCACTCAGCAGAAGCATCTGGGCTGGAGATGACCCTGTGGAAGATGCATGTCTCTGGACTTCTAGAGTAAATTGTATGTGTTACTCTCACTGCTTTAATCACCTTATTGAAATTATGTTACTCTGTCTTCTCTACTAACCTGTGCATTCATTTATATTCATCTTTCTATCTCCTCACAAGGAGTTATTATAATAGCTAACAAGGACTGAGAACTTAGTTGTCAGGAATAGTTCATATATATATATATATATACACACACACATATATATACATATATATATACATATATATACACACACACATATATATATATATATATATATATCTTGATTTAATTCTCAAAACAACACTGTGAGGTAGTGATATTATGGTCCCTGCCTAACAGATGAGCAAACTAAAGCTGAGAGTCTGTGAATACACTTCCCAATGTCACAGAGGAGACTTATGTACAGTGGACTTTTAACGCCTATTTATTTAGATAAATCAACCTGATGGCTGTATGGAAAATGTACTAGCAAAAGTAATGGATGAAAAGGCAATAAAGAAGCTGATATCTCAATCCATGGAAGCCCTAACAGAAAAGAAACACGGTGATGAGTGAAGAGCTTAGGTAGAAGAATGCCTACACTGTTCTCTAAGTGTAATGTTGATCACGACAGCAAAGTTGCTTGTGGTGACTCCTTTTACCCATTTGCCAAGCTCCCACCTGCAGGCTGAAGGGAACGAGTGATAGGAGAGGCCTCTCCCTTCACTCCTGTGAGTAAGAGAAGTTGACTACTCTCTTCCCTGCTGCAACTCTACCCCTGCCAGGTGTATGCTCAGTTCTTGGAAAGCTCTGACTCACTTGTCCTCATTTGTCATCTAGCACCTTCTTAGCTTCTTAAATTACTTCCAGTCACCTCAAGTTCCTTTATCCACACACAAAATGCCAAAATGACCTGCACTCCTGGGCATCGCTAAAAAGGGCCAATCTTTCTTTTCCTGGTCTTTTCTCCACTCACTACTGCAAACCTTAATCCACTGGGCAATCACAGCCATCTTTCTAGCATCCAAATCTAATTCCTCCCTTTAACTCCTTAAGAGGCCTATTGTTATTCATAGACCAAAGATCAAGATCCTGAAAAAGACCCACAGAATTCTGAATAATGTGACCACTGCCTGCCTCTTCCATCAGACCACTGGCCACCCTGCCCTTGTTTGAGGTAGTTCATCCACACTGCTTTGCCTTTTGTTCCTCAAAGGTGCTGGTGCCCTCTTGTTACAAAGCATGCATCTTTCCCTCTATCTAACTGGCTACCCCACTCTTTCTTACCTAGTTAATGCCAATTCTTCCTCAAGTACCAATTAAAATGCTATCTGTTGTTAAAATCTTCTCCAGCCCACTTGAACAAGTCATATTTCTTTCATAAGCCTTCAGATCTTTTCCTTCAGGTTTTAATGTTATATTTATCTGTAGAAGTTTTATTTTCATTCTGTTTCTTCCATTATTTGCTCAATAAGCTCCATGAAAACAAAAGCAGCAAGTTTTTTCCATTTTCAAATTCCTGGTGTTTAGTCAAGTTTGGTGCATACTAGGTCCTCTTTTTTTTCCACTAACTTTATTGGTACATTTTAGGTATACAGCACAGCTACATTCATCATTGGGATCTTGTACCTTTACATGATGTATCTTGGTTCTTATTTTTTCCCCATTCCACTGCCCTCCCTTCACCCCCTCCACACTTCCCTATTTACATAGACTTTATTTCCATTTTATTCCTTTTCTCATATTTTTTCTTTTCCCTTCTTTTCTTTCACCTACTCCTCCCATTTCCCCTACTCCTTTAGAACTTTTCATTCTATTTCACAATATCAATTATACATTTTGGTCCTTTTTTACACTTTTAGTTTTTTACACCAGAGAAACTATTCAGTATTTACACGTGTGTCCTATTTATTTCACTTAAGAGTATGGCCTCAATGCACATCCACTTAACTATAAATATCTCTAGTTTCTCATTCTTTATGGCTGAATAGTACTACATTTTATTAAAAAAAAAAAATGACATCTTCTTTATCCAGTCTCCACTTGATGGGCAGTTGGGCTGTTTCCAAGTTTTAGCTATTACAAACTGTGCTGCTACAAACATGGGTGAGCATATATCACTGTGGCATGATTCTTTTAATTCTTTTGGGAAGATACCCAGCAGAGGGATAGCTGGGTCACATGGGACTTCCAATCCTAGTTATTGAGGTATTTCCATATTGATTTCCACAATGGTTGCATCAGTCTGCACTCCCACCAACAATGAAGGATTCCTTTCTCCTCAAAACCCAGCCAGCATTTGTTATTGGTTGATTTCTTCAAAGCAGCCATTCTTACTAAGGTGAGGTGGAATCTCAGTGTTTTCATTTGGATCTCTTGAATGAGAGATGAGAAAAAATGTTGAACATTTTTTCATATGTTTATTTGCTGCTTTTACTTCTTTGTCTGAGAAAGGTCTGTTCATTTCAGATGTCCATTTTTTAATTTGGTCTTTATATTTGGGGGGGGTCTGATTTTTTTTGAGTTCTTTGGAGATTCTAGATAGTAGACCTTTGACGAGCAACAGCTGGTAAAAAAATTTTTCCCATACTGTAGGTTGTCTCCTAGCTCTGTTGGTGGTTTCTCTTGCAGTACAGAAGCTTTTTAATTAAGATAAGATCCTAGTTGTTGATTCTTTATGCTAATTCTCATGCTACTGAGGATTTGTTCATAAAGTTTTTTCCTATGCCAATGTCTTCAAGAGTTCTACCTAACTTATCTTCCAGAAAGTTTAGTGTTTCTGTTTTAATATTTAGATCATTAATCAACTTTGATCTTAGTTTAGTGCATGGTGAAAGATAAGGGTCTAGTTTTAATGTATGGCAAATTGAAATCCAGTTTTTCCAACACCATTTATTAAAGAAGCTATCTTTCCTCCAGTAGGAATGCTTGGTTCCTTTGTCAAAGATGAGGTGGCTGAGTATGTCTGGAGTTGTTTCTGCATCTTCTAATCTATTCCACTAATCCTCAGGTCTGTTTCTTTGCCAGTACCATGCTGTTTTTAGCACAGTGGCTTTGTCATATAGTTTCAAGTTGGTTATTGTGATACCCCCTGCCATATCTCTGTTGCCTAGAATTGCTTTTGCTAGTCTAGGTCTCTTCTGGTTCCAAATGAATTTTTGGATTGTTTTCTGTGCTTCTGTGAAATATACTGTTGGGATTTCAATCAGAATTACATTGAATCTGTATAGCAGTTTTGGAAGTATGGCCATTTTCACTATATTGGTTCTTCCTACCCAGGAACAAGGGATGTCTTTTCATTTTCTTATATCCTCCTCGATCTCCTTTTTCAGAGTGCTGTAGTATTCAGTGTAGAGGTCTTTTGCTTCCTTTGTTAGATTGATCCTATATATTTCATTTTTTGGTTGCTATTGTGAAAGGGATTGTTTCCCTAATTCTCTCTCAGTGAGTCTGTTATTTGTGTAAAAGAAAGCTATTGATTTTTGAGTATTTACCTTGTGTCCAGCTACTCTACTGTATCTGTTAATTAAGTCTAGAAGTCTTTTGGCAAAGTTTTTTGGGTTTTCAGTGTAAAGTATCATATCATCAGCAAATAATAACAGATTAACTTCTTCCTTTCCTATCTTTAATCCTTTTATTTCTTTCTCTTGTCTAATTGCTGTGGCTGTTTCCAGAACTATATTGAACAGGAGTGGTGATAGTGGACATCCTTGTTTTGTTCCTGATTTTAGTGTGAAGGATTTCAGTTTTTGACCATTTATTATGATGTTGGTTGTTGGTTTTTAATAGATAGCCTTTATCAAGTTGAGATAAAGAACCTCTATTCTAATTTTCTGCAGGGTTTTTATCATGAATGGGTGTTGAATTTTATCGAATGCTCTTTCTGCATCTACTGAGATGATCATATGGTTTTTGTCCTTGACTCTGTTAATATAGTGTATTACATTTATTAATTTATGTATGTTGAACCATCCTTGCACCCCTGGGATAAATCTGACTTGGTCAGCATGTGTGATCTGCTTGATGACCCTCTGTATTCTGTTTGCCAGTATCTTATTGAGGATTTTTGAATCTATGTTCATTAGGGAAATTGGCCTGTACTTCTCTTTTTTAGTAGGGACTTTCTCTGGTTTTGGAATTGAAGTAACATCTGCTTCCAGAAATGAATTTGGAAGCATTTCTTCCCTTTCAATTTCATTGAAAAGTAGATAAAGAAGATGTGTTTTTTTTATAAAATGGAGTACTACTCAGCCATAAAAATGAGAAACTAGAGACATTTATGGCTAAAAGGAACCATATTGAGGCCATACTCTTAAGTGAAATAAATAGGACACACATGTGTAAATACTGAATAGTTTCTCTAGTGTGAGAAACTGAAAGTGTAAATAAAGATGAAAATGATTAAAATAAATAACTGATAATTTGAAATAGGAAAAGGTCCAAGGGTTTGGGGGTGGCAGGAGGGAAAGGGGAAAGGGAAGAAGGGAAAGGAAAAATTATGAGAAAGAAAAAAAAATGGAATCAAAGTCTGTGTAAATAGGGAAGGGTGGAGGGGGTGAAGGGTGCACAGGTAATGGGAGAAAAAATAAGAACTAAGATACATCATGTTCAGGTACAAACACCCAATGATAAATGTAAACATATTGTATACCTAAAATGTACCAATAAATATATAATTTAAAAAATAAAAAAATAATAATAAAAGAGTAGTGGCAATAGTTCTTCTCTAAATGTCTTGTAGAATTTAGTAGTGAAGCCATCAAAACCTGGGCTTTTCTTTGTTGGTAAAATTTTAATTATGTTTTCAATTTCACTGATTGTAATTTGGGTGTTTAGCATTTTTATATCATCTTTGTTCAACTTTAGTAATTCATAGGTATCTGGAAATCTGTTCATTTCTTCTGTGTTTTCCATTTTATTAGAGTAGAGTTTCTCGAAGTAGATATTGATGATCCTCTGGATTTCTGCTGGATCTGTTGTGACTTCACCTTTTTCATTCCTAATTACATAAATTTGAGCCTTTTCTTTACTTTTTTTGATAAGCTTGGCTAAGGTTTATCAATTATATTTATTCTTTCAAAAAACCAACTCTTCAACTTGTTGATTTTTTATATTGTTCTCTTAGTCTGCATTGCATTGATTTCTACTCTGATCTTTATAATTTCCTCCCTTGTATGAGCTTTGGGTTTGTCTTGCTCTTCCTTTTCTAGGAGTTTAAGATTCAGCATTAGGTTGTTTATTTGAGCTCACTCTGTTTTCCTAGTGTGGGCATTCACTGCTATGAATTTCCCTTGTAGAGCTGCTTTCATTGTGTCCCATAGATTCCTTTATATTGTACTGGCATTATCATTTAATTGCAAAAACTGTCTAATTTCTTCTTTAATTTCCTCTATGACCCATTGGTTGTTCCAGAGAGTGTTATTCAATTTCCATGTGTTTGTGACTTTCTTGTGGTTTTTTATGCTGTTGATCTCCAGTTTAATTCCATTATGATCTGATAATGTACATGGGATAATTTCAATTCCTTCGCATTTACTTAAACATGTTCTATGAACTGGTATGTGGTCTATTTTGAGTAATGACCCATGTGCAGCTGAAAACAATGTATATTCTGATTTTGTGGGGTGGAACACTCTGTAGACATTTATTAAGTCCATTTGTTCAAAAGCTTGGTTCAGTTCTAGTATTTCCTTGTTAACGTTTTGTCTAGATGATCTGTCTATTTGTGACATGGGGTGTTGAGGTCCCCCACTACCACTGTATTAGCACTTATTTGGTTTTTCATGTCCATTAATATTTGTTTTGTATAGTTGGGGGCATTCATATTTGGTGCATATATATTTATGACTGTCATCTCTTCCTCTTGGACTGTTCCCTTCACAAGGCTGTAGTGACCATCTTCGTCTCTTAATTAGTTTTGGTATGAAATTTACTCTGTCAGCAAATAAGATTGCTAACCCTGCTTTTTTCCATGTTCCTGTCATGTGGAAAACTGTTTTTCATACTTTTACTTTCAATATATGAGTTTCTTTTTGAACTAGGTGTGTTTCTTGTATACAGCATATTGTTGGATTTTGCTTCTTAATCCATTCTGCCAGTCTGTTTCTTTTGATTGGTGAGTGGAGCCCATTAACATTGATGGTTATAAATGATATGTATTGACTTTTCATTGTCATGTTATTTTCCTGTTGTTGGCTCTTTTTTACTGTTTTCCCCTCTCCTTTTAATTTCTTGCTTTGCCTGATAGATTTGTTCTGTTGGGCCTCATGGAGTTGTGACCTTCATTGCCTTTTTCTAGGATACTTTTTTGAAATTGTTTGGAGTGCTGGTTTTGTATTCATGAAGTTTCTCAGGTGTTCTTTGTCATGGAAGTATCTTATTTCCCCATCAGTTTTGAAAGATAGTTTTACAGGATACATCAGTCTAGGTTGTAGATTGTTTTCTTTCAGGGCTTGAAATACCTCACCCCAGACTCTCCTTGATTTGATGGTTTATGTTGAAAAGTCTGCTGTCATTCTGATGGGCTTCCTTTGCATGTGATTTGTTTCTTTTCTCTAACTGCTTATAGTATTTTGTTCTTCTGTTGGGTTTCTAGGATTTTGATTATTATATGTCTAGGTGTTTTGTTTTTTGAGGGGTTTTTTTATCATGGCTAGTTGGAGTCCTATATCCCTCACTTATGTGTATGTCAAATTCTTTTACTCTGTTTGGGAAGTTTTCTCTCATTAATTCTGTGATCAGTTTTTTATATCATTTATACTTTCTCCTACTTTTTCATGGACTCCTATCAGTCTTATATTATTCTTCTTTGCATCATCTAGGAGCTGTTGGATTGGTTTCTCATGGTCCCTTACTAGTTTTAAGAGATCTCTCTTTTCATTGTCACTGACCTCCATCCTGTCTTCTATATATGATATTCCATCTTTAGATTGCCCCAGTCTGCTATGTATACTTTCAATAGAGTTTTTAATCTCCTGGATATCTGTTTGAATCTGTTTCATGGATTCCATTCCTTTCCTATGTTGGGTGTTCATGATTTCCATTTCTTTCCTATGCTGGGCACTCATGGCTTCCATCATAGTCCTGAACTCATGTATTTTTTATCTGTTTCTGTTCTAGAGTCTCTAATCATGTGTTTCATTCTGCTCTCCATCTCTGTGGTTACCTGGAAAATTATTTCTGTTTTGAATTTTTCTAGATCCTCATTCATCTGTTTTGTCACTTCCTGTGCTATCATTTCAGGGTGTCCAGGTGGTTGATTATCAGACTTTTCCACCTCATTTCCCCTAGAGTTTGCCTTTGGTGAGCTAGAACCTTGGGATTGAGCCTTGCTTAAATGTCTTCTCATTTATATTTTTGTTGTTGGTACTGTCCTTGGTTTAGTTCCTGGGTTGATACTTCAATATTGGTTATTGTAGATATCTTTGTTGCTTGTATTTAGAACCCTTATGGAATGATTGCTTCTCAGATGTGTCTTCCAGATATAGTTGGTCTTAAGGTTTTGAGTCTCTAATGACTCTGGGGCAATCTCATTTTCATTATACCAGAAGGATAACTGATTAGATCAATCACAACACCTTAGCCCAAGTGATACAATCAGCAATAACAATAATATAAAGTACAGCTTAGAAAATAGCAATTTGTTATTTTTCTAATCTATCACCTTTAACCATGTTAATTAAATCAAAATTGAGGACCAGCCCAAAAAATGCTTATAGTGAATAGACTCTTCAATATAGCAACTTTACCCTTCAAAAAGGGGACTTAGAAGGGTTGGGGAGGGAGGGATAGGTAGATGGAAAATGAAAGGTTAGAAGTGAGGACAGAGGACACAGGAAGACCATGCAAACTCTAGGGAACTGTTGAAGACAAGAGGAAAAGAAAGAATGAAAGAACAAAGACAAGAACAGAACAACCTATCAGCAATAGGGAAGCTGAAAACTGTTTTCACTTTCCTTTGAAACTAATGACAATTGAGAGAAGGAAAAAACAAGAAGAAAAGAAAAAGAAATCTGAATTAGGGCAGCAACAGTAACAGAAAGAGAGATGAAGAACAATGTGGGAGAGCAAGAGAGTGAGAAAGAGAAAGAGAGAGAAAAGAAAAAGAAGAAAGAAAAAAATTGAAAAGAGTAGAAAAAACAAAAGTTAAAAATTAAAAATGAGAGAAAAATTAATTTTGAAAATAACAAATAAAAATAAATAAAAATGGCCTCCTTCAAGGTATGTCTCTGCTGTCACAATAGACAATGTGGGCTGCCGTGTGCAGGTCTAAGTCAATTAGTCTCAGCAAGCCAGCAGCAGACCCCTGAGATTCAGGCAGATATCTGGCTGCAAGGCCCAAGTTGGGCTCCCTGGCGTCCTGCAGGGTTGAACTCTACAAAGGTCTACTGCAGGTTTCAGCTTCCCTTCCCCTGAAGATAGTCCAGGTTCTGATGGGAGGTGGTGATCCCTCCAACTTACCAATTATGGTGGTCTGGTGTGCCTTTACTGCAGAGATTCTCTTCACTTTTCCAGTGGGCTTCAATTTTCATCAAGGAGCCTGAGAGAGGCCCTCTTTCTGTGGTTCACGTCTGCTCTATCTTCTGGAGTTCAGGACAATGACCTTTATGACCCCCTGTGCCTCTGGAGTGTAGATCCAGGTACAGAAGCAACCAGGAGGCCAGAGGCAGGGGGTGGGGGACATGGGAGAGGGTTGCTGCAAGCGCCTGCACAGCTCCATCCCTCACCTATCCACCCCTGGCTAAGAGGCCTGGAATGGGGTGGTGTAGCTTGGAAGGCTCCACGTGGTTCCACTCCTCACAGGCCCATCGCTGGTTCCATAGTAGGTCTTCTAAAAGCAAATTCTGTCAGACTCTTCTGTCATTTTTCTTGGCTATTTATGTAAGCTTCTGGAATCTCATGGGGTCAGACCACACCAGGTACACATTGCAAGATTCTCAAGCTTAGCATGACTGATATTTGGGACTGGATAATTCTTTGCTGGGGAGAACTGTACTTCACAATGGAGGGTGTTTAGAAACATCTCTGCCCTCTGCTCATTGGATGCCAATAACAAGCTTCCCAAGTCATGACAATCAAAAGTGTCTCAAGTCATTGCCGGGGCAGCAAAATTACTCCAGGTGAACAGCTGTCTCAGGAGCCAAAATGAAAGGGGCACAAGAGAAAAGAAAGAGAACTCGCCTTATGAGAAATAGGATCAGACTACAACCACAACTGCTGTCCTTATATCTAGGACAGTCACAAAGTAGTATTGTTTTTTTCCTTGAACTTGAATCGTTTAAATTTTTTCTCTAGATCCATTAATGTTTCCATTTCTATTGATTAAGTCTTTGATTTTCCTCCATGTTTTCACTTTACCATCAAAATAAGTGTATCCTCATGTCCCAAATTATTTATTGATCCAAAGTTAATCTCTCCCACCCCAGCCTCCCTCCCTCCCTCCCTTTCAGTTTCTTTCTCATTCCCTCCAGTTACTATCATTTGCTAGGTCTTTCTGTTGAGTCTATAATTCCCCACAGTAAATACCTAATGTTACATGATAGCTGTACCATAAACCCACAATGCCTCAGTGGCTGAGTGTCAGCAGAGGGTTGACTGCTCAAGATTTGTCTTGATGGAGCCAATCTGGCTCTGCTCCTCCTCTCCTCTCTCACCAGCCTCAAGCTACGGGTCTAACCTGGATGTGTTCTTCTAGTCATGAGAACAGAGTAGAGCAAGTTCAAGTGAGCAAACATCTTTTGAGCCTTTGGTTATGTCACACCTACTAATATGATATTGATCAAGTCAAATCATGTAGACAACCCCAAATAATGGTGCAGAAAACTGCAAATTTATGGCAGAAGGTGTGGTTACAAAGAAGGATGAGGAACTAGGACCACTGTAATCTCTGCTCTGTGCCCCATTTGAATTGTCATTATTTCCAATCTTTGTATCAATCCCTTGAGCCTCATAGATGTGCTTTATTTTCCCAAAACCGAGAATTGTCTTGCTTGTGCCAGCAAATGTGGTCATATAGTAACAGCCCAGTGCTCAGACACTAAGCCTTCCTTATTAATATTCACTGCAGGTGCTAAGGACCTACCTATCAACTTCTTATTTATAAAAAGAACCAATTTGTCCCCTGATGCTGCCATGAAACTTCACTCAATATTCAGGAGATATAGTGCCTTACTCCTACACAGGATGAATAATTATCACCATCTTAAAAGTTCTGATTGTACATTTTGCTTTCTTGAATTAGTCATTTTCTACAAATGGGAATTTAAAAGGACCAGAATACATAATAATAAACACATAAAGACCAGAATGTTATATGTACAATGTGTCTTTATTAAATTCAGGAAGATTAGAAATGTCCAAATACATAATAATAAACACAAAAGGAACTGAATGTTCCATATATAATGTTTCTTTATTAAATACACATACAGGCTTGCAATACAAAAAGAGCAGAAATGAAAAGAAATCCCTGTTTCAGTATGAGTAAGGTTGAGCTACAGTGCATAACTATACCTGTGACACAAACTGCCTAAAGAATAATTGAACTTGAGACCTATAAGGGCCAAATGGCTTATTTCTTTTCAAATTTGTTTTTTGGTATGTCATTAGAATTCTGGATTGTTCCAGTTGAAGGTCTCATCTATTGCCTTGCATTTCAAAGTTAGGAAACTCTAGATAGTTATGACCCTTCCTTGCCTCAGAGTCCCTGTGAAGAGTTAAGCAAACCCCAAGAAAGCACCACCACCCATACCCCAAGCAAGAGCAAGGGAGAATTGAAATAAGCAACTTCCTGAGGCTATACCCCTCCTCTTCTTAGGTGGCTGTGTTTTGTTATGCTTCACAGTTCATCAAGCTGTTCAAGCAATACTACTGGCTCTACAGCAACCTGTACCACAGCAGAATCAATCTAGACCCTTAAATCCTGCTAAAATTACCACTTTCACATACCAGTGGCACTCCAACATGCTCACATCCAAACCACACTCATGATCTTCCCAATAAACTTATTCTTCTTTCTGTGCTGTCTAGGTAGTCTAAAACTACCCTGTTACACAGGGGCAAAGTCTAAGAATGATTCCTTTCTGTTTTGTGCCTGCCTATATCGAAGCTGTCTCCCAATACATTTTTAATTCCATCACCTAAATATTACTTGGTTACCTTTTTCTCTCTATCCCACTGCGATCATCTTAATCCAGACCATTACAGTTTCCCCCTGTGAAATCACAATTGTGTCTATCTTTTCACTTCCCATTAAATCTAACCCTCCTCCAGTCCTCTCTTTGTTCTCTAGGCCAACCTATAGGTTGAAAAGCAAAGCTGAGCATTTTTCTCACTGATTTAAAATTCTGCAAACTCATTTGGTCCATTTTCTTGTGCTTTAACAGAATGCCCAAAACTGGTAATTTATGAAGAAAAGATATATGTATTGGCCCACAGTTCTGGAGACTACGAAGTTCAAGATTGAAGGCTGGCGTCTCTTTGGTTTGTGACGTCTTTTGGTTTATGACAGTAAGTTAAGGAAGCTAATGTCCAAGCAACAGCTAACCCATTCCCTGCAAGAAAAGCATTAATCCTTTTGTAGGGACTCTATGTCCATGACTGGAACATCACCCACCAACAACTTCCCCACAACACTGCCAGAATAAGGAATGAACCCTTAACACGGGTTTTGGTGAGGATAAGTTATAATCAAACTACAGTCACTTGCCTTTGCTCAAAAGATACAGTTCAGAGTCTTCTATCTTCACTTTGGCTCATTTTGCAAGGTAACTGTCATGACAGTAAAACAGAACAGTTCATTAAAGAAATTTATGGAAGCATAAATGACTTAAATGGTCTCTCCCTATTAATCAAGATTTCACTGTCACAAGTTATTCACCTCTATGAAGAGGAATGGGTTACTCTTCAGGATACCTTCCTAATAGAAGCTAATAAACACAGAAAGCATTTGAAGACTTCAAAGAGACAGATATTCAAGTCCACTCTCATCACAATTCTAGTAGCCAATGCATGTTTACTCCAGGTAAGACTGTCGCTGGGGAGTATAGAAATGGCTCTAGGTACTGGTTAGGTTGAGAGAGGGTCCACATTAATGTTCCTACTCTGCCTTGACACCTACATGCTATGGTAGAAATTCTACCTTTTACACATCATGGGGAAAACAGAGGTAGTAGAAAGGAAAAGCTGGTGTAGATAAGGAACTCTGGAATCAGCTGAGCAAACACACAAGCCAAAGATGAACTCTCCTGTGATTTGGCAGTGCTAGATAGATCCAAGCTGGGACCTATTCCCTAGGACACACCTCAAGGCCATGATTAACCCAGGGCTTATTGAGAACTGCTGCCATGAAGTAGGAAACAGAAGTCTTAGGGGACATTTGAAGCTTGCATCTTTCTATCACTACATCCCAAGCACATTCATCATTCCAGCAATACTTAGAACCTTCATAGACCAAAACAAAACTTATTGTTAATCTGAAATCCTGATGTAACTAGGCAGCCTATATCTATGTGGCAGCCTGGTTTCCATGCAAACTTTTGCAGAAAAACTATTCCTTGTAAAAAGCAAGTTCCACATCCTTATTGGATTCTTTAAGGCAAAACTGATCCCTCATGAGGTCTTTTGTTCCTTCACAACTAGGGAAACTATATAGGACAAAAAAAGAAACAGTAACTTGAGATGGAAGTGAGGGAGGAAGGGCTGGATCAGTCACACTGTGCTATTTTCAAAGAACTGCAAACAAGTATATAAATATACAACAAACCCTAAGAAAAGTTTAAAATTGAAGTCCATCTTAGCAAAGTAAAAAACACAAACATGAACTATGGCATCAGATGAAAGTCTCTCTAAAAGTTTTTAAATCAAATATTCTTAGTTAAGTTATATGTTGTTGCTGCTGTTATTGTCATTGTCCATAACAGCACCAACTGAACACATTTCTCATGAGGGAAAAATATCCCTGAATGATTCCCTTTCATCATATATATACATGTGTGTGTGTGTGTGTGCTCGCGCGTGCGAGCACAGTGAGATATATTTATCGATCGCACTCCTCAGAATCTTCCCACTCTACTTCCACCACCACCTGTCATGGCACCCTAGACCATTCCCTCCAATTGATTTCATCATCTCTTTTGCCTCCCTCACTCCAAGCTGTGCCACATACTTCTGTGTTCATCTCCTTATTTTCAACTACTTTAGCACCAGAAATAGTGTTTGGTGCAAGTTTAGTAACAGTAATTATTTATTAGCTAAATGAATAAATAAGTGAAAGTCAAAATTTTAGGATTATTGTTTACAGATTACTAAATCTTGGCCAGGTAATCACTTAAACTTTCATTGCCCCAAGACCCTCATCTTTAACATAGCAATTATGTGCATCCTACTACCCCACTGTGAGTATCAAAGGAAATTATACACATGGATGTATTTTATAACAAAGAAAGTACCATATAGAATCAGTTCTTTAAATTTTGTATTTTGTAAGCCTGTCCTACTATTTGAGACTGGCAAAAGAAAATTTCCAAGAATCTATTCAACTGCAAAAATAAACTCTTGAAAATATCTTAGTGAACAAAATTTCAAGACAAAAAGTTGTAAGCACCATTGTCGTCAGTAACCATAATTACAGAGATGCAAGAAGTGGATGAATTGCCAGTGTTACAAGAGCACAATTTCTCCCCACTCCACCACTCTTTACGTAGTAGCTCTCAGGTACTTGAAGTTTTGTAGGGGAAGAAAGGTAGAAAATGATACAAGATATTATAACAAAGTCCACTTTTAAATAATTATAACCTAAGTTAATTACGTTGACATTTCTCAGCAGGATTAAGTAAGTCAGAAGGGGGTAAAGAGCATATGAGAAAATAAAAAGCAAGGGTTGGACTACAAGAGCATCTCTTTTGTCTCTCATTCAAGAGTGTAATTAAATTAAGTAGAATTGATTTGAGTGTCAAACATCTGTGGGAGTCATTTCCTAACTTCATTAATGCAATTGTGCCTGAAAAAGCCTCGATGGTAATTTCTTGCCCAAGTATCTAATGAGAGCCTAGTGATGTGATATGAAAGCATGACACCAAGCCACTGTGCCTGTCGCTGTGTGAGGAATTTATTAGAAATGCCGGCCTGGCAACAGCAGAGCTACATTATCCACCTCAGCAGTGGGAGTGGGATGACAGGCAGCAGAGAGCTGGGTAATGGAGTCATAAAGTTGAGAGTTTAGACAGCAAGCATAACAGAATAAAAATAGGCCTGCTAAGGAGAACTAAACGGTCATAAAATAGATCATATATAATGAGGTACAGCGGATAATGAGGTGCATTTATATGGAAAACACTAAATAAAAATTATGACCATTTCCTCCTTAACCTCATAACCATCAAAGCATCTCCCAGCAGCTGGGTTTGCAAGGTAAACCAGGGAGAGTGAATTAATTGGAAAGAAAAATATATATATTGGCAGGCTCAGTTCATTATTATAAGCATTGCTGATTGTACAGTGGGCCCCACTAGAATACTTGGCACTGGACAAAGTATTATGAAAGATCTATAATTCCTATCATTTTTATAGAATTATGATAAAATGTGATAATGCTGTTGTAGTTATAAAGTAATTAAGGGAGGATAAATGTAAAGTCAGTTCTGTGTTATTCATTTTATCATTATGATTAGAAGTTCCTGCTCCCGAGCTTTGCTCATTCATTCATTTATCAATTAATGAGCATGTGCTATGTCCTGGGACTTCCAGCCAGCTCTAAGAATGCCAAGTCTCTGCCTTTGAAGAACACATAATCTCATGCAGAAAAGGTATAAGCAATCTCATCATTACAATAATATTCAAGTGGAAAAACAGAGGTACTCACTGGGCCTCACAGGATAACAGAGAACAAAGCCCTTGCCAGGGTTTAGAGCTCTAAAAAATGAATAGAAATCTGCTTGGTTTAAGATGCCACCATAGATGAAGAAGAGGAGAAGTGGTGTAGAGGGTGTCAAGCCGAGCAAGTAGCATCTAAAAAGACACCCATGTAAGGAAGGACTAGGCAAAGGGGCGGAGGTTATCCCCAAGAAGCTGGGTCCTGACACTAAGGAGCCATCAATGCTTGTTCATTGGTTCTTTGTGTCTTTGAGGAAAGATCTCAGACAAGACACATAGGCACTCATGAAGAGGATAGGTAAAGTTTACTGCAAACTGATAGGTTTTCAAAGTGATAAAGAGAAAATACACCTACAAGCATGAAGGTGGTCAAGCACTAAGACAGTTGCACCAAATGAAGGCCCAGATTGCATTTATTGATTAACTGGGTCTTTTAAGGAACATCCTTTCCTTCCTCCAAGGCCATTGTTCATTCACAAGGAAAATGGGCCATGTTGACCTTCTAGGTTCTATTTGCTTCCTAGGTGGATGTTTCCTTTTAGTTTCTTTTCAGGTTATCTTCTCTTGGCTAAAGTTGAAACCACAAACTTGTGTGGATTTTATCTATAGCTAATGATTAAGAAAGTGAAGGGAAAAGAGGAAATAAATCATATCTTCTTTTATTTTTTATGCAGTTCCCAGCTGCCTGGCCCCAGGTTTTTAACAAACTGAGTTTGGAGAGGCCAGGCTTTGGACCATGGCTTGGAACTCAGATTTTATCCTGCATGTGACAGTAGGAGCTGCTATGGACTGACCGGATCTCCTCCACCCCAAAATCCATATGTTGAAGCCCTTGGCCTCAATGTTTTTGTGTCTGGAGATATGGTGCATAGGGGCCAATTAAAGTTAAATAAAGTTATGGGATAAGGCTGAATTCTTCCTCCTCTAAGATTCGATGGAGCCCATTGAGAAGCCAAATCTAGAAAAGACAATATGTAATAAAACGAAATGGTTTAACTTCACACAGCCAATATTTCACTGCACATGATATCCATCTCTCGGCTTATCTATCATACTGGGCTATAGCAAGGCAACCCACACTTGACAAGACAAAAGCAGAAAATATCGATTTCACTGGATTTTCAGAAATCTCTAGGCACTAAATCTCATTTGAAAGCTCCTTTGTGGTATAATGATACACAGCATTAAAATGCACAGAGCTGCTGTGAAGTTCTCATTTAAGACTCCATCCCAGTTATGGAGGAGTTTTTACCCCTTTGAAGGCAATATTGTAATCCATGAAAAATTTATCCCAATTGTCTCAGATGATGTAATAGTCATATTAAAAGTAACTTGAAAATTAAATTACGGTATACTACTTATATTAGAGGTAAGTATTCATAATGCTGGTAATCACTGCATGCCAAGCTTTCCTATAAGCAGCTGTTAAAATATGGGGACCTGAGATGAGCTATGATATAAACAAAACTAGCATTAATAATCCATCTTGTGAAAGGGCTCTAATGGTTTTGTCTTTGCATAGTTGTTCAGCAGAACTTGCCATCTTAGGACACAAACATATGGTACACTTATTCCAACTGTCAAGGTCTTGAGGATAGAAATCACCACATTCATCCTTGTCTGGCTTGACGGAGGCTTGGCAAACGCGTCAGAGCAGTGTCCATTCACTGTCGCTGTCATCCTCATTTGCAATATCTCCTGTATTTCTGGGAACAAGGCCAAAACTACATTTCTCTAGATTCCTTCTCCCTTGTTCAGGGCAAGAATCTGCCAGTGAGGCATTAGCACACCTTGGCAAAAAAAAAAAAAAAAAAAAAAAAAAAAGAATCCATTATTCTGGCAGCTGCAAAACAACTGCTAGAAGCAACACCATGGAGACTCCAGGCAAGGGCTCCAGAACTTTCTGCTTTGGCAGGGATGCTCAGGCAGTGCTTCTCTGACTTCTATCCTCAGCCCATACGGCAATGGTTAGGACGGATGGGACTTGGAAGATTTAAGCAGCTCTGTTTTCCATATCTTCATCTGGCTGAGATGAGCCTGTAGAGAAGAAAAAAGGAAGAAAAAAACAAGGAAGGAGAAAAGGAAGGAAAAAGAGACAAAGATAGAGAGGTACAGAATACTTGCTTGGCTTTATACAGAAAGCCGTTTGAGTCCTGCAGTACTTGGGAGATATTAAAATATCAGGAACTGTGATGGAAATTCAGTCTTCCTCAGCTTCCATGGATGCCAATAAAGCAAATCACTGAAGACAGGCATCACAAGAAATTGTTACTAATTCTGTAAATTAGAAAATGTGAACAGGTTGGCAGATTGGTAATCAAAGCTGACAGAGTAATGGAGGTACTCAGAGGGAACTGGTGCAGCAGTGAAAGCCAGTTTCGAACTCCATAAGAAATGTAAGCAAAGAGAAGAGGAGAAAAACTAGTTATTGTTTTGAAGAATTTTCTAGTCAGAATAAAAAGAAGAGCTACTACAAATCAGTTAATTAAAACAATGAGGCTTCTCTGAATCAGAGACCTTACTTCTTTATTTTACTATTCACACACCAAATGTTAAGGGGGAAAAAAGCAAAATATATTTGAGGCATGTGTTAAACAAAGGTGCTAAACATATGGATCTTGACATGTTTAAATATGAACTAAAACAATTTCCACTTGCAATATATCCAATTTCTGGAAGCGCTAAATTCAATATGACAATTTGTGTATATGAGTGTGTGTGTATACACACACGTGTGTGAACATATTTTTCCATAAAATCTTAAACATTTTTAACTACTCAAACATTTTTGCTGCCCATAGAAGCAAGGATTGACACCACACAAGATCCAAGGAGGTCCCCAAAACGGAGAGGAGGCCTGCAGCTAATCCTTATCCACACATGGTTTCTTTTTTTTTAATTTTATTTTATTGGTACAATTTAGGTATACCATATAATGACATTCATCATTGGAAATTTGCACCTTTACATAGTCTCTCTTGGTTCTTATTTTTCCCCCTTCCCCTGCCCTCCCTTCAACCCCTCCATCCCTCCCTATTTACAAAGACCTTGTTTCCATTTTTTTATTTTCTCATATTAATTCCATTCCCTTCTCTCCTTTCCCCTACCCCTCCCACTTCCCCTTCCCCTTCCCCTTTGCCCCCTTTCTTCCTATTTCACATTATCTATTATACCATTTAGTCCTTATTTACACTTTCAGTTTCTCACACTAGAGAAACTACACACATGGTTTCTTGAGTTGTCTTGGGAAAGCATGAAGGTCCATCAATGAGAGGCATAAACAGATCTCTTGTGCAGAGTTAAAGAGTACACAATCAGAAAATTCGATGTGAGCCCCCAAAAGACAGGCAGAGCACAGTTTGAGGCTGGAACTATTTATGTATTTGGGCAGGGTATCCTCAAGTCAACAATCTAGAATGCCTATTTTTGGCTTCTGTCAAAATACCTGTTAGTGGGTTAGGTTAGGATACAAATCATTTGCATGTGTTTGAAGTTTAAAGATACGTAAATGATATCTAAATGGTACCTAAGTAAATAATAGTGCTATTTCCTTGACTATAAAAGTCTGTGGAATTTGTGAATCTACAATATAGAATGAAAAGAACAGGTGAATAGTTCAGGCCCAATTTACAGGCTTATTGTATCTTTCAGATTCTTAAGAAGCCTGGAGTGGAGGTGCCAGCTTGAAATCCCAGCACTCGGGAGGCTGAGATAGAAGGATTGCCTTGAGTTCCAGCCCATCCTGGGCTACATAGTGAGTTTAGTGTGTTTCCTAAAAGGGGGGGGGGGGGAAGACATTATAATCTTGTGTAACTGTGTTCTGAAGCTGCCATTTTCTTAAAAGCACAATTTGAAAATTACTATTTTCCTTGTCTCCTTTCCACCTATTTTTATTTCTTCTATCTTACATCCGAATCATTAACTGAAATCATGTAGTAACTATTATAGGCAGCTAAGTTAGATAGAAATTAATATACAGTCAGAGAGACACTGGGCTCTCAAGGAAGTCAGTGAAAAATGAAGACATAAGAATTGTGGCTGGGGGCACAGCTGAAGAAGACCATTCCTCATGATAAAGATGCAGTGGGCAGGCCTACCTGTCTCCCTAAAGGATAAACAATAACTTGAGATTATACTGTAATTAGTACCTCCTGGTCCAGGAAGACCAGATATGCATCAGATACTTAGGTGGGTGGCCAGAGCATCTGGATCCATCCCTTCCCCAAAATGCCTTTGTTCTTTCCACGTACCCTTGCTAAGTAACATGTTTCCCTACTGGGTCAATATTAGCTAAGTGGCTGTACTTGTAATCCTATAGGTTGATTGTAATTTGACCCACATTGTGCCCACATTGTGACTTTGCTGTATAAATACCTGACAAAAGGTCTTAGTAGCCACCCCATTTGGGACTGCTCCTGGAAACCCACGAGCTATTCTTCTCTCCTTATTGCCAATAAAACTTTTCTGACTTCTTCCTTTAGTTTGTGACTTTATTCCTCAATGTTGTGGGACCACAAACTCAGCACATTTGACATCTAACAGGTCGGAAATTATATTGCTCCTATATCAGAACCATTTTAAAATCATTTTCAGACAGTATTTACAAAGACAATCATGCATTTTCAACTCAGTCTCTTGGATCTGAAGTCTATTGACCTACTATAATTTGCTTAGCCACCTATGTTTCTCAAAGAAAGCTCCTTTCCAAAACCCAACTCTTCCTGGTTCTGTGTTACCACTGTCTCATACACCATTTCTCAAGAACTTTGAGTTATCATTGATTCTTTTCCACATGCAGATTATCTGAAGCAAAAGTTTGGGATATTTCTGGAACCTTTTCCTTCTCTTCTTGTTCTTGCAATGCTTTACAAACTAGCCTTCCCTTCATGTCACTTCCTGGAGAAATGACTTAACAAATCTCTCTCAAAAGTATCTGACATAAAAGAGAAGGTCAGTAATGTTTGTTTCCTTACCCTGCTATCTGTTGAATTTTCTCCTCTAAACTCTAAACTACCTAAAGTGCAACTCTGATCAGATTGCTATCCTGCTGCAAAACCTCTGGGTACCTCTTTGCTGAAATACGGCTTATTCGGCCCAGTGTTCAAGTTTCTGGTTCCCATTCACCCTTCTGATAGTCTCTTTCACTGCTGTCTTACATAAAACCTTTTGGCATACCCCAAAAAAATGATCCTCCAAGAAACACAAAAACAAATGCATCTGAGATTCAACCCTAACCAGCCAAGTTTCCAGTGGAAATAATTTAAAAATCAATTATTAAATTTCAAACATTAGAGACTGAATCTTCTTATTTTAAAATCAAGTATATTTCCTTATATATTTGACTTCTCTCCAAGAGAAGAAACATCAAGAACAAACACATTACATATTCCTATTCCAATAAACTACATCACTTAGTATCTACACCACGGGTCAGCACACTATGACCCAAAGGCCAAATCTGAACCACTGCTATTTTTGTATATGTGTAGCTTTCTAGCTAAAAATAGGTTTTACATTTTTAAATTGTTGAGAAAGATCAAGTGATGAATAAAATGTCATAAACATTGTGTGAATTTCAAATTCCAATGCCAAAAAAATTTTATTGGAACACCACCATCTTCAGGAGCTGCTTTTGTGTTACAACAATAAATTTGAGTAGTTACAATAGATGTCTTATGGCCTACAAACCATAAAATATTTGCTAGCTGGCTCTTAAAGAAAAAGTGATGACCCTTGGTCTATACTATTAATTAGGTACTTAACTAGTACTACCTAATATTAATATTTATGCTTTTATATAACTTTCATTTCCCCAACTTTGTGTAAGACACTTTGAGAATAGGGATTTTTCTACTGCTTTCTAATATTCTGGCTTAGTACACATGTTGTACATAGCTGACACTCAACAGGGGCTCACTAGGGATTCTGAGAGTAGTTCTGCAAATAGGTTTAAATAAGCAGCACATGGATTCTCCTGGACCAGCTAGGGAAAGAAAACCAGCAGCAGGCTATGTTAACTATAGCCTTACATGTACAAGATGTTTATTCTCTCTTTTAAAAAGTAGTTGGTCATTCTTGAATACCTATTTGAGTATTTCTCCAAAGGGCTTTTTCATCCCTCTTGTACTCTTGCACTTAAAGGCAACACAATGTCATGTTCACAATGTGATGCCATGTTGCCATCACTTTTAATAAATTTTACTTTTGACTTAGCTGCCCTTGACAAAGTAACTGTAAGTCTGGAGCACAGCTATTTGGTAAAAGTATCAAGTCCAGGTTATTTCATGGGAGATGTCATGATGTTCCTGGGTGATATCTAAATAACTGACTAAGTTGACTCTGTTCAATTGCATAGGTTTTTTTTGAGGGACAATAAAAATGATCATTTGGATAGAATGGGTATGAAGTATTTGGATAGAATTAAGCTAACTCTGTACCTTGCAGCACCATGTAGAAATGATATATCTTGATTATTCAAATTTTAATGCCCCTCCACCAAGTATGATACATACATACATGACATGTACTATGCACATATGTGTCCTACTTCAGATGACTAGATAAAGAACAATGCTTAATCCAAAATATCCAAGAAATTTATTTCATACTTTTGGACCCATGTACACTTTGCCAGTGACTTTCTGTTCTTTCTTCCTTCTAAATCTTCAAGATCTGTCTGAGCTGTCAACAATGCAATGCCAATTGTTTACAAAACAGATCTCATTCACAGGGGAGAGTGAAGCCTGATCCAGAACTCTTGAGAAGCTGAGAAAGAGAAAAAAATAAAAAATAAAACACTGACAGTTGCAGATTTTTATTTGAGGTAGTAAAATCTAAAGAATAAATAGAGTCAGCAGAATCTATGATTTCCTTTCTTGGCTCTATGCTTTTGTTAAGAAATAATATCACAATATTCTTTAGATATGAGATACATTTTTAATAGTTGGATTCTTGAGATAAGACTAAATTCATAAATAATGGATTGCATAACCTCAGCATCTATTGTAATTCCCATTTATTTCTTTCACTGCATTCTGTTGTTCTATCTGCATTTCTCAAAATTCTGCTAGCAAATTTAATGCAAGACCATGACTAGTCACTCAAAATGTTTTCAACTTTTCAAATAACCTCTGTTGATCTTTTCATAATAGTTGTAAAGAGAGTTATAAACACACATTTCCAACAGTAGTTCCAGGTACAGAATATACATGACGTGTGATGGTTTTATTGTCATCAGTGAACCTGATGTTTAACTGTGCAGTGTAGTCTGTTGATTTTTTTTAATGTGCAAATGAAGAAGTTGGTAGAAGCTGCTCTTTATTACTGTTACAGTTTAACAATAAAATGTCCCCAAAAGATATCTGGACAGTGATTGAATCATAGGAACACCATAGTTGTCACTGGATTCATCTACTGATGAGTTCAGTATCTCATGTGCTGTTGAGAGGTGGGGTCTGGCCAGAAGAGTCACTGGGACCCTGACTGGGAAGGAAATGTTCTTGTCCCCAGCTCCTTCCTCCTGGCTCTCTGTCTCCTGACTGCTATGGGATGAGCACCTTTCCTCCACCAAGCCCTTCCCACCACTCTGCTTCTGTCGTGGAACCAGCCAACCATGGACTGAAACCATGAGTCAAACAAACTTCTCCTCCTTTGAGTTATGGGTGTGAAGTATTTTTTCCTAGCAATGGGAAAGTAATAAATATGAATTATATCCTTATTACTCAAGTACATAGATCTTGTAAAATATCAGGTCTCTCTCGAAGCACACACCTAGGAAAAAGGACTTCAGGAACAGGATAGCAAACAGATTTCTGTTTCCCCAAAGTCCATTCTTCCTACTCCGCTAGCAGCACTCCCCTTTTCATATGTAGACCCACCCTTCATTCACAGACCAGGTTGTTGTGGAGCTAGGTTCACTTCTAGTTTCTGGGGTGGCATGTAATCCTAGCCTGCCCTGTGGATCATGCCCTTCCCCTGGAGACACAGATTGATTCAGCTGGGAGTACATGAGCTAAGCTGTGACAGTCCTCTCTGGACAGTGCTAGCCTCAGAACTTCATGTGAGCTGATAAGGTGAGAGGTTGACACTGTACCATACAGCAGGAGCCTATTGATGAATGGAGTCAATGCCAAAAAGACTGTGTGAAGAAATAAAGAGAAAATCTTGACCTGATGAAAACCATGTCATCTTTGTTTTTCCCAAAGGAACCTTATTCTCAGATTTTTTTTATTTTTATGAGCTAATAAATAGCTTTCATGTTCATTTTTAGTTGGGAAGTCTGCTGCTTGCTATTTAAAAAGCCATGATATAGAAACTGGGGACTCTTGCTTTCCCTGTTTCCATGACAAATGTGGAAAGAATAAAAACTCTTCATCTAGGAATTTTAATTTCTCATCCCCATACTCTGACACGACTCTAAGAGCAAAGATTAAATCAGAGAATTTTATTCCTGAAATATCTCTGATTGGATTTTTACCCACCACTTTCTCTTAAGTTCATGTATTGGTTAGCTTTCTTCTCACTGAAACATAATACCCAATACCCATAACTTAAAGGAGGAGAGGGTTAATTTGTTCAAGGTTTCAGTCCATGATCAGCTGGCTAGAGAGAGAGAGAGAGACAGTTTTGTGCTATTATCTATTTGTTTCTTTTTTGTAAAAGTCTTTTTTTGTCTGTGACTTGTACTCTAACATTTTGGCCATTCTTTTAAGATTATGGTACATGGTGTATTAACTAATGTTATTATTTAATTAATTTGTTATGAAACTTGGCTTTATTTTTCCTAGAAGAAAATGTTTTTAAAAAACATTTTCTTTGTTAATGTCTACTTGTGTCACATTGAAATAAAAAATTTTTTGAAAACAGAAAAGGGTGTGGCAGAGGAAAGCAGTTTAGTTCATGGCAGCCAGGAATCAGAGCAGGGGAAGAAGGTAACAAGGAAAGGGGAGAGAGAACATAGACCCCAAAGCCATGCCTCCATGACCCATCCAGACACATCCAGAAATATGTTCAACCAATCCACTGGGTGGACCTCAAAGCTAGTGAAGTTGAAACTCAACCCTAACTACCACCCATACTCCACTTTTGTTACCGAAATTTATATTGGTTAGGGGTCTCTAGAAGATCAGAAGCTATAGAAATATATATGTATAATTATGTACAGGGACTTATTAGGTAGACTGGCAGATTCAGAGGCTGGAGAGTCCACAGTGGCTGTCCATGGGATCTGAGGTCAAGAATCTACAATGGCCATCTGCCTGTTGGACAGCCAGAGGATCCAGTAGCTGCTCAGTCCAAGAAGATGGAAGCCACATAACAAGAGGGATCAAGGATGCAGCTCTAGTCCAAGGTCAAAGGCCTGGAAGCTCTCTGCAGAGTCACCAGTGGGAGTCTGCACTGAGGGCTGAAGAAACTGGAGACCAATGCCCAAAAGTGACACGGTGAAGACTGGTGCTCTTCAGAAAGGACACACTCCCTTCTTCTTTCCTTTTTCATTCCATAAGGCTACAAGCCCACCCACGTGTTCCCCCTTCAGTTTGCTCCCCTACATGGCAATAATCCACAGATACACCCAGAACTGTACTTTAGCAGATTAGCTAGCTATTTCTTAATCCACTTAAATTGGCATATGATGATTAATGGTCACAGTACATCAACCTTCCAGAAGGTACAAGAGACATTGTTGATTCCCTCAAAAGACCCCTAATCAATATCCTCAAGATCAACCATCATACAAGATGATCAAAATATGTGGTGAATATTTAAATTAAAAAATTACAGTAAAAGACATACTGCCATTAATCTCCCTCTAAATACTCCTCCTTACTTAGAACACATGTATTTCATTGTTCTTGGTACTTTCTGAAGCAGTTCTGGAAGTTCTCTTTCCCACGGATCTTTACAAGGAGTGATCAAAATTTCAGTGAAGGCCACTATTAAGTGACATCCATTGTAAAGGCAGGCTTATAAGAACATTATGGTTTGTCCTCATGTACTTTATTCACCAGTTGTGAGACCATGAAACTTCCTCTGGCTCTTCCTCACAGTCAAACTGATCATGAAAGTTAAATGTTTTGAATTGATACAGGATATTGAAGCAGCCATGACAGCACAATTAAAGATACTCAAAATAGTGCATATATGCTGTATATAGTGTATATATGCTGTATATACTCATAAAATAATGTATATATGCTATATCAATTAGAAAGCATTCTTTATGCATCTTGCACTCACTAGGTGGTCCTCATTTTTTAAAAGTTTTGTCAACACCGATAAAAACAGAACGCTTAACAAACCAAAACTAAAATCCAGTTTGAACCTCTCCATTGCGATCAGTAAGCCACATTTTACTTGCTAACTTACACTTTACCTCACAGTTGAAGGCACCTTAAAAGTGTTAAAGATAACAATAATTCTGTGAACTGATCAAATTTGAAAGAGAATTGTCTACTCTCCTTATTCACAGAGAAAGTTGAAAAGGGTGTTTCAAAATAAGATATTCACAGGAGCTCTTCATAAAAAAAAAAACGTCACCTCCAATACCAACTGCTTATTTGCATAGATTGCAAAGGTCGCCATGTTTAAGTCATCCCTATAAAATAGTGCTGCATGTAAATGATGGAGCACGGCGCCACCGCCCTATCGTGCATCGCATATCAGTCATTAGGGACTCTCATCCCATGTCATGATCAATGCTCCTAACATATCCCCTAACAATTCTGCATTATCTTGGATTTCTAATCTGCAGAGAGGCTGCTAGGATCTCTGAGGTGTCTCACTCAGTACCAACTGTCTTGGAAACTCCATCCTGTTACTCCCAGTTCTAGAAGGCAGGTGCACAGGAGGGCGCTACACAGGAAGACCAAGAGTTAGACACATGAATCCCAGAGCACATGCCCATGTGCCATTTCTCTTTAACACACTGTTTTGTATTCATGTGCAAAATTCACAAAAACATTATGTGAGCCAGGCATGGTGGTGCATGCCTGTAATCCCAGCACTCTGAGAAGTTGAGGCAGGTAGAAGTATCACAAGTTCAAGCCCAGCCTGGGCAACTTGACAACTTAGCAAGATCTTGCCTCAAATTTTTGAAAAATGAAAAGGGCTGGGGATGTAGCTCAGTGCCAAGGCCCTGGGTTTAATCCCCAATACTGAAAAAAAGTAGGTGACTTAAAATTGCCCAAGCTTGCAATATCTTGAATTTCCTAAATATTCCTTCTGTTATTTTTCTTTCTCTGAGTTAACAATGTATTGCTGAGTGCTAGTTTTCATTGCTCCAATTCAAATATAAATTTTACACACACATATATATTGGCCATTTTATTCTCGACCCTATTAAAACATTTCTGCTCTCTTCTTCCATTGCCCACATCCCACCTACCCTCAAAATACCTCACCCAACTTCCCTCAGGACTTTCAGTAATCAAGTTTGAGTTATTTTCTATTGTTCTTTTGGTTCTTTTGTTCACAAACTTCTACCAGTAGTAAAATGATATCATTTTAAGCTACTTTCCCCACTTTGTAGTCACCCTATCCAAGGTCTTCATCAGCTTAAGTCTGAGCAGCGAGGATGGCCTCTGTGGAGGTCTGTCTGCTGCTCATCTCTGTTCATCAGGTCCCGCCTACTCATTGACACTCGAGTGACTTCCTTCTAACTTCATTTCCTCGAGGGTCTTGCAGGCTCAGCAATCTCCAAGGCTTCACTGTCACTTATTATGCACATCCCAAGCCTTCTCTGGCCTTCAGGGAGTCCCAATAATATCACACCCCCCAGGATTCCATCCCACCTTCATTTCTCATTACCTCTCACCACAGCCTCTCCACTCCCACCAGCTGCATCTGCTTGCCTCCTCTCTCCCATATGTGATTTGCTCATTTTCATCTCTGTATCTTTCTTCATGCAACCCTGCCCCCACCCACTGACCTACAATTCATTTCTTGCTCTTCCCATAATATCTTGCTTTTTTGAAAATTCTGCTCATCATGCCTCTCTTCAGAAGTTCCTTCTCAATTAAATGCAATTAAACATGGGATTCATTTTATCTATTATCCCTTCAGGGTAGTTCAATCCCCTGGAGTTACGGAGCAGCACAAGGATGAAGAAAAATCGAGATTCCAGAAAATGCATGTAGTTTTAATGCCATAGTTTGATCCAAATTAAAGATGAAGAAAATATCTTGCAGATAAAGAAAATGATCACAGGTCCAAATAAAGCTTTCTTGCTCATGGGGGTCTTTATAATAGAAATATCTATGCATGGTAGCAATAGCTACCATTTATTAAAGATGTTATGGCTACTAAGGGCTATATATACATCCATTATTTAATTTTTATTATAAGTAATATAGATAATATTACACACAATTACAGAGAAGAAAATCAATAATTAGAGCAGTAAAATAACTTGCCCAAGATCGCACAGCTATGGTAGATGACATAATTACAAAAGTAAATGATATAGTCCTTAAAATTCCCATAACTCCATATATTGGTTTAAATATGACAACATTTCTTTGCTCCTCCCTCTGAGCAAACTCCCTAAAAGGATTATGTTCACAATGTTCCCCAATTCCTCACCCCCTGTTCATTGTGAAGTCCTTTATAACCTGCTATCTTCATCTCATTCCATAGGAACTGGCCAAACCTCTAAGGACTTCCATAAATGTCAAAACCCATGTATCCAAATTTAGTGAGAATGCTCTTTCAACCTTAAATTTTAATTCTCAGAGAAAGGAAAGGAAAAGGGAAGAGAAGGGAATGAAAGCTAATAACTTTCCTATGTAAATTTTAAAAAATTATTCCCAAACTGTAGCAAATCTCTTGTAAATGATTCCACTCCCTTCTACACGTAGCTTTCAAGGTCACCATGTTCATGTTATCCAGCCAGCAGAAAGCAAAAAAGCATCTAAGATTCCACATGAAAATTTGTATGGGCCAGGCCTGGAAACAGAAGACATCACTCAGCTCACATTCTGTTAGCTAAAATTTAGTCACATGGACATACCTAACTGTGAACAAATTTAGGAAATATACTCTACTTGTGTGCTTGGGGAAAAAAATAGCTGCAATAACAGGATAACTTGTGGCTACCATATCCATGTAAATTTCCATCCTCCATTCATTCATTTTACATAACCACTGAAAGAACCACAGCCCACTGGGATAAAAAATTAGATTACAATAGTACCACTCTCCTTAGTAAGAAAAAGCTAAAGTTATTTATCAGCAAATAGTAATTGCTTAACATTCCCCATTAGCCAACAGGGGATACTAAAACAACAATACTATTTTGACTTATCCAGGACATTGTATCTTAAGCTCAAATTCACATACTCAGCATTAATGAATGTTTGGAATGAATTTTTACACTTTCAGTCATGGTGGAATGAATGCCTTTTAAGAAATGATTGCTAATATGGGTGATATTTTGCATAATAATACTGAAAACAATACAAAATGACAGTATTTGGATCAATAAGATTATCACATTTTTATTGGAAATGACCTTTTAAAAACTTTTTCTGAAAACAGATATTTTAGAAATATTGTATCATCAAGTTTAGTTCTATACATTAGAATAAAATCAACTTTTTTCCATCTCTTTTAAACCATGTTTCTGCTATGAACTTAATATTTGTGCCCCTTCATGTTTCATGCATTGAATCCCTAATCCTCACAGTGATCACATTTGGAGTAGGGGTTTGGGGATGGAATTAGGTCTGGAAAATGCCACTTTGGTAAATGAGATCAATTCACTTTTGGAAAGAGATGCATAAAGATATCTACTCTAGGGGTCACAGTGTGAAGATAAAGAGACTCTTCAGCAGAAACTCAACCAGCTGCACCCTGATCTTGGCGCTGCCAACCTTCAGAACTGCAAAAAGCAAATGTCTCTTGTTTAAGCTCTTCAGTCTCCAGCATTTGATATTACAGTCCATGCTGACTGAGGACAGGTTTCTTCCTCAATCTCACTCATGGCTCCTAAAGATTATGAGTTGGTCTTAAGTGAAATCAATAGGACACACATGTGTAAATACTGAATAGTTTCTCTGGTGTGAGAAACTGAAAGTGTAAATAAGGACTAAATGTATAATAGGTAATGTGAAATAGGAAGAAAAAGGGCAAAGGGGAAGGAAGTGGGAGGGCTAGGGGAAAGGATAGAAGGGAATGGGATTAATATGAAAAAATGGAAAAATAGGAACAAAATAGGGAGGACTGGAGGGGTTGAAGGGAGGGCTGGGCAAGGGTGAAAAATAAGAACCAAGAGAGACTATGTGAAGGTGCAAATTTCCAATGATGAATGTCATTATACTGTATACCTAAAATGTACCAATGATTAGAATGAATAATCGATAATGTAAAATAGGAAGAAACGGTCCAAAGGGGTAGGGGTAGGGGGAGGGGCAGGGGAAAGGAAAGAAGGAAAGGAAAAATGATGAGAAATGGAAAAAATGGAAATAAAGTCTTTGTAAAAAGGGAACGGTGGAGGGCATGAAGGGAGGGCTAGGAATGGGGAAAAAATAAGAACCAAGATGCATTATGTAAAGGTACAATTCCCAATGAGAAATGTAATTGTGTTGTATACCTACAATGTACCAATAAAAGAATTTAATACAAAAAAAAAAGATTATGAGTTGGTTATTTTCCATTAGTGTGCTGATATAATGCCCTTGGCTTCCATTTCTGTGCATACAATCTCTTTCTGACCTTATGTCAGCCCTCTGTCGGACATTAAATCAATATATGTTGTAAAATTCAGCACCTTCTCAAGCTTCTACATGGAACACAGCATCATGAAGCCTTTGAGGGGGATCCCAAGAGTCAGTCATATCATGTGAGGTGCAGCATTCAGACAGTTTGCTTCGCATTCTCCTCCCTCATTGCCTGTCTTCTGGAGACAATACAAATTGATCTCCTTATCTCATTCCCAGAGGATGAAGAACTATTTTTTTATTACTTACATGACCTTGGGGTGTCACCAAGCATCCAAATTGTTAAATCAAAATTGTTTAACCAGGGCTAGGGATTTAGCTCAGTGGTTCTGCTGCCTGCCTCACAAGCACAAGGACCCGAGTTCAATCCCCAATACCAAAAAAAAAGAAATTGTTTAATCAAAATACTTGTCTTAGACCCAAGAGAAATTCCAATGAATAAATTTTCTTCAGTCCTTACATGCCAATAAAAATATATTTCAGTTTTTATTTTCCACTTAGTTTCTGGCCTTTTCCATCACTACTAAAGAAGAGAACATTATTTTCAGCTATGTTTATTAATAAAGCAGTTTTTTTTTAATGCTCACATTTGACCATCATGAAAATGGACTGGTATTGACAGTTCTGGGAAATGTAGTTATTATGAGATTAAAAATCAATTGTTATAGATGTTTTAAAATGACTATTTAATGAGAGTCTGAGAAGTCACATTTTTAATGACAAAGGTAAATTTAGCATTTCTGAAATAATTAGTGATGTTTGTGGGATAGGGAAAGATAGTTATATTCGAAATTGAGGAAATGTTTCCAAAATTTACAAGAATTTCATTTCCCTAAAAACAGCTCCATATATTCTTAGGATAGAATAGTCCGAGTCCAGAACGGTGTGCCTTTCAAATGTCTTGGGGAATATTTTAGGTCATGATTAAGAAAGGTTACACTGCTTATTTACACTCTGGTGATTACATTTTTAAATATAAAGCACTGATCAATTAGTATTAAAGATTTATGAAGGGACAAGTTAATAATTTTCCACTCAATTCCTTCCTACTAATTAAAGATTTTTCACCATTAATCTTTGTCCTTTACCATTTAATCTGAGGTAATGCTTGTCCTTTAGCTTTAGAATTAATTTTAAATAACATATTTAATTTCAATATAGAGGACTATTTTCACAACTGGCTTTCAGGTTAAATTAAGATATCTCTAAAAGTCTCCAATTTAATTTTACATATAAAATGTCATTTGCATTAATCTGATGATTTTAAACTACACATTTGGCCCACAATATCTAATTAATTTGGCAAGAGAATTATAGAAATAATAAAATTACTTCCAAATTTCAAGGAACACTTCATTTTTAAGTGCCTAATTAAATATATCTTTGTAATAAAAGAAATCATTCAGAAGAAATGTAATAGTATTTTAATTTCCCACTAATAGGTATGCTGAATGTTAATTTGTCCTGCATTTGGCATCCACAGGAGAAAGCATTGCCTCCTCAATGCTAAAAATAAGCAGTATATTCATAGAAACTGGAAAATAAAACAAATTGAAAGTTGGTCATAGAAAACTATAAAGGAATGAGTTAGAAAATGGAGTTATTTGCTTTAAAAAAAACTAACTGGCATAGCATGATTATTTTTAGTTTTTCTTGCAGTTCAATCAAGAGATCAGTAAAGAGCACTGATATTTAAGAAGATTAACATTTTAGTTACTTGCTTCTTAATTTGTTTATTTTGTGCTGCTGCCTCTTTCTGATGGGTGCTGCTTCTAACTGACCTCAAGAATAATTCCAAAATGTGCTCTTTCATGCCAGCAGGGAAGTTGGACGGACAGGGAAGGTTATTCCACTTCTTTTACAGTTTTCCAGCCTGCTTTTCTTCTCCTTTCATATTTTAAACATGCAAACCAACTTTTACACTAATTTCTCCAGTGAATGATCCATGATCATCTCATTTTATATGATTTTGTACTAATTTCTTTATTAAAGTCATTTCAAAATTAATTCATTCCACTTTATCCAACTTTCATGTTCAATGGAATTTGAAAATTATGCCAACAATATACCTTGTGCCACAACATAAGACACAATTTGTGAAATTTATGATTTTTCTAAACTTTAAATAGTTTTAAATGATAGGAGTATAATTTCAATATCAACAAGGGCAGCATTAGATATTACTAGATTAATACTACAATTTTTAAAGTATGACATATCTGACTATTAATAACCATTATAATGATTCTAAAGCATATAAGTATTATGGAAGAAAAAACTCAAAAGTAAATATATTAAATAAATACACTCATAAACCTACTAAATATTTGGAAGCAACATATCTAAAAGTCATTATTCTTCACCCTATTATGCATTCAAGTGGAAAAAGCTTTGGGTTTATATTTCAAATTTTGTTTTTCTCCAGAGCAGAAAAGAATTGATCAAAACTCTGAAGTACGATCAAACTGTGTCATTTAGAAATATCATCATCTCTGTGCATTACCAGAGGATGAAATTCTCCAAGACTTGCCGTGCAAGAAAAGCTCTGAATATCATTGGTTAATGTTAGACTCAAGGCTCCTGCAGTTTTCCAAGTAAATGAAAGGTCAATAATGCATGCTACCTTCTGGCTTCAGGCTGGCAGCTTTGCCTACCAATTCAGCATTGTCCATGGTACCACTGCTGTAGTTACATGCCTATCCCAAAGGTACTTACAGCTCATTGTCTATTCATTCTAGCATAATCCTCTCACTTGCTGACCATTAACAGTGTAATTAATGGTATTTCCTGATTGATGTACCCTTGCAGATAAGTATTATAATAAAGGGTGATAACGGTGAAGAATAATATAGTTGAAAATCAGCACCTAGTCATCACCACTCATTGACCGTGCCATAACAGAATCAGTGAGACAAGACTGCATAGAAATTATATCAAATAGAGTAATTCCTTCAATTTATTGCACTTCTAATTATGCCATCTTTAATTTAAAGAACTATCTTGCCCCCATACAATGCAACCTTGAAGCTAAAAGAAATTAATCTAAGGCTAACTAATATTCACTTCTCCCAGCACATTTGAAATCAATTTCACCTTAAGCAAAATGTTTTATTAGTCTTAAGTTTACCCTGGGCATTATGCATCTTCATAATTTTCTAATGAGCTTAAGATATCTGTGAGCAGAAGTCATGAATCATATTTTTGGTGGCCCTTAAAAACAATTTTTTCCAACACTGCTGTAAATTAAAAGAGATGTGAGAAAATGAGAATAAAATCTCATTACTACTGACAACCTCACAGCTCAATAAACCTGTTTTAAATCTTATTAGAGGGTCAGTTATTTGTCATTTTTAGTAACCTTCATCCTCGCAGCCAATATCAGGACCTTCAATCTTTCTTCAAAATATCAGGGCATGGAGGTCGGCATAAAGAGCTGGGGCCACAAAAATCTTCTCTCAGGGAGAGGATAAGGAACTGGAGCTCTTTTCAGAGGCTGCAATTTAAATATTGACAGGCACTGAGCTGTGATATTACACAGAAAGAGTCAGAGATAAAAGTCCAATAAACAAAACCTGAGCAGACCCTGGCACTCTCTGGGGTTTCCTGATGACAAGGACCAGGAAAAACATGATGGGCATTTCACAGGTAAGCTACAAGAAAGCCAAGATGAGGCTCAGTCATTGCTCATTAGGTAAATAAAAAGGAAAAACTGAGTCACAAGTAGCTACAAGCTTTATGTATAACAAATTTCCTACATGCAAATTAAACTCACTCTGGTTTATTCTAGGCTGAATTTTAATCATGAAAGAGGCCAGCTTTTACAATGTCTCGCAGTATTTGAAGCTAGTTTCTTTCCCCTATCTTACTGCATTCATGAGAAGACCAAGAATATTGATATAATCTATACAAAATGGATTAAGCATAAACATATATGTATGTGTAGAGGTGTGTGTGAATGAAAGTAAAATAACAATCATCTCAAAATTCAAGCAGAGTATAAGTCATTTTTCACAATTCAATGGTTGTCCTAGCCACAACTACTCTTTTCCATTAGGAAGCAACAACAAATAGAAGCAAGCCTCTTGCTTTAAAATCTAGTTTATTCTTGCTTTCTGGGTTTTTTAAAATTAATTTTATTGGTACATTTTAGGTATACAATATAATGACATTCATCATTGGAAATTTACACCTTTACGTAATCCATCTTAGTTCTTATTCTTTCCCCATTCCTCTGCCCTCCCTTCAACCCCTCCATCCCTCCCTATTTACAAAGACTTTGTTTCCATTTTGTCATATTAATTCCATTCCCTTCTCTCCTTTCCCCTACCCCTCCCACTTCCCCTTCCCCTTTGCCTCTTTTCTTCCTATTTCACATTATCTTTTGTACCTTTTAGTCCTAAAATAGTTTGTGCACTGCCACGGAGGGTTAAATGTGCCCTGGAAGCCATGTCAAAGGGGTGTGGTTTGTTTGTAACTGGACAGGCAGAGCTGGCCCACAAAATTGCTCTGTGAGCCCCATGTCCCACTGTCCTTCAGGTTTGCCCCTTGTCCTCATAACTGATCTAGCCTACCTTATACTTCAACTAAAATTCATAGGTCCTAAATAACATGGGAGGTTAATAACAAAATCAGAGCCACTAAGCACTTACAATTTTGCTTACATTCCATTAGATATAGTTATCAACTCTCCCAGAAGCTTACTACTCTGATTTCATTCATTTGGGAAATGGTAATCACAGCTTGAGTTTTATCTTTAATTATTTCAAATAATCGGCAGCAAAATTTTTCACCCTGATGTAGTTTACCTCTGCGAATATTCTTTTTTTTTTTTACAACTAAACCTTTATTTGTATATTTTAGGCATACATAATGATAACACTCATCATAGGGAACTTGCATCTGTACAGGATATGTCCGCCTTTTTTTCCCATTCCCTCTTCCCCTCAACCCCCTTCGCCTCCCTATGTACAAAAGCTTTGTTTCCATTTTTTCCTTCCCAGAAGGAATTTCATGAAAGACCCAGAAGAAAATCTCATAATCTGTACTCAGGACTTTCCCAGGCTGGGAATAGAGATGTATTTTGGGACCCACCTGTAGGCCAGAAACCCAGGATAACGGTATTTGTTTATAAAAGTTAGAAATGGGCCACCTGTGAGCTGAATCTAGCCCACAGACCTAAATTTTATGTTTTTCTTAGCTTCACAATATTTAAAAGTCAAGACACTGCTGTAAGTCTACCTTTTCAGCTTCTTAGCAGGATGTTCCCTGGATGCATTCCTTTTCTCGGTCCTCAGCACTCCTTGTCCCTGAGCTGCCTGGCTCCTGGAAGCACTTGAAATCGTGGTCTCTGGGTTTGGAGCTGCAGAGGGCTCTACATCCACGCCCTCAGCTAAGGCTTGGCACTACGTGCTGCTGCGGGAGAGCTGTTTCCTCCTCTGGAGGGACTCCGTGGAGGGTGCACAAGTCCTGCAGCAATGCAGGTCTCAAGGCCGCAGATGGAAGGGAATCAGCTGAGCCTCACCTTGACTAGAAGTTCAGTCTCTCTGCTGCTTCTTCTTCTTGGCCCTCTCCTGCTCTCGGTGCTGCTGCCTCCTTTTCTCCTCTCTGCTCTCTGTTTCCCTAGTCGCATGGACCTCATTGTCATCACATACACCCAAGGCCTCTTCCTCCTGACGCTGCTGTCTCTTCTTCTTGCTTCTCTTGCTACTTCCCTCACTGTGTGTTCCGCTTTCTGCTTTCCTAGTCTCACTGCCTAAAGCTGTCTCCTCGCCTTCATCCTCTGTATTCAAATCCTCCTCACGCTGCCATCTCTTCTTGATTCTGCTTGGGTCTGTGCATGCCTTGCTCTCCACCTTTTCCCTGATACCCATCACTGCCTCCTTCCCTCTTTGCCCCTTACCCAAGACCCCTGTCTCCTCCTCTTTCTCTTCATGATGCTGCCTCATCTTTTTCTTCTTCTTCTGGGAAAGCTGACCAGGTTGTGCTCTGCTCTTCAGGTCCCCAAGCCCTATAGCTCCTTCCTCCTCACTCCCTACAGTCGTTCCCTCTCTCACCTAGGACCTTTTCTTCTTTATGTAGCCTTTTCTTCTTGCTTTTCCTGATGCTCTGGTTAGTGTATTCTAGGTGCTCATCATCTAGGTGTTCCTGATTCTTTTCTGTTGCTCTAGCCTCTTTCTCTTCTTTCTGTTTCCCTTTCTTTTTCTTTTCTTTTCTTTTTTTTTTTTTTTTTTTTTTTTGGAGGGGTTGCTCTCATTCTGGGGTGGGGAGGGCCCTGGATCCTGGCCTTTGAGACAAGCCAGGAAGGCCTGCTCCTGGGCCTCATGATCCCAAGACGGGCAGCCTGTGTGCTGTTTCCCCCTCACAGGCCTGGAGCAGCATCGTGCCGGTCAGACTCTCTGGAGGCATGGGCTCCTTCCTGTCATCACTGCAGCTATCCAAGTCTCTGTCAGGCTTCTCTTCACCTGAAGTCAGCATGGCTGTCTTCATAAACTTCTGATACAGCAAATTGGGCTTGGGGTAATTATGCTGGGTGGTCTCCTTAGAAAAGCACCTGAGGGGCAGAGAATCTCAGCTGGTCCCAGCACCCGGAAGGAAGCTCCCCCACTGCCATCCCAAGCTCCTAGGGCAGAGAGGTGAGCAGCGCGGGTGCCAGAAGCACCCCCCCACCCCCATGGAAATGAGAAGACACATAAACAAGCCTCAAAAACAGACTTCCAGATCACCTACACCAACCCCAAAGGGAAACGAGATAGAACAATCTGATACTCAACCACCTGGACTCTCTGAACTGGCAACAAAAGAGGATCTGGGAAAAATGAAATCAGAAATAATTACTCACATAACAGCAAAGATTTTGCTCATGGTGCAAGACATGATTAATAAATCTAGAGAGGACACAGATCAAAACATAGAGAATCTGAGGAACATGATGGAATCCCAACATAGGAAACAAATGGAATCCATAAAACAGATACAAACAGATTTCTAACAGATTAAAAACTCCATTGAAAGTCTTCACAGCAGAATGAACCAATGTGAGGATAGAATTTCACATATAGAAGATAAAATTGCAATTAGTGACCAGGAAAAGAAAAATTGCTTTAAAATTGTAAGGGAACATGAGAAATCAATCCAGCAGCTGCTAGACGATGCAAAGAAGAATATCCTAAGACTGACTGGAGTCAATGAAGAAACAGGAGAGAGTGCAGATGACATAAAAAAACTGTTCACAGAAGTGATGGCAGAAAACTTCCCAAGGAGGGGAAAAGAACTTGACATACAGATAAGTGAGGCATATAGGACTCCAGCTAGCCTTGATTAAAAAAAATCTACACATAGGCATATAATAGTTAGGATTCCCAAAATCCAACAGAAGAACAAAATTCTACAAGCAGTGAGAGAAAAGAAACAAATCACATACAAAGGAAAGCCAATCAGAATCACAGCAGACTTCTCAATGCAAACCCTCAAGGAAAGAAGAGCTTGGAGTGATGTATTTCAAGCCCCAAAGGAAAACAGCCTCCAACCCAGACTGATGTACCCTGCAAAACTATCTTTCAAAATCGATGGAGAAATAAGATACTTTCATGACAAAGAGCACCTCAGAAACTTCATGAATACCAAACCAACACTCCAAAAAAGTTTAGACAATACCCTAGGAAAAGACAATGAGGATCACAACCCCAGGAAACCCAGCAGAATTAATCCATTGGGCATGACAAATTAAACGTAAAGGGGGAGAATCCAACAAAAAGAAAAAGTCATGACAAGACCTTTAAAACTTTTAACTTCATCTCCCTAATGAGTCTATAATTCAATCTTATTATTGTACTGATTAGTATTTTTCTGATTCTAGAGTTCCACACCATTCCTTGTGCTATACTGGCTATTTATCATCTTCTTATGTCTACTTTTTAATTGGGTTGTCTATTAATGAGCTCTAAGAATTCTTTATATATTCTGCTCATAGGTTATATGCATTGGAAATATGGTCTGTTTAAGGACTACTTTTCATTTTAATGATGTCATTTAAAGTTCTAAATTTTGATGGAATCTCATTTATCATTTTTTTCTTTTATATATCATGTTTTTTGTATCCTAGCTAGTTCTTGCCTACCCTGAATTCATAAATACTTTCCTTATAATTTCTTCTTAAAGTTTTATACTTTTAGGCTTTCTTATTTAGGTTCATAGATCCCTTCAAGTTATTTTCATGTATGGAAATAAAGGGTTGAGGTTAATTTTTTATATATGGATACCAGGTGTTCTGGTGCAGTTTGCTGAAAACACTCTCTTCCAGGGCTCTTGTATTGAGTTTATATTCTATAAAATGCTAATGTTAAATAATCTTTCAAAACTCAGTGGACCATATATGTGTGGTTCTATTTCTAGATTCTCTGCTTTATTCAAATGATCTATATGTCTTTCCTTACACCAACACTGCCTTGATTACTATAGCTTTAGAAGAAGTCTTAAAATTAGGTACTAAACGTCTTCCAACACTGTTTTTGTTTTTGTTTTTAACTTTTCTAGGTCCTTTGTACTCCTACATAACTTTTAAATTTCAATATCCAATTCTTCATTTATAGCAAGTATACACAGACTTTAATTTTTATACATACCTTGTGTTTTCTAATCCTGCTAAATTCAAGTACAAGTTCTAGGGGCTTCTAGAGATTTCTTAGTATTTTCTCTGTAGGTGATCATTTCATCTACATATAAAGATTTTGCTTCTGCAGTGCCAATCTTATCCTAGTTGTGTCATTTTATTGCCAGACTATTTTGGTGGGGACTAGGTTTCAAAGTTTAGTGGACAGATAAAGAGTAAGCATATCTGGCCTTGTTCCCCACCTTAAGGAGAAAGCATTTTATCTTCTCCATTCATATAAGGCATTCTCACTGGAAGTATGGAGTACATATCTTTAATCTGTTGAGAATTTTCTGTTCTACTTCTAGTCTCCTGATAGCTTTTACCATGAACAGCTGTAGAATTTAGTCCAATACTTTTTCTCCAACTAGTGACAGGATCATATGGCTTTCTCCTTTCCTCTGTTAAAATGATGACTTTTGGGGGTGGGTCTTCCAATGCTGAACCAACACTGCCATCCCTACAACAAAATCACTTTCTACATCCTGCCAGATCTGACTTCTAATAGTTTGTTTTGTTAAACAAATTTCTATCTATGTTCATACTTTTTTCTTCTATTATCTTTATCCAGTTTTAGGATTAGCACCATGTTGAGTTCCTAAAATGAGGGGAGAAGTGTTCCTTCTTTTTTCTGCTTTAATTGTTTGATATAATTTATCAGTTAAAATGTTTATGAGCCTACTGTTGTCTTATAGGTAGGTTTTCAAGCTAAGAATATACTTTCTTTAATAGGTGCTATTCAAATTTTATATTTCCTCCAGAGTTAGTTTCATTAATTTGTCTTCCAAGTTACTTCTTAGAAGTTGTCAAATTTATTTCAAAAAATATTTTTGTAATATGCTTTCTATATCCTTTTAAATTCTGTAAAATCTGTGGTAATGTCTCCTAGATCTTGATATTGTAATTTTTAAAATGTATAACTGATATTGTGTAACAGGAAGAAAAGGTCTAAAGGAGCAGGGGAATTGGGAGGGGTAGGGGAAGGGAAAACAGAGAAAGGAAAAAATATGAGAAGAGGAAAAAAATGGAAACAAGGTCTTTGCAAATAGGGAAGGGTGGAGGGGGTGAAGGGAGGACAAGGGAAGGGGAAAAAAAATAAGAACCAAGAGACTCATGTAATGGTACAAGATCCCAATGATGAATGTAACTGTATTTTATACCTAAAATGTACCAATAAAGTTAATGGGGGGGAAAAAAAAAGAAAATCGCCTGATCTGTACTCCATCCTGCCCAGTTTCCACCACCAGGTTAGCTGCAGTCTTGTTGGAGAGCTCATTCCACCAGTGGTTTGTAAATTCTTTGGCAGGATCGTGTGCCGCCCCATGAATGTCTTGCTTCAGTGTCACCTTGAGGGGCTGCGTGATGCCATTCTCCTTCCAGTCCAGGCCTTTGCCTTGAGTCCATCCATGCTTTAGCAGCTGCTCCTCAGCAAACTCCAGCCCTCGACTCTTGGCCTCTGGGGTAACACTCATGGTGGGTGCAGAGGCTGTTTCTCAGGATCTCACCAGGGAAGGAGAGAACTTCGTCTCCTCTTGGTTGGGCGCCACACATTTCTCCTGCGTTGCTGCTGTGTTTCACTCTTACTGGGGCCCCCTTCTGAAATTCCTGTAATCTCAGCACTCTGGAAGGCTAAGGCACAAAGATTTCAAGTTCAAACCAGCCCAGGCACTGGCTCGTTACTGTGGAGTCCTCTCCAAGGAAGCATGTCACCTCTGCGAATATTCTTATGTCAACCAAGTTCATAGTCTCTATCAATTTTTCTGTCACCTAATCACCAAGGTGAAATTTTATGTATTTGTCTGCTTGGGCTGACATATTAAGTACTACAGGCTGATTGGCTTGAATGACAGGATTTGATTTTCTCATAGGTCTGGGGATAGGAAGTCCAGGATCAGCATGTCAACATGGCTTCTGATGGGGGCTCTTCCAGGATTGCAGACACCCATCTTCTACTGTATCTTCATATGACAGAGAGAGAACTCTGTCTGCTCATCCTCTTATAGGACACCAACCCCATCATTTATGGCCCCACCCTCAGAACCTCACTTAACCTCTGTCCCCTCCTCCCAGGCACTGTCCCCAAATACAGTCACTTTGGGGATTCCTGTCCAATACAGGAATTTTGAAAGACTTCAATTCAGCCCATACCATTCTGCCCCTGGCCCCCCAAAATTTATGTCCCATACTCTCCAACTGGTTTCCAGCCTCCACCATTCCTGCACCAGCACCTAGCACCTAGCACCTCATTTAGTCTACATTCAAACAATGACCACAGGAACCTTTAAAACTGTAAATCAGGTCATGTCACATCTCTCCTTCCAACAGCCACCCCCTTTAACTTAGAGTAAAGCCAAAATCCTTACAGGGCCACCAAGACACATCACTTCCCTTTATGTTCTGATCTTATCTCTTACTTTCCACCTGTCCTCTATAGTCTACTCGCACTGATCTCTTTTCCATTGTAAAAAATGGTCCTGCCTTGAGGCCTTTGTGTTTGTTCTTCTTTCAGCCTGGAGCACTCTCCACCCAGATGGCCTTAGAGATCACTCCTTCTTTTGCCTCTTCCAGGACTTTGCCTGAGGTCACTTTCTCAGTCAGCCTCTCTAATTCTATTGGAATTTTTTATTACTTTCATTGCAATAATCTCCCTCCCTCTTTCTTTATTTTCCCTATATTGTTTATGACACATGTGTCAGATATGATATACTTACAGCAAACTTATTAGTTAGCATTCCTTATTTTTTTATTAAATAACTTTATTATCAAACACACACACATACAAAAAATTAAAACCACTCAGAGAAGAACAATGCAAGGGGAAAAAACTATAATAATATTCAAATACAGTGGAACTCAACCAAAACAGAACTGAAAAGCATTTAAACATTTTTCCATATAACTTAAAAAAGCATCTCAAACACCAACAAGACACCAGAGGATTTGATTTGTTTCAGAAAGGTCCCCAAAACCAACACTGAACAAATAATGATCTGCAAAAAATACCCTCCAGTTAGTTAGCAGACTCCACATAAGTGAAACTTCTCCCTAATTTAAATTTTGATACAGTCATATGACACACGATGGAAACACAATCCAAGAAATATATTATTAGGCAATTTCACCCATGTGTATCCTTGATTACACTTTCAATTTCTTACACTAGTGAAACTATCCAGTATTTACACACATGTGTCCTATTTATTTCACTTAAGAGGATGGCCTCAATATGTATCCATTTAGGTATAAATGTCTCTAGTTTCTCATTCTTTATGGCTGAGTAGTACTCCATTTTACAAAAAAAAAACCACATCATCTTTCTCCAGTCTCCAGTTGATGGGCACTTGGGCTGTTTCCAAGCTTTAGCTATTACAAACTGTGCCGCTATAAACATGCGTGCGCATATATCGATGTGGTAAGATACTTTTAATTCTTTTGTGAAGATACCCAGCAGGGGGATAGCTGGGTTGAATGGGACCTCTAGGCCTAATTCTTTGAGGTATCTCCATACTGATTTCCACAGTGGTTGCACCAGTCTGCACTCCAACCAACAATGGAGAAGGGTTCCTTTCTCCTCATACCTCCGCTGGCATTTGTTATTAGATGATTTCTTAATAGCAGCCATTCTTTCTGGGGTGAGATGGAATCTCAGTGTTGTTTTCATCTGAATCTCTCAAATAACCACTGATGTTGAAATTTTTTTCATATATTTATTTGCTGCTTTTACTTCTTTGTCTGAGAAATGTCTGTTCATTTCAGATGCCCATTTTTGAATTGGGTCTTTGAATTTCGGGGATCTGATTTTTTTCAATTCTATATATTCTAGATAGTCCTTTGTCTAAGGTACAGTTGCTGAAAATTTTTTCCCACATTGTAGGTTGTCTCTTAGCTCTGTTGATGGTTTCTCTTGCAGTGCAGAAGCTTTTTAATAAGATAAGATCCCAGTTGTTGATTCTTTGTGCAAGTTCCCAGGCCACTGAGGTTTTATTGATAAAATCTTTACCTATACCAATAACTTCAAGAGTTCTACCTAACTTATCTTCCAGAAAATTTAGTGTTTCTATGCTAATACTTAAATCTTTAATCCACTTTTATCTTAATTTAGTGCATGGTGATAGGCATGGGTCAAATTTTAATCTTTGGCAGATTGAAGTCCAGTTTTTCCAACACCATTTATTAAATAGGCTATCTTTCCTCCAGTGAGGATGGTTGGCTCCTTTGTCAAAGATGAGGTGGCTGAGCATATCTGTAGTTTCTGCATCTTCTAATCAATTCCACCGATCCTCAGGTCTGTTTCTTTGCCAGTAGCATGCTGTTTTTATCACAGTAGCTTTATAGTATAGTTTCAAGTTGGGGATCGTAATACCCCCAGCCATATCTCCATTGCCTAAAATTTCTTTTGCTATTCTAGGTCTCTTCTGGTTCCAAATGAATTTTTGGATTCTTTTCTCTAGCTCTGTGAAATATATTATTGGGATTTCAATCAGCATTCCATTGAACCTATATAATAATTTTGGAAGTATGGCCATTTTCACTATATTGGTTCTTCCTATCCAGGAACAAGGGATGTCTTTCCATTTTCTTATATTCTGCTCAACCTCCTTTTAAAAAGTGCTATAGTTTTCAGTGTAGAGGTCTTTTGCTTCTTTTGTTAGATTGACTCAGATATTTCATTTTCTTGTATGCTATTGTAAAAGGAATTGTTTCCCTAATTTCTCTCTCAGTGAGTCTATTATTGGTGTATAAGAAGGCTATTGTTTTTTGAGTGTTGACCTTATATCCAGCTACTCTACTGAATCTGTCAATTAAGTCTAGAAGTCTTTTGGCAGAGTATTTTGGGTTTTCAATGTAAAGTATCACATCATTAGCAAATAATGACAATTTAACTTCTTCCTTTCCTATCTTTATTCCTTTTCTTTCTCTTTTCTAATTGCTGTGGCTATTGTTTAGAGAACAGTATTTAGCAGGAGTGGTGATAGTGGGCATCCTTATCTTGTTCCTGATTTTAGCATGAAAGTTTTCAGTTGTTGACCATTTAGTATGATGTTGGCTGTTGGTTTTCCAGAGATAGCCTTAATCAAGTTGAGATAAAGACCTTCTATTCCAATTTTCTGTAGGGTTTTTATCATAAACAGGTGTTGGATTTTGTCAAATGCCTTTTCTGCATCTATTGAGATAATCATATGGTTTTTGTCCTTGAGTCTGTTAATATAGTGTATTACGTTTATTGATTTATGAATGTTGAACCATCCTTGCATCTCTGGGATAAATCCAACTTGGTCAGGGTGTATGATCTGCTTGATGACCCTTTTTATTCTGTTTGCCAGTATCTTGTTGAGAATTTTTGCATCAATATTCATTAGGAAGATTGTCCTGTAGTTTTCTTTTTGGGTTTTGCATTTCCCTAGTTTTGGAATCAAAGTAATAAATGCTTCCAGGAATGAATTTGGAAGCTTTGCTTCTCTTTCAATATCCTTGATAGGTTTAAAGAGTAATGGTGATAGTTCTTCTTTAAATGTCTCGTAGAATTCAACAGTGAAGTCATCAGGACCTGGGCTTTTCTTTGTTGGTAAATTTTTTATTACATTTTCAATTTCACTCATTGTAATTGGGGTGTTTAGGATTTCTATATCTTCTTCATTTAACTTTGGTAATTCATATATATCTAGGAATCTGTGCATTTCTTCTGTGTTTTCCATTTTATTAGAGTACAGGTTCTCGAAGTAAGAATTGATGATGCTTTGGATTTCTGCTGAGTCTGTTGTGACTCCACCTTTTGCATTCTTGATTGCATGGATATGAGCCTTTCCTTTATTTGATAAGGTTGGTTAAGGGTTTATCTATTTAATTTATTCTTTTGAAAAACCAACTCTTTGATTCATTAATTTTTTGTATCTTTCTCTTAGTCTCCATTGCATTGATTTCTGCTCTGATCTTTATAATTTCCTCTCTTGTATGAGCTTTGGGTTTGTTATGCTCTTCTTTTTCTAGGAGCTTGAGGTTCTGCATTAGGCTATTTATTTGTGTTCTCTCTGTTTTCCTAATATGGGCATTAACTACTATGAATTTCCTGTGTAGAACTGCTTTCATTGTGTCCCATAGATTCCTGTATGTTGTACTGGTATTATCATTTACTTGTAGAAACTGTCTAATTTCTTCTTTAATTTCCTCTGTGACCCATTGGTTGTTCAAGAAGGTGTTATTTAATTTTTGTGTATTTGTGGGAGTTTTGCAGTTTCTTGTGTCATTGATCTCTAATTCTATTGCACTATGGTCTGAATATATACAGGGGGTAACTTCAATTCTTTTACATTTACTTAGACATGTCCTATGAGATAGCAAGTGGTCTATTTTAGAGAATGACCCATGTGCAGCCAAAAAGAATGTGTATTCTGATTTTGTGGGGTGGAGCACTGTAAACATCTATTAAGCCCATTTGTTTAATAGCTTGGTTCAATTCTAGAATTTCGTTGTTAATTTTTTGTCTAGATGATCTGTCTAATTGTGATAAAGGGGTATTAAGATCCCCCACTACAATTGTATTAGAGCTTATTTGGTTTTTCATGACAATTAATATTTCTTTTGTATAGTTGGGGGTATTCATATTTGGTACCTATATATTTATGATTGTCATCTCTTCCTCTTGGATTGTTCCCTTCACAAGGATGTAATGACCATCTTTGTCTCTCTTAATTAATTTTAGTTTGAAACCTAGTTTGTCAGCAAATAGAATTGCTATGCCTGCTTTTTTCTGGGTTACTATGGCATGGAGAACTGTTTTCTATCCTTTTACTTTCAGTCTATGTATTTCTTTTTGAGTTAGGTGTGTTTCTTGTATATAGCATATTGTTGGATTTTGCTTCTTAATCCATTCTGTCAGTCTACATCTTTCGATTGGTGAATTCAGACCATTAACATTGATAGTTATAATTGATAGATATTGACTCATCCTTGTCGTGATGTTTTACTATTGGCGATTCTTTTATTTCTTGGTTTTTTTGTTGTTTGTTTTTTTTTCCTTTTGCTTTTAGTTTTTTGCCTAGTGACTTACCTTTGTTGAGACTCGTGAAGTTGTGATCTTTATTATGTTTTTCTAGGATATTGCTTAGGATTGTTTGGAGTGCTGATTTGGTATTTATGAAATTTCTCAGGTGTTCTTTGTTGTGGAAGTATCTAATTTCCCCATTGATTTTGAAAGATAATTTTGCAGGATACAACAGTCTAGGTTGGAAGTTATTTTCTTTTAGGGCTTGAAATACTTCACTCCAGGCTCTTCTTGACTTGAGGGTTTATGTTGAAAAATCTGCCGTGATTCTGATAGGCTTTCCTTTATAGGTGATTTGTTTCTTTTCTCTAACTGCCTGTAGATTTTGTTTTTCTGTTGGGTTTCAGGGATCTTAATTATTATGTGTCTAGGCATAGATTTTTTTTTATCATGGCTAACTGGAGTTCTATATGCCTCACTTTTCTGAATGTCCAATTCTACACCTCTGTCTGGGAAGTCTTCTACTATTACTTCGTGAACAAATTTTTTATGTCAATTGTATTTTCTCCTGTTTTTTTGTAGACTCCCATCAGTCTTATGTTATTCTTCCTTGCATCATCTAGCAGCCACTGGGTTGATTTCTCATGGTCCCTTACTATTTTTAAAAAATCTCTGTTTTCTTGGTCCTTAACTGCAATCCTGTCTGCTATATCTGATATTCTATCCTCAGATTCCCTCAGTCTGCTATGCATGCTTACAATGGAGTTTTTAATCTCTTGAATATCTGTTTGAATCTGGTTCACAGATATCATTTTTTTCTTATGTTGGACGATCATGGTTTCTATTTCTTTCTTATGCTGGGCATTCATGGCTTCCAGCATATTTCTAAGCTCATCTATTTTTTTATCTGTTTCTGTTCTAGAGCCTCTAATCATGTCTTTCACTCTGCTCACCATCTCTGTAGTTATCTGGGAGATTATTTCTGCTTTGAATTTTTCTAGAGCCTCATTCATCTGTTTTGTTACTTCCCGTACTATTAGTTCCAGGTGTCCAGGTGCTTGATTATCAGACTTTTCCACCTAGTTTTCCCCAGAAATTGCCTTTTGTGGGGTGGAAGCCTGGGTTTGTGACTTGCTTAAATGTCTTTTCATTTTTTGTTTTTGGTACTGTCAGTTATAGGTCAATGAGTCCCAGTAAGCCAGTCAGAGACCCCTGAGATTCAGAGAGACTTCTGGCTGCAAGTCCCAAATTGAGCTCCCTGCCCTCCCACAGGGTCCAACTACATAAGGCTCTACTACAGCTTCCAGCTGTCTTTCCCCTGAAAATAATCCAGGATCAAATGGGAGGTGATGATCCCTCCAACTTACCAAGTACAGTGGACTGGTGTGCCTATATTGCAGAGGTTCTCTTCACTTTTCCAGTGGGCTTCAGTTTTCATCAGGGAGCCTGAAAGGGGCCCTGTCTCTGCTCTTCACCTCTGCAACTCAGGACAATGGGCTTTATGTCCCTCTATGCCTCTGTAGTGTGGAACCGGGTAGCTGCACAGCCAAAAGGCCAGAGGCTGGGAGGGAGAGGGAGGCTGTTGTTACAACCACCCATGCAGCCAAACTGGCAGCAGGTGTGCCTGCCCAGGGCATTGTCCTCAGGGTCTTCTTGATGCAACCAGGTGGGGCAAGACAGAAGGATCAGGGCACAGCTATACCTGACCACACAGCCAAACTCAGCATTCTTTATATTTAAAGTAATGAAAGCACAACTCAAATTAAACAAAACAAAACAAAAGGAAATCTGTTTATCCAGGTAACTCAATATTCCAAAAGTTGGGAAGGATATAGTCAAGCACAGTCATTATTTACTATCATTAAATTTACTATTTCCTCCTGTGTGTGCTGGTTTTATTCACAGACTGTCATTTTCATGGCAGTAAAAATAGCTGGCACAGATTCGGCGCAGACTTTTCACCTTCATGCCTCACCAATCAAAGCAAGGGAAAGGGTATACCTTGTGCAGTGAATTGCCCTTCACTCCAATTGGACCAACTCTAACCAATCATGAATGCTGAGGCAATGCTATGCACTCATTGATACAGGCCCAAATCTTTTCACATCTTGTGCCTATCTCTGTGAAAAACTTACTCCCAGGGAGTGGAGCAAATGCTAGAGAAGCAAATGCAAAGTCCATCACAGCCACTGTGCTATATTCTGTACATAATCAGAAAAAACTATGCCTCATAGATCAAGGCGAGATCATCAATAAATGGCAGTCTACCTTTAATCAAAGCCAACACAGTTTGCCACCACTACCCCGAACTATTACACATCATGGTGAACCATTCACAGTCCCTGAATTTTCTTTCCATTAAAGAGGATTCTTGTCCAAATACGTCAATGAAAAGTGAGTGTTCATTGAATAGAGTAAACATTAGGACAATTCCTAAAAATTCAAGAGTAGAAAGATAAAATTCATTCCCTGACTCCATAGTCCTGCTTTGAAGGAGTGAAACTGAACAAGAGGAGGGTTAGGGCCTTTTACACTTGTTTCATTCTACTAAAATCAAAATTCCTGTCTCCTAGGTGATATCTATTTCTGGACTCTCAAGATAATCTTCAACTATGGCTTTTCCAGGATAGTTAGGACTTGTAGTCCAGATCAGAGTTGGAACACAGTGGAGGCAGCCACCTGGTGCAGCTGAGACTGCTTCCCTATGGACTGCAGGGCACCTTGATGCACCATCTGAGAGTTTCATCTGTGTCCCTGCAGTTCGTTGGCAGTGATTCTGCTCCTCTTCTCCTGCCTGCATCCCCTTCCAATATCATAGGTGTATGACAAGCACTCTGCCCCTCAGGCCACCCAGAATTCTTTCTTAAACATCATCATAAATAAATTATACTTGATTATCTAAATTTTTTCCTTGAGTCTTTCTTGAAAGGGAAATACTGCAGGAATTTCATGTAGAGAGACGGGACTCCAAGGCCCTTTTCCCAGGAAGCAGCTTTATTTGTGCCAGCACTGACTCAAAGGATTTTTATCCAAAGGCTGAGTGCCGAACATGGAATAGTTGCACTCTTCCACACAATTCTTGGGTCTTTCTCTCCATTATGTGAACATACACTAACATGTTACAGTCTGGTTGGGTATATATTAACATTCTACAGTCTGGTTGTGTTTATGGTTTATGTTACAAAGTTACATCAGAACTACACATGCTACACAGAGGCTGATATTGCTACAATGTAGAAAGTTCCTGCCCCAACACCTAGGGAGGGGCCCTACCACAAAACAACCAGAACAGCTAGTCTATAATGGGAAGTATTTTCCTTCCAGTTTTATTTTTATATTCAGGTAGTTAGAATCACAACCATGATCCAGAGACAAAATTGATATCTTATAATACATTAAACTACATATTTTTTTTCTGATGGTAGTACCCAAGACACAAAAACTAGGATGATCTGCCACTTCTCTGTTGACTAACAGAGCCTCTAAAGAGATTTCTTTAGTTTATTCCAAAAATGTTAGCATTTGGATACATAAGGGAGCAAAAGGAGATGATACTATGCACTCCCTTTCCTGGAACCTGGAATTTCACCTCTGCATTATAAGGGGACCATCTATTATCATTGTTCAATTGGAGTATTTATTTTTAAAAAGTAAATGCATTTTGTGCTTGATATTTGAAAATATTGTTAAGGAAAATGCACATTCACTTCAGATAAATTTAGATCCAGAATATCTTTCTAGATTGATTATTAAGGGAAGAATTCACAAAGGAAGTAAGATTTCAAGACCTTCTGGAGCTGGTGAGGAGAAAAATAGACTAAGTAGATGAGGTAAAATTTGTGTCAGACATTGTGTTGTTTGGTTTACAAGCATTAACACATTTAACACTGTGAGGTAAATATTCCCAAGAAGAGAGGATTTTAGCTCATGAAGGACAAATGTGCTACCCAAATAATAGAGCTAAACTTCACACCTAGGTCCCACTGAATTTAAAAGCTATTTGGCATTGATTAATTTTTCTCAAAGTATGTTTCAAGAAATAGCATGCCATGGAAAGTTAAGAACAAATACTTTTAAAGTTAGACAAAGAGGTTTGAAAAAATCCATTTAAAAAGTTAGTTTTTCTCTTAATTGCAATTGACCCTTCCATAGAGTAATTATGACATGAGTCTCTAAGACAAGATATATTATATAGCATTTCAACAATTCATTTGATGGAAGCCCTTTTGCACAAGCACTTGGGGATAATGACATATGTTCCTCAAGAAACAGCCTGACCTTGCACTTGCACCTACAAATAGAATCAATACAATACAAAGACTAGAAGCTTGGAGGAGGCACCTTGTTTACAAGTTTTCACTGAGATATATATATATATGTATATATATAGATATATATATATATATATATATATATATATAGAGAGAGAGAGAGAGAGAGAGAGAGAGAGACAAAGAGATCAATGAGGCCTCAACCACATCAAGAGAAAACATGAACATGTTAAGGACATGTTCTTGCTGTCTATTGCACTCTACAGTGAATTGCTTTAAACCAAACCTTTAAGATGATTTGCTTCCAAAACAAAGAAATATATGCAACAAAGATTCAGAGCATAGCAAAGTAAAATAAAGTTCTTACCAAGTCAATTTGTAAAGGAGAAAAGAAAACATGATGGTGATAAATAATTCTATCAATGAGCTTTTAAGAAAGGTATTAATGAATTTTATTTTAAATAGTTAAGTAAAGCAGAGTATTTGACCTTCTCTAATGATTTTAGTTTAAGAACTGTAACCCTAGGGATAACATTCAAGGCAAATTTTCAATCAAGATGTTGGTGTTCATTATATTCACAAGTGTGTGGTTGGAGCCGAACAAATCATGACCCACACAAAAGAGGTCCTACTGATTCCTTTCCTGAACAAGAGCTCGCTAGTTTTAAAAGTGAATTAGGAGAAGGTATAATAATAACTATAATTTTATGATGTGGGTAAATTACAATTTACTTCAAGGAAGTTATATATCATAAATATGTATTATACAATGTGGATATGTTTATATCATATACATGTACACATATACATGTTGTCTTAATTACTTTTATCATTGCTGAGACAAAATACCTAACACCCAAAGTTCAAGGATGAAAGGTTTATTTATCTCATAGTTTGTAGAGGCTCCAGTCCGTAATCTGCTGGCTCCAAGGCAGGGTGGCATAGCAGACAGGCATCGAAGAGGAGAAATAATTCGTGATGGGCAGATGGTAGAAAAATAAGGAAGAGAACTTAATAGCTTTTTGTGCCCCGTTCATACTCTATCTAGGCTACTGGGATTAGGCCAGTGCCAAACCAATCATTGCACAGATTAGCAATCACCCACTCTTAATCCCAGCATCATACACTCTAGATTCAGCCATCTCTAAAAATGTCCCACCATGACCAAATGAGGTTTTGGGGAGACATCTATGCACAAAGCATAACGCATGTATAAAGGTACACATGTATGCATATGTTATTCTCTTTTCCTTTTTTGCCTTTCCTCTTTTACTCTGCAATTACTATAAGGATTCAAGCTGTTAGTTACAGAAGCTGCTCTTTTCAATTGTCCATAAAATCCTCATCTTGAATGAAATTATTCTGAATTACTCTGCAATGTAGCTATTAAAAGCACTTTGGAGCTTTACAGACTTGAATTTGACCACAAGTCCCAAAACAAAACAATTGTGACACTTCATTCAAGTTAACTTTTTAAGATTCAGTTTCCTTTTATGTGAAATAGGCTTGCTGTGAGTATTGAATCATATATTATTGTAAAGTGTACAGGAAAGTTTTGGGCAAACTACCAATATAGTAGCTGGTATTATTTACTGATTATTATGAACACTAACCCCATTTAGCATTCCAAAGGAAATGTATAATTCTATCATCTTCTTAAGTGTTTCCACAGTTAACTTTAGTAACAAGAACCTTCCCAAGGTATGTGAGTCACTAGGCCTAATACCCAAAGAATTGATGTAGGTTTCATGCAAATTTTGCTGTGTATTCAATAATATATATCCCTGTTTGTCTTAATATAAAAATGTTTATAATTACTGAACAGAAGGAAAAATTACTGGTTTAGGAAGACACTAGGCAGAGAATACCTAAGTTTGACAAATCTATGTTAGGTCCCATAACTAATTCATTAACTTCTCTTTACTGTGAGCTTATAATATTTCTGCTTGAGGTATATTCTGAAATTTCTTAAACATAAATATTTGCTGATGCCATCCTGGCCTGCTTACAGGCTTAGGTAAAACTAGTGAAAGCTTGTCTCATTAAGGGTTTGGTGAAGGCAGCAGTGAGTTGAAATAGCAATCATAAGAAACGGAATAAAAATCATTGGCAAGATAGGGAAAAAGATAGTCAAGAAAAGACCTGAAGTCAAATATGAAATAATGAAGTCCAAAGAGAAATACATCCAGAAGTGTTTCAAGGTAAATGAGGTGGGAATGAAGCTGGGGAGGGCAGGCCACTCTTGGCAGTGCTGTGTGAGAACAGGTAGGTCAGGGAAATGCTTACCATGAATGTGAGCTAATGTGAGGTGTCATAATGAGTACAGGCCAAGAAGACATAGTTTTTGTCCCTCAAAATCAAAGCCAAGCCAAAATAGGTTAAATATTGTGCCCGAAACTACACAGGGAAGAGCCCTGATGAAAACTCAGGAGTCCTCACACTTCACCCCCAGGCCATTGTGAAATCAGGGTGTGAAACAGAGCCCAGGGAGAAAGAAGGAGGGATGGAGTGTGATGGCCAAAACACCTCATCAGAGCAATGTGTTTGTGAGAACCCTTTCAGATTAAAGGGGAAAAAAAGCAACTAAAAATAGTCTAATTAAAAAAGTAAGAATTTATTCTAATTTTGTGTTACTACAAAATTACCCATGGATTTCCTCAATGTAGCTACAAAACAGTAGGCAAAAGCTCAAAAAAGCCCATTCAGTGACCGCAACCTCCTATCTCATAAACTCACTGAAACACCATTGTGTCTCTAAAATCCATGTATAGATACCAGGGACGGATTCTCATTGGACCTGCTTGAATCCTTCCCCCTAAAATTATTCTGACTGTAAGAATGGAGAGTTAAATTTGGCCAGGCCTCGGTTAATCAGCTGTTTCTTTTTTTTAAAGGAGGAGAAGCTAGGTAGGGCATAAGAGAAAATGTTACTTGTTAGCCAGAAATCATAGCTACCAAAGTCCAACACAAAGGACATATAGAATTCACCCATCTTGGCCCATGGAACAATACATTAATTCTAGTAATTTAATTGAGTTGAATGGGGCAGTTAACTTTCAAACTTGCCCTAAAAAACAACATAATGAATTTGAACAATATATAATTGTGTACATTTTCCATGCATTATTTCCTTTATTAAATAATTCACTTTCTTTTTTACTCTTGCCATAAGATAGCCTGTCACTTGCTGTCTCCTCTTTAGAGATCTACTCTAGAGATATTGGTGTTTAATGTCTTGCTTCTCAAGAACCAGCTCTATAGGATACAGACGATATATACTTGCCAGAATCTACAAAATTTAGCCTTGATGTCAGCAACTATGACACAATTCTCTGATCCTCCCACACCTAAAGCTCTTTTCACTGAGCCATGGATCAACATCTAAGAGTCCCCAGAGGCAATGTGCTTCTGCTAAAGCTTACAATTGTTTAACACCTGAAATGGGATCCATTAGTCTCAGTATATAAATCTATGCATGCTATAATGTGAGGTCAGAGCTATAAAAAGAGTGCTGATGTCAAAATTGTTTTGAATTTATAATGTGGACATGAATCCTCCACACAGATAATGAAAATAAACTACAGGCATAGATACCAGCAAAACATTCAGGGAGTCTAGGTAGTCAACAGAGATAAACAACATAAGTAAAATGACATATTTAGTCAGTTAGTTCAGCAACAAATATTTTTGAGTGCCTGTCATGGGCCAGACACTGAGCTTATCACTAGGCACAAAAATATGAATGATATAATCGCTGCAATGGAGCTCAATATTTGGAAGAGAAGTAAAACGCAGAAATAGTGACAATATAACATGGTATTTGCTGAGCTACAGGTGTATTCAAAGCATCAAGAGAGATTCAAGGTACAAAGAGGTCACAGGAAAAGGGAACTTGGTGTGTTTTAGAGTTCAAGCATAGGCTTCCTAGACACTATAACATCTGAGCTGAGTTCTGAAAATGAGGTAAAACAGTGTACATGAAGGAAGGCAGGACAAGCATTCAAAGCAAAAGGAAAACATGAATAAATATACAGAAGTATGGAACAGCATGAGGTATCTTGAGACAAATGCATAGTCGTAGATTTTCAAATTGTACATTATAACTCAGGATAAGAAATGAAGTTGGGGGAGGCAAAGATAAATTTGAGATAGTGTTGTGGACTGAATGTTAGTTCCTCACAAAATTCTTATGTCAGAGCCCTAAACCCCATTGTAATGATATTAGAATGGTGGAACATTTGGGAGTTATTTAGGTTTAGATGAAATCATGAAGGTAGTGCCCACAGGATGCATTGGTGTCCCTACAAAGACAGGAAGAGATACTGAACATCTTCTCTCCACCATTTGAGGAGGCAGCAAAGGACAGGCATCTACAATCCTGGAAGTGGACCTTCACCAGAACACAGTCATGTTATCACCCTGCTCCCAGACTTTCAGCCTCTAGAACAGTGAACTATAGTATCTGTTGTTAAACCTACCTAGTCCTTTTTGTTATGGTCCAAGTAAACTGAGGCAAGTAGCAAGAATCAGTTCATGGAAAGTTCCCAAAGACTTAATGCTTCTATTTCACTTTGTAAGGAGTTAGAGTGTGAAAGCTATAAACAGGTCAATGTCAGGGTTACCTTTCGTGAATAACTCTGGTGGCTTTGCTGACTGCATACTAGTGCCACTGCAGTGACCCACTAGGAGGCTGTTGCAGCAGGTAATGGGAGAAGTGTTTCTAGCTTGTACTGGTATAAGCAAAAAGTAGATAAATATAGTAAGACTGTGGTAAAGAGAGTATGTGCAATGAGAGGGATGGAAAGGGATCAAGAGTGAGACCTGAGTGTTAGACCAATTGATAGAATAATTCTGAGACATCCTACACTTAACTCCAAGACAGAAGGCAGAAAGACTGGGGATATTAATCAGTTAATAAGCTATGGGCTAAGAGCAATGGATTCATGTTCTTGAGTGTATCTTACAACCTTAACTGAAATCCAAGTGCCCTCATAAGCATCAACCATCTTACGTACAACCACAACTAATCCAGAGCAACGATTATGGACTGTCCTCTTATCCCAAAGCTTTCTCCATCTCCCATAATTCCACTGCTTTAGTCTATAGCCAATATAAGTTCAAGGGAAACAACTCATCCTCTCATTGTTTTCATTATTTTAAAAATGTTCTTAGCTCTAGTGCAGCAAATATATTTTCACCTACTACCTCCTGTTGTGGTGGTAACAGGAACCTGTCCCAGGACCTGGTCCTTTTTTGGCTAGTATCTATAATGCTTCAATAACCAGTTCTATTTCATAGATTCCTTCAATCTAAGAGTTTTGATTTAACAAGACCTAAATAAACAAAAACATGGCAATACCAACAGGATAGCAAGAATACAAGCAAAGGAAAGATATGAAGCAAATGGTAGGGGAGAATATGCATTTTAACATGTAGTCTTTAACCAACCTGATGAACATCCTAGGAAGTTCTGCAGAAAAGTTGCTTTTGAACCTCATTTTCAGTAAAGATTTGGAAATGTAAGTTCGTAGAATGTGGGAAACAAAGAGAAGACATCACAAAATTTTAAGAAAAAGCAAGCTCATGAATGAAGAATCAGAAAGCACAATGGCTTTAGTTCTCTTCTCAAATTCCAAAGATAATGAACCTTAAGGCCATGGTTGTCACACAAGCATCATACAGCAGCACTTGTAACCAAGTCTAGAGAGACAGAGAGACAAGCAGGTCTTCAAAATAACTGTGGGTGCAGTTTCTGTTATGTGGAGTGAAACTGAATCAAATATACAAAAATCCAATTGAGTGTTTGTGAAAGCTAAATTGGCTAGGGAACCACACCCTAAAGTGAAAATAATTCCTCTTGATCAGTATGTAAAAAATATTTCAAAGATCTCAACTTTCCAAAGGCAAAAAACAAACTGAAAATGCTGTATGGACACCAAAAATAGCATGTGGTGGAAAAGGAAGAATAACATAGAAGACAGAGAAAAATCTCAAAGCAGGAGATTTAAAAACCAAGTGAAAAATAGATCTAAACATAGTAGGAAATTAGAGAACAAATACACTGTAATAGGAGTTTCAGCAAAGGAAATTGGGAAAAAGGAAGGAGGAAATCATTTAATAAATAATTCAAAAACACTTCTAAGAATTCTTTAAGACTTGGGCCTCCAAAATGAAAAGACTTACAATATCCACAATAGATGTACACTGAAACACATATCATAGAATTTCAGAACACAGGAGGAAAACCGAAGATTCTACAATTTTTATGAGTGAAAAAATAGCTCATGTGAAAAGAAGTCAGAACGCCTTCAGACATCTGACAGCATTACTAGAAACTAAAAGATAGTGGAGAACTGTCTTCAAATTGTAAAATAAAATGAGCTCCTATCTATAGTTCCATAGTCAGGCAAACTATCAATCAAATGTGAAAGTACAAAAAAATTATATTTAGATATTCAAAGTTGGAAAAATATTTATTTCCTATGCAATGTTCTATAGGAAGCTACAAAAGGATGTCTAATCACATGAAGGGAATGATCCTATGGGACATAAAAACAAAAAGCTCAATATAAAGGAGAAAAAAAGAGAATCCCAGGTTCATGGCAAATGAAGATCACAAGAAGACAGTTGAACCAAGAGGCATCTGGAGTACATTTTAGAAGGGCCCTCCAAGTTAAATTCACCCCAATGGCTTGATGAAGAAGTTCCTTTCTTCTTCATTTCCTTCTGCCAAGATCACTCATGACCTCCTCAAGAAGTCTGTTTGGCATACTTCTCAGACCTGGAGACTGCCTACGTTGAAATTGGATTCAGAAAACACAGGACAACCCACAATCCCTGACCATATTCTTACTAAATAATTAGTCTCTGGCTTTACACAGTCCTCCTGATAATTCATTATGGTAAGTCCTCCACGACCAGCTTGCAGTTGTGCGCACTGACCTTCCTGGAAGGAGTACCTGTGTAGTCAGGGAGGCTGGAGTCAGCCTTCCACCTGGAAACACCACCCAGCTGCTCTTCTGAAAGGTGGCATCTGTTGATAGTAAGGTTGCCCTCTCCTTCACAACTAGGTTTGTACTTACTACTCTTCTTGCATTATCACCTTTTACTTTCTTTTTATATGTAAATAAGCACTGAAAAATAATGAATTATTAAGTAGAAAATGAAATAGACAAACATCTGCGGGGATAAAGATCAATCTACTCTTGGTGTATCTCTCAGAAGTCAGCCAGGAAAATAGAAAATAATTTGCTACATTGCAAACAGAGAAGAGTTAACACAAGAATTAGAAGGCAAAAACAATACAGAGGAAACATTGCGGGAGACAAGAGATAGTAACAAGATAGAAAAGATCCACCATCTTAGGTCTGGGAAAACAAAAGGAAGAGAAGGTGTTACCCAAATCTAGATACACAAAGGGACCTGCTAGCAGTGTTCTGAGACATTCATGTAGGGAGCCCCATCTGTCTTAGCTGTGTTTCTGTGGAGTCCCTGATGATGCTTCTGAGATTGCCAAAGAACAGGAATACTCAGGCAAACTGCCACTAATGAGACCCACACTGACAGGAATGGGGGAGAATTCCCTTCTCCTCTCCTCCCACGTGCTACTGCTGAAACCATCCAAGACACCATCTGGTAAAGCAGTCTAGGAAACACCACTGGCAGAGTCACAGCCCCCAGCTATGGCATCCCAAGCTCCATAAGGGAAGGAAAATTTATTGCTTAAGATTCTAGGTAAATAACTAGTCCAAGAGGAGACATCTGAAAGTAAGCCTAAAAATGATAGAGGTCTTCACTCTTGCTATGTCCTTTGAATGTGTTACAAGAATATCTCCCTATTGAAAAAAAAAATTTTAAAATGTTTAAAGAGAAGTTGTAGGTTTATTATCAAGTAAAGTGTTTTTATATTTGTTCAACCATTCGTGAAAAGAACAAAATTGTTTCTTAAGAAAAGTACCATTTTCTCCTACACTGTGTAGTGCTCATTACAGTACAGTATAGCATGACGCAATTTCTGAATAACTCTTAGAATGGAAACTTTTACAGTGTTTTACAGTGAATGAGTAAAAATAGAAAATGCAAAGCTGCTGTATGGAAAAACCTGTCAAAGAACCAGATATTTAACATGCATTGTTTATGACAGGCGATGCCAAGACACAGCCAGAAAGACCTGGCCCTAAACCTCTGACCATCACCTGCTAATTATGAGGTCTTGGATCAGTTGCTTCATCTTTTGAAGGCTCCTTTTCCTTATCTATCATATGAAGAAAATTTCCTAGATGAAAATATGGAAACATCATAAGTGAGAATATATTAAAGAAAGTAGTTGTCATTAAAAAAGCACAAGATATTAAGATTCTATAAATCATTGAAAAGAGTTAAAAATTATTGAAACAGATAAAAATGTATCACCTAAGATGTTTATTCCTCTAAACCAGGGCTGATGTTACAGCTTTCCCTACACAAAGCATACAAGAAGCAGTAATACATGATTTGTTCATTGGTGATTTGAAGCCGCTATTTGAATACATCTATTTTATAGAAAATATATTATGTTACATGCTAATCTCTGCCTGAGAAAAGCATAGTTGGTTGTCTCACATAATCACAAACCCAAGACACCTCCAGCACACACATAAGCAAAGTGTATTTTTGGATTTGGAAACGCCATCGTTATTTGCAGAGACTAGTGATATTTGTCTGATGCTGAGACAACAGAAATTACTTCAGTCTTTGTTCAAATTTCATTTCAGATGGCTGTATGTCAAATTCCTATCCTTTCCTACATAGTTTTCCAGCCCCGCACAATTCTGTCATGTTGTCTGAGACTGGGCTTCCAGCTGTCCTTGTATTTCCTCTTCTACCTTGTAGTTACAGACTCCATTGTCTGATGCCTAACTTAGGGTTATGGTTTAGATGTAAAATGTTCCCCAAATTTATTGTCCGGAAGGCCTGATTGCCAGCTAATGGGCTTTGTGGGAATGATTGGATCATAACAGCTCTAACTTCATCAGTGGTTTAATGCACTGATGGACTTATACAATGATGGCATTGTTAAGAGGTGATGCAAACTTAGCAGATGGGGCTGGAATGAATGGTTGAATCGTCTCCTCTCCCTCTCTCCCTTGGCTGCCATGAGGCACAGTTTTTCTCCACCACACAGTTCCTTTGTGACTTAAAAGCAATGGAGCCAGCTGATCATGAACTGAAATCTCTGAAATCATGAACCAAAATAAGCCTTTCCCATTAAAAACTGTTATTCTGAAGTATTTTGTCACAGTTACAAAAACTAATACCCACAGAGTATATATACTTAAAATCACCAGATATATTTTTATTATACACCTAGACATAACTGTTAGAAACTCACCTTTTAATTCTTCAAGTATTTGTTGAGTATCTTCTATATATCAATCTTAAGAGTCAAAAGTAAGACAAGGTACTTGTCCCCAAAGCTGTCTAGAAAAGAAAATAAATGCAGAACATGAAAATACAGAGAAAAAGACAAAATTTTTCAAAAGAGATTTCAGAGAGTTAAGGAAATTGGATAGATTTGGGGGCTCAATTTTACATCCCTAGCAGAAGTTTTAAATCCAGAAGTTTTAGCAGTATAAATGTTAGATATTCTCTATTTCAGAATCTAGATATCCCTGGCTAATTTCACATTCTCCCTCTTACCCCAATTCCACTGGCTTTTGTGAGTGTGTTATATGTTTATATGTATGTATGATATCCATATGTGACTTCATGTTGTTCTGCTACTAACATTATTGTGATGTTTTGTTAGCATTTTTCTTTCTGTCCTTTGCTACATAGATACATGAATTTGCTAAGTGCTTTTCACCCTATACTGTCAAAAAAAAAAAAAAACCCAGAAATTCTAGGTTATGGGAAAGTTTATCCTGAATCAAATTGATGCTCTTGGTCATTGATTTACAATCAAAATTCTATTAACTCAGTGAATAGTACAACTCCCAATACCTTTTGGAGACAAATAGTTTAAAAATAAATTGAGTTTGAAACATGAAGAAGTTCAATAACCTAATTCAGGGTTTCTCCAATGTCCTACTTGTATATCAGTGATTCTCAGAGCAACAGTGACTTGCAGATTGTAGAGATTTTAAGTAAATCTGACACTACTTGCTACAATTCTTGATATAGTTTTCAATCATAAATGAATAGATCTGAGATTAAGATTCATGCTAATAAGTATAATTATTGATTATAGTCATGAATTATTGAGCATCTGAAATTTGGCAGGAAGTACAACAGCTTATTTACATGATAATAGCATGTACTGAGTAATTATTGTGTGTCCAGTAAATAAGTGCTTTACATTCAGTATCTCATTTAATCCTCACACTCTACATCCTATAATGTAGATGCCATCTTCATCTGAGTGTTGTAGATAAGGAAACTGAGGCTTATAAAGATTAAAGGTGGATGTGAGGGCGATCTGGCTGCGACATCTGTCACCCTATTGATCTCCAGGGTTGATTCAGCTGATCTGGCTGGCTAGGCAGGTGTCCCCTTCCTCCCTCACTGCTCCATGTGCATCCCACCTGAAGCTGCATGCTTGGCCGGAGGTCCCCCAGAGGAGGATTGTTTCCTCTATCAAGGGTATTTGAGTAGCTGTGTCTCCCTGGAAGAACCTCCACACAAGTTCTCAAAGACTAAATGGGAAATTTTTATCAAGATGGTAAGCTCTGTTGACATAGAAAAACATCTCTACTACCACAAAATATGCTAGATTTTGAGAAAATGTAATTTTTAACTATTTTTATTTACAGAAACTATGGTGTAGAACATGATAAATCAAGTTAATGAACTTATGGATAAATCAGACTAATTATCAAATGCACTGCCTCACATCCTTACCAACATTTTTTTAAAAGAAACATGTAAAATCTAGTATGAACAATTCAAAAGCACACAATATATTGTTACTAATCATGGTCACCATGATGTGCTGTAAATCTCTTGAACTTATTCCTCCTGTATAACTAAAATTCTCTACCCTTGACCAAGGGTAAAAAACTAAATATTTTTATGGAAAATGAATAGAAAAATTCAAAGCAAGAAATGTAATTCTGTAGTTGCCAAAAATAAAAACAGAATACATAGTAGTAACAGGGTATGGGTATAATGGAATTTTGGTACTTGAGATATCAATATTGCAACAGAAGAAGAAAATTAGAGTCTTTGAATACAGTCAGAAATCAGACAAAGAAATCCCCATGGCAAAGCTCCACCTACTGTGACCATGACAAGAAAATGAGCTGTCAGTCCTGAGGCTTGAATGGAAAAAGTATACCTCAAGAAATAAGATTCCCCAGAATACATCATCTAAATGTATGAGATCCAAACACTTTTGTTATTTGCAAGAAGACCCTGAGATAGACAAATAACATACCAACCTGTCTAGGATGAGTGAGCATGTGGGTGTACCTGAAGAAACTCATGACATCAATAGGCTTAGCTCTATAAATCAAAGATTCCACAAAAGCCTAACAGTAAATATAGTAAGTGACATAAATCATAAAGCACCTAAGAAAATACATTGTTGTGACTAGGCAACATAACTAGGAATCATCAATAACAGGGCATTTTAAAATAATATAATATATATTATATTATTCTACTATATATAATTATATATAGTAGAATAATATAATTATCATTTGATAACAACCAATGAAGCATGGGGGAAAAACCCACAAAAAAAGCATATTATAAAATGGGTGATCAAAATATAAAGTGAATGTTTAAGTTAAAAATTTATTACAGTAAAAATACACATTGTCATAATGCCCCTCAAAATACTCCTCCTCACTTCAAACACATTTATCTCATATTCTTGCCACTTTCTGAAGGTGTTCTCTGAGTCTTATTTTGTTTGTGTCTTTACAAGGTATGATCAAAGATACAGGAAATACTGCTGCTGAGTGCCAACAAATGGAAAGACAGGCTCTTAAAAACATTATGGTGTGTCTATTCACAACGTCTGGTGCCATATGCATTCTGGCTCTTACTCAAAGTCAAAATGACCATGAAAGATAAACATTTTGAATGGATTCAGCACACCAAGGCAGCTACAACAGCACAAATAAAGCCACTCACAAAAGGTTTTCTTGCTTCATAAAGTGACGATGATGGGGTATGTGTGTTGAAACAAGGGTAATATTTTGAGGAGAATTAACGGAAATGTGTTCTTCACTATAGTAATTTTTTGAATTTAAATATTCACCATCTATTTCAATTGCACCTTATTGTAGGCAGATGTGGTAAACAAATTTAAAATTTAAAATTATAGTTATTGATTTTTTTTAAAAACTCAGTGGCCAAGATACATATAAAATTCTCCAGAAAAGAGAATCCTTATGCAGAAAGCAGCTCTGTCAGAATCTCCAGGACATACAGGAGGCATACAGAGAAAGGTATCAAGGTTAAGGGACACAAAAGATGGAAAGAAGTTCCAGTACACATTTGATTAGCTTACTAAATGGATAGGACAGAAGACAGTAAATGCTTGCAAAGATGTGGGCTGTGTAAGTTTCAGAACTGAAAAAAGGCATGGGTCATCAAAGAAATAAAGTGCTTAAGCCTGGATTTAACCATTGTGCTGTATATTACATCTTCAGCAAAACCTATAATGTACAACTAGGATTTACTTACCATCTACCATTAGCACATCAAGTCACGTTGGTGTTTCCCAATCCCCAGAAAATATTTAGCAATGTCTGGAGACCCTTTGTGGTTGTCTCAGCTACTGGTAGAGGAGAAAGTTTGCTACTGTCAGCTGATGAATAAAAGTCAGGGAAGCTGCTAAACACTCTACAGCACACAGAACAGCTTTTACAAGGGAGAATTATCTGGCCCAAATATCAATAGTGCCTGGCTGAGAAGCACTGCTTTACATATATTGACATTAATACTCAAAACCCAGCAGTACATATTATTCCTGATGGAGACGCTGAAGTCAAAGAGCTTAAGTAATTTGACCAAGTCTATACAACTAGTAGAAAATAGAGCTGGGATTTAAATCCGTGTTGGGCTCATTCCAAAGCTCATGACCTTCAAATTGTATTTTCTAAAAGAATTCATCTCAACAGAGACTGCTATTGTGAGTGATTAAAGTAGAAGCAGCAACATCATATACACAGAAAAGAACCACTCTATTCCAACTACTATCTGAAAGGGTAACCCTGTAAGCACGCCAAGCTTGTATCTCTTATCCCTCTTCATGCTCCAGCTTTCCATGGCTTCATAATCTGTAACTGAAGAGAGGGGGAGGTAACTTTCTGCTCCTTGAAAATATCACTACCTAGAATATGTGCTCACCATCACACTAGTGCCAGTTGACAGGCTTACTGCTGATGGCCTGGAATGTGGAATCTACTCTGCTCTTAAGGATACTCTAGATCTCCTCGACTTAGACCAGCTCCTTGGTGAGAATGCTTGGAGAGTGAATGTTTTGTGTTCTCATTCTTACATCGAAAGGGCCCTCCAGATGGTCTGTTTCTTGTTGGCTCAGCCCAAAGACACATGCATAAATCAGCAGCAAATTTGATGATAGGATATATTTGGAATCAAAACAATTCATTGAACCACCATACTGTGTTTCCCAGCCATGCTTTGATCTCTTAAATCATAATGAAACTCACTTCAAAATTAAAACATGTCTAAATGTGCCATTCTAATTGTATTCTAAAAATTAGATTTTTGAACACTTTTCAATCAAACAAATGTTTTATTATTCTGTGTATAAATTGAATATGTTATTGTTATTATGGAGAGCTTAAGAATCTCACAAGACATCAAAGTACATTCCAGTGTGATTCTTTCAACATTAGAAAGATTATTCTTTTAACTGATGAAGCTGCTCTTATCTTTTCAAAATCTTTTCCAAATGCAGTTCATGTTATTCCATAATTTTTCTTATTACTGTTTTTAGACATAGGTTTCCTTGGAAACTGGACTTCTAATGGACTTTAGCTACAAATAGGCTAAAAAATTGCCTTTATTCATTTATCATTTCATTATAATTAAATCTTCTATATGATGTGGCCTGTTCACATGGATGGTATCTTGTTTCCATGGTAACAGAGATTTTCTACTATCCATAGTTTGAAATGCCTTCACAGTGTTTCTTGATTAACTCATGAGCCCAAAATTGCATTTTGTAAACTTACATGTAGTGGAACTTGTAAAGAATAGACTGCAAAAAAATTATCTTGTTTTCCATTTCTTTGAAATTTGCTTTTGTTTTTATGATTCTTTTTTCCTAATATGCTGCCCTCCCGGAGCAACATAATTTTGTGCCACTAGGAAAAGCAAAATCCACCACTAAATTTAGCAAACCCTATCATTTTTGTGGTTGGATTGCCATCTACAGTTCTTAATACCCAGTGGCTGAGAGAAAAGAAGGCCAACTATGACATTTTTATAAAATGGAGAAAGCACAAAGGACTGAAGCAACAATTTTCATTTTCTCTTTGCTAATATTTTCAGTAATCTATTGATAGTGTTATTCCACTAATAAATGGAATAACACACTTCCATTTTTTCTACCAACATATGCCTTTGTTTTTTCCAAGAATTTCAGAACAATTCAGAAGGCTGCAACTACTGATCATATCCATAACACTGGAATAAAACTGCAAATTTATAAATTCTTTTATTACATTGGCATCACTATAAAAGTAATAAAGCTCTTACTTTCGCCATAGAATAATAAGAAATAACAACCACACATAGAATTATCAAGTCATTCAATAAATATTTATCTGTCACCAAATAGCCAATGCTCTTAATCCAGGCTCCTGACAGTCCCAAATCCTATTAGCATGCAATTTGAAAACTCATGGTTTGAAAGATTCTCTTAGCCTGCAGTGTGTAAGGGCTAAGCTAAAGTAATAGTTACATAGAAAGTTATTTCTAAAACCACAGCTGAAATAGTACAAGACTAATCATATGAAGAATGAATAGTGAGAACCTATCTTGAATCAGATTGTCCTACTAAATCCCATTTTATGAGCACTTTATTAGAACTTCAAGCCAAAGAAGTATACCAAGCCAAAGATGTGCTGTACCATCTGCGTTCCCTCATCTTCTAAACATATGAATATAATTTATATGCACTGCAGTCACTAATAAAATTAGAAATCTCCTAGGGTCCTAACTGTGGAGCCTGATTGGGAAAAATTAAAGTACTTAAAGAAGACATATCCATCTCTTTAAATATGTGTCATGACAATAAAAAATTACTATAGCATTTAGTTTACAAGGCTGTCCTAATAAATGATGAGGTAAAATACAGAGGTGGATTTTATAAACTGTCAGAGTAGGACGATGTTCATTACTGATTCTGCTGAGGATACTGGTAATATGTACAGAAACTAGGGTGTGAATCAATCTGGTATTCAGTTTAGGGGACTGGGAGCTCTGCACTGAAGAGGAGAAGAAGGCAGAGTTCAGCAGCAATTGAGCCTCAGCCTTAGCCCCTGTTAAACTCTGTTTCTGCTCTCCTTGTCTTCCTTTCTAGAGGTTTGGGTCACCTCTACCAGAGCTCAGCATACAACACTGCTCTTTCACTTCCTCCTTGCTTCCACGTCTGAGTGGACCTTAAAACCTTCATGCCACTGACTGCAAACACAGTGGAGATCAAAAGGGGAAATTTGGTCAAATCTGGTCCCTCTATAGAGGCTGAAAAATAAAAATAAATTATGCATGAACAAGAAAAATCTCCACTCATAAACAACTGTAAAATTTTTCTATCCTTTCATACATATAAGTCATCTTTCAGAAATCCTAAATTCGAGGAAAGGGAAAAAGACAAATCTCTGCCTCTCTGTTAATAATCAAATAAAGGACAAGAAATGTTTACCTCTAGAAATGCATGGAGCAAATACTTATAGTGGGAAACAAAACTCACATGCTCAGTGGCCTTTTCCTACTCTATTCTTCAGAAGAAAAATCTGAAAGAGGATTTTTGGGGGGGGTGGGTACTGGGGATCAAACTGGGTCCTTGTGTCTGCAAGGCAGGCGGTGACACCACTGAGCTAAATTCCCGGCCCTGAAAGAGGATTTTTTAAGAGAATGCAGTTCTGCAATGAAAAAAAAATAGAGAGGAAAAATGAAAATAACAAAGTTTAAATGTTTACTCATTTTTATTATAAAAATAATTATTTCTGTTACCTCCTACATACATGAGATGGGCCTGAAGACAGGGAGAAGAGAGGGAGAATCCTACAAGGAGGTGAGAAATGTTCTATAATTCGATCAAGGTGGTAGTAAGGTTGGAAAAATTAATCAAGCTGTGTTTCTAAGGTTACACTTTACCTAAATTACATATCAATTTTTCAAAAAATAGAAAGAAATATTTTCCCATTCAGAAACATGGGACATAAAACTGATCATGTTGGATCCATAGTTTATTGCAATGATTTGTTTGAAGAAGCTTTGATATGCTATGTATTTCTAAGAAATAATGTGCTAGAAATCTGGAACTTGGTAACTTTTGATTTCCCACAACACACTAGAGGGAACTATTCGATTTATTTGATCAAACCTGTACAGAGATGTTTCATTATTCAACTAAATCAATGCTGTGCTATAATAATCAATTGAGACATTTCACTCCATTTCTTCTAGAGAGGTTTTTTTTAATCGATATCTATGGCCTCCTTCCTGTAACTATCACTGGAACCAGAAAACAACCAGGGCCCAAAAGATCTAGCCTTTGCAATGACAATGTGCTTTAAGGAAGGATAAATGTACCTGAATATAAAAGTTCACTAACGGAAGAAAGTAGGTAAATACCAAAGCCACGTCAAGGGAAGGGGGGATAGGGAGTTTACTAAAAGCGGAACAGATCCTAAAACAAGTTCACTAAATTTTAACCCTGCTTAAGTTACTTAACATGAATATAATGGAGTTTCTGTCCTTTCCTAAGCATGACTTGACCCCAAGAGATTTGGCATTGGCATTAACCGGGTTAATAATGTTAGGCTGATTTTAATATCAATAACCCAAGCACTAAGTCTTAAAATAAAAAATGAGAAAAGTCAACAATGTGTGCAAATGTAAGCTACTGGAGAGAATATGTGTCAAGACGAGTGGATTCCCAGAAAATGTCAGCACTTTGTAGGATGAGCTCTGGCAGCCATCTACGTGTTGACAATATGCTAGAGAGCCTCTGAACATAAATCAATCTACATTTGTTCTCACAGGGACTGGGAGCTGGAATTGCTGTTTCTGAAACTTGAGCCAATATTGTCATGGCAATATAAATGATGGAAACTTTGCCACTGTAGTTTGCTTCACCCATTGCTTGAACCTCTTGGCAAACAGCGCCCTGGAATTTCATTAATTAGTGCTAACTATGATTGGCACTGCCAGAGAGGACAATAAAACAACCACAGTGTTTTTATGAACATATGGATGGCAGAGTTGCTAGCTGTATAATACAACATTGGTTTCCAACTTATTAAAGCTTATTTATTCTGCACATGATTTACCTAATTTCATCATTTTATCTACATTAGTATAATTTTTTATTTTCTGCTGATTGGATATTGAAGTACGAACTGCTTAACTAGTAGAAGTATGATCATATTTGTCTCTGTGAACATCATGAGATTGGGATGGATCCTTTGAAATAATCTAACTCAACAACTTTAATTTACAAATGAAGAAACTCAGCCCCAAGAAAGTGAAATAACTTTCCCAACATTACAAAGTCAGTAGTTAGAATTAAGGATAAAAACCTATGTATTCTGAATCAAGGATTTATTCCTCTTTATCACACTGTTATAATTGCTTTCACTAGACTGACGTTCAGTTGACTTGGAATTGTTTTTGATTGGCATTTAGCTACTTCCTATAAGCCTTTTAGCTAAACAAATTTTCTCATCTCCATACAATGGTCTTCCAAATAAATTATTAACAGAAGTCCCTCATAAGTTCAAAAAAGTCACCCATTAGATGTGCTTTAATCTATCATGCTTGTCACATTTAGTATAACAATTGGGAATATTCATATTTTATTTATCTTTGAATTAGGAAAATCTTTACAGGGAAAATTTTCTCTCTTCACATCAGTAAGCAAAATGGAGTTTAGTGAAACTTTATGTGCAGGGTTCACATAATTTTCTTCCCAGACACTTTTGTGTTCTACTTGAAAAAGTAAGAATATATCATCAACTCCCAGATTTGTAGAATCAGGAGTCTACAAGTCAGTTGGATATCTATATCATGTCAGTTCATATACTTGGTTAAAAAGGAAGAGTATGCATTAAAATTAGAATCACCAGAGTCTCTTTCTCTATTAATTTCTTCTTTTCATTGCCTTCAAGTATTTATTTATTAGCTGCCACAGCAGCTACCTCTACCCTTCTTATTAATGAGAAGAATAAAACTTGTTGTTTAAGCCTCTGATGGCAATAGAGGCAGGTAATATTTTCTGGTGACTGCCCTTCTTCTTCCCCTTATCCTTTGGGCATACAGATAGATTTGAGTTGGGCATTGTGTTGCAAAAGAGATGAAACCAGTGGAAAAAATTTCTGTTATTATTTTAATTTTGGAAGTTACCAAAAAATTAAGCCTTGTTTCTGAGTCTCATCTGTTTAATACATATCCAGAGTCCACTGCATCAAGTTGCCACACAGTCAATAAATTCTCCCAAATTAGTATGGTCTTAATTGAAACCAGGAATGTAAAGGACTGAATTGGCATTTATATGGTATGCCAAGCAAATGTTAAAATAATAAATGTTTCAAACATTGAGAATAATATGGGATGACCAGGTAGCTTACATGAGAACCAAGTGTTCAGTTCAAGCAAACATGAGCAAGTTATAAATTCAGAGCATGTTATTTTTATCCCACCTTAAAATTGCTTTTAATGAGCAATACAATACTTTGTCTTTATCACTTCAGACCACATTAAGGGGCCCTATAGGAACAGTCCTACAGTATAGTCACTACAGTATGACCCTAAAGTCGTTATCCGCTACCTCATACAGTATCTATCCCTTTATAAAGATTAACTAAAGACATTTCTCTAGGTCTCAGTACAGGAAAATATGCAACAACAAATATTTGGAGAGAGAAATGGTTGTTTTTTATTCTTTTTTGGTTTTGTTTTAATGGGCTTCTGAAAGCATAGAAGGGTAACTGATTGTGTGAAATTTGTTTGTTTAGTTTTTTAAGGTGAAATGGACTTGTTCAAGGTCATAAGATAAAGGAGAAAAACTCAGATATTAGAGAAGGAAAGAGACAGGACAAATAATGTCTGTGGAGGAAAATAAAGATTTAAACACTGCAGTTGATCACTTTCTCCATCCATCCTTTCCACCCTTAGAGAGGAAATACAGCATTTGGTACAGAGCTTAGACTTTGGAGCCAGGCCATCAGAGCCAAACCAGATCTAACACTTAGTAAATGACCTTGGACAACTGAATTAGCCTGAGATTACTCATCCACAAAAGAAGGGAAATAGTAACCTACTGTATAGGATTGTTATGAATCTCAAATAAGCCAAAATGTATGGCACTTGGAAGAACATCTACAACATAACAATATTCAGCAGTTTATCATCATCATCCTCATTTCTGCTTCAGCTCCATCTTCTCAAAGTCTGAGACAGAAGACTAAATTGAATTTGGCAAAATGATTAGGCACCTATTGCTACCAAGCACTGTACTCTCAAAATACTCTCAGTGTAGTAAACAAATAGTTGCACCACATGTATTGAGTTAATATCAAAACCAGTAATACATGTATCTAGGTCTCCAGGCTGGGCCACACAGGCAACAGAAATTGGAATGAGAAACTCCTGGAAAATTCCTTGTTTGCTTTTGAAGCCCTGGGATCTCAATTCAGAGGTTAAAAAACCCAGCCAGACCCCTGGAGTCAATTTCCTCCAGCCCTAGCCTGGCTAGATTGGAGTTAGGGTTAAGATTAGAGTTAGGGTTAGGGTTAGGTTTACGGTTAGGGTTAGACCCTTTTCTATTAGCTTTGAAAGAGATTTTATTACTGGAAAAACTTCCTTCCACTTTTCCCAACCCCTTCAGTCAGCCCCTTGCCTCTCCAAAGTGCTGGCTCCCACCACCCAAAAATGCCCTAAACCTTACTTAGTAAGGACCATTCTTTTCCTCCACTCCAAGGACAAAAGAGGAGAGCTCTTGTGTGTATACTAGGATATGTGACAATGAAGAACTATATTGAATTTTTTATCAGAGCCCTGTTATGTCACTGAACATTAGCAAAAGCAAATAAGGGTACAATTAAGGTCTTTGACATTTCTTTTGTTGTTGTCATGTTTTCTTATTGACACAGCACACTTAAGAAGTTACAAGCAGAGACAAATGAAGAATTTCAAATAACATTTTATTTGACAGAAAAACACTCATATATTCCTTCTTTTCTCATATCTATACAATGTTCAGGTGTGTACCTTATTGAAAGACAAGGGAGCTAAAGTCTTTCAGGTCTTCCAAATAAACTAAAGATCCAGATTAAAGATCCCGATTAAAGAAGAATTGAAAATTGGCATCTGAAGTTCTCAGGTCTTGAGCCAGTGAGTTAGAGAATAATGTTGAGGAAATACCTAATTTCTTCAGTGATAAACTTCAGGATCCCAGAATTTTCTTACAACTGGAACATTTTTCGTAAGAAGTCTAGTTGAGATGAAATACCTTCCAAAAGGTAACTCACAGGGCTCTCATTCACAGTTTCTACACTTAAATGAATGCTATTAAAAAGCATGAACTTTTGAACTGGTTATTCTTCTTCTTATAACAATAAAAGTTCAATTATTCTGGAAACCATTCACTTTTCTGGTGGTCATTTTTAAATCCATGGTTTCTCCTACCTTTCCCTGATCTATTGTATTTTACTCATAATAGCCAAATAAAAGAGCCAGGTAAAGAATTTTTAGTTACCAGAAGAATTTTCAAATTATATATTGAGCCCATTTGTGCAGGAAAAAAAAGCTATTTTTTTTTTTGCTTTTTCTATTTCAACCACTAGCTGAAGTATATAACACCAGATTACACCACCTGCTTTCTGTGTTATCATTCCTTTACCTCTCTCCTCACATTCCTTACAGATTACAATTGCCTTTTCTACTCAGTACCTACTATCATCCTAAGTGATTTCAATATATATTTTGATGAATCAGCCAAAATCCTGGTCTCATTTCAGGATGTTCCCCACTTCAGCACCTTACTTCAGCTCCAGACCCCTTTCCCATTTATTTTACAGTCAGTTCTTTTCTTTCTTTTCTTTCTTTCTTTCTTTCTTTCTTTCCTTCTTTCTTTTAGACAGGGCCTTGAACTCACTTCAGAGCCCAGGCTGGCCCCAAACTCACGGCAATCCTCCTGCCTCAGCCTCCCGAGTGCTGGGATTACAGATGTGTGCCACCACGCCCAGATTTTATAGTCAGTTCTTACCTAATAAGCTTCAGAAACTCTGTTATTTGATTTCATCAGAAATCAAACATCCTGTTAGAAATCTGACATCCTGTCTTATTCAGTCAAGCCAACTGGTTCTTCTCCTCCCCTCCTTCCCTGCCCTTCTTGGACTCAAAGACAGCCATTTTAAATAGATACTCAACATCACTTCAATATCTCCATCCCCTTCTCCTGAATGCTTAAGTAAATCTAAAATCATTTGTTTACTTCCCCTCTCCCTGATCAGCCAGTAATGTGTGGTTTTGCAGAATATGCCCTGCGCCTGGTTGTTCAGGCAACCGGGTAAGAGATCCACTGCTGGCACAAGCAGAGGGATGGGTACATTTGCCTAACACACACAAAGATAATTTTAATCCCCTGAGTACTTCTGACTCACAAATGGGACTACCATGAGATAGCCATGGCCCTGGGTAGCTAAATACACTTGGACAAAAAGATGCTCTTACCTATTTTAAAAAGAAAGATATTTGCAATATCTGACATTATTGAGCACTCTCTCTTCTTGAAACTCATTCTATAATGCTCTCCAAAATACTACTTTACTCTGGTTTTTCTATTGCCTTTCTAGCCTCTTTTAAATCTGCTTCTCTGGCTGCTCTGTCTTGGACTGTCCATAAAATAGCAGCCATTCTTAAGAGTGGCTCCCTGACCCACTTCTGCTCCTCCCCACACCTTCTCTGCATGACGTAACTACTTTTTACTATCCCAATTCTCCATTATATAAGTAAATTCCAAATCTATTTCCTCATGTCTGAACTTCCCTAAATCCCAAACCCACCTTCCAGTTGCCTATTGCAAAAAAAAAAAAAAATCCCTTTCCGGTTGCTTATTTAACCATCCTATGAGCATCAAAAATTTGTCCTATCAAAATATGAATTCAGCATTTCCCCAAATCTCTGTTTGTCTTTATGTTCCCAGTCTTCACTAACAGCATACCCATCTACTGACTCTTCCAAGATAGAAACCTCAGGGGTTTATAGTCATTTTTCATTAATTTTCTCATCTAGTTGATCGCAAAATCATCCTGATTATGTCACTGAAAAATTGTTCAAATCCCTCCTCCCACTTTACTTTGAGCTCCTATTCTCTTCTCTAGACAAAAGCTTCTTAACCCATTTTCCTCTCTCCACACTGCATGTCAGACACGTCTGTCCTCTGCACCCTCTTGCCCTAATTGAAGATCCTTTGAGCAATCCAATGACACTTAAAGCCAACAGCATGACTTGCTCCAAAGTAGCTTTTACAATATACCTTCAATTTACCTTTTAACTAAACACTGGCACCTTCTCTTACTTGTGTATTCTGTCCTAGCCACACCAATTTACTTAATTTTCCCTGAATGCACCATGAATCTTATGACACTGTCCTTACTTATTCTGGTCCCCCTCCTAGAACTTCTATCACTCTTTTGCTCCCTGACAAACAAAATTATATTCATTCTTAATTGCCCAGCTCCAATGTCCCCTTCTGTACAGAGTTTCTCCTGTTGTCCATTCTTACAGCTAAAAATTAACTACCTCATGGTCCTTTCTCCCATAGCACTCAATACTTTTTCTTTCTGGTATATATTGTCTTTTTAAAAATTGCAAGCTCCAGAAAATGTGAAACTATGAATTATTCAGGGCTTCACAACCCAAGAATCCATTTTACCTCGTGTATGGAAAACAAATCAGTCATTCCCACCTTCATTTTATGGTTCTCAAAATCTTTGTAAGTTTTATGTCATCCTGTTTCAGTGTTTACTTGTTAAATTGTTAATTTAATGAGAGAGAATTATTTCCATGACAAGAGAAATTTTTACCTCCTTTAATTATTAACTTCAAATTTTTAACTTTGTTTTCAGGAGTGTTATATAGATTGGTCCAGGTCTCCAGCTAGTTAAAAGAAACCCATAGAGAAAATGTAATTCACACAAGGTGAAAAGAGTCAGTGTAGACCCTACAGTACCAACATCCTTCACCTGAGGTGAAATCAGGAAGTCTCATCATCATCTCAGCAGGTGGGAGGTAGACTAACTTTCATCCTCCAAATTTTCCATTTCCATACCTCTTTCCCCACTAGGATCAACCTCTTTTGGCTTTTCGGATATCATTATCTGTGTTGGTTGGTTTTAGGTGACAAATTGATTGACCAAAGTAAGAGATGCCCAGAGAGCTGAAAAACATTAGCTCTGGTTGTGTCTATGAGGGCATTTTCTGAATCAGTAGACTTAGTAAGGTCTCCTTGCCAATGTGGTGGCATCATCTAGTCCACTGAAGACCCTCCCAAAAGAAATAAAAAGGAGGACAAGAAAATTTCCTCTCTCTTCTTGAGCTCAAACATTTGTCTTCTACCCACAGAGCTGCAGTTTCCAGTTCTCAGGACTACACACTTTCCCTGAGTCACACTACCAGCTCTCCTGCTTCTCCAGCCTGCAAATGGTATACAGTGGGCCTTCTCAGCTTCCATAATCACATGAGCCAGTTCTTATAATAAATTTCCTCTTCTCTATCTATCTGTATTTCCTATTGGTTTTGTTTCTCTGGAGAACTCTCTTTAATACACCAAAACGTTCTCATTTTGCCACGTATTGATTCATCGTATCTCATCTCTTATGGGCAATGCATCTCATCTCTGTAGAGCTTAGCTCTTAAAGGCAGAGAAAGAGACCCTCTGAGTTTTAGATGTGCCATTTTTCCTGATGTGTTCGCTTTCTTTTTCCCTCTATCCTTCCAGTGTCACATTGTAGCTATCATTTTACGTTCTCCACTCCATACCCATAACTGCTCCTCCAGTTGTACACTCGTTGCAGTCAGTATGCATTAATTAAGCAACAAAAGAACTATTACACAGGAAAGTTCTTTCCTAAGTGTACCATATCAGCTTTTTCAAAAGAGACCAATTTAGGGCCAGGGATTTAGCTCAGTGATTCCGGCGCCTACCTCACAAACCCAAGGTCCTGAGTTTGATCCCCAGTACCAAAAGAAAAAGAAACCAATTTGATGGTTCTGTGAATATCAAAAATTGCATTTTGGTGTTGTTTTGGTTTGATTTGGGGTTTTTGTTTTTTGGGTTGGTTTGTTGTTGTTTGTCCCCGCCCCAGACTTTCTGGATATGAAATGATCACATGACCCCAGGAACATAGGAATATGTTAGCAGTTTTCTAGTTTACAGATAAAAACTTTGATTCCTTCCAAAATGGATTCTCCTTCCCAAAAGCTAAAGGAATCAGAGGTCACTTAGGGGTTTCAGTGAGCTAAAAGGGCCATAAGGGTGTGTATTGATCAGATCATTACTCTTCTCTTCCAGAAGAATTTTCTCCAAAAACAGCTACCTGTTAGAACTCTCTCATCATTTTTCAATTAGTGTTTCTATGGTGCCTCCTTCTATTTCAAGTGAGCTTTGAGTCATGAGTGACACGTGAACTATACTGATTCCCAGACCCCTCCACAAAGAGAAGACTCCCACAGCTCACTCCCACTGGTGACAGGAACCGTAGGATGCAGTGCAGCATTGCTGTCCTCTACTGCCAAATCAATTGCTAGCTCTGTCGCGCAATGGCATTCCCAGGTTTATGCAAAGGAAGGGGCTCTAATTTTCACAATGTTAATTCAATCTATTCAGAAATCCTATCTCTGAGCTCATAATTTTATGTTGTGACTATGTTGCATACAGATGAGGACTCTGTTTTGCTTCTTGCCATTCCTGCAAATACTTGGTATTTCTTCAACAAATAGAAACATTACCAAATTATGCACCAACTACCCAGTTTAGCTATACAAGCTGTTTTGTTCACTCAAAAAAAATCATGGAAATTCTGTTTTAAATTTTATTCCTTGGTCCTTAGGTGGTTGATTTTGGAAGTAATAACTCAACATGCTAAATTCTGGGCCTACATTTGCTCCTTGTTGGATAGAAAACACCACTTTTTTCCTACATTTCATTAAACTTTTGCATATCCAGAAAGTAGCTTTTATATTAGCAAAGATTCTGTTATACAGAAAATTACAGTTGTCACTAACCATCAACCTCATGCTGTTTCTTCTTCCTCTTCCTGATGTTCTTAAACCATAATAAGGCAGAACTAAAAGATATATTTAAGAACCTAGATGCAATGAAACATTATAACCATGAAGAGAATTGCTGCTGCTATAATTTCAACAATTGTATTGGCTTTAGATTGCAGAAATAAATTTGGTATTTTTTTTCCTGTGGTCTACAAAGGTTCTGCTGATGAACTAGCTGGATATTCCTCCCTGAATTAGCAAGCTTGATGAAAACCATTTTAGTCTCTGCATCCAATGATAATCATACTTTATGTTTCTAAGTGACAACAATATGTCCAGTGGTTCATATACAACACATCTTATAATCCTGACAACATCCCTGCCAAAGGAATATTTTCATAATCTCCATTTAATAGATGAGAAAACTGAAGGTACAAGAAGCATAGTAACTGGCCTGACATCAGACAACTAGAAAATGATGAAAATAAGAGATGCAGCTCTGATTGTTGGCACAAGCATGCCAAAGAATACCCTTAAACTTGGGGTGTTGTGGGATTTTTCCACCCCTTCCGACTTTCAGATTACACTAATAAGTGACTCATCTTCCTCAGATCAATTTAATATATCACCCTCCATAGTATCAAGTATGTAATCACCAGTGAGACAGACCTGCAATGAACTCATGAAAAACATGCGTTTCCTGAAAGGGAAGGGGGCAGTGGGTCAGCTAAAGATCTGCACTTTGTCTTCAACAAAGAGAGAAAGGACACTTGGGGAAATGATGGTCAAGAATTTCAATTTAAGCCACTAGCAGTTAGAATTTTGACTGAAAGCTGCAAGAATGTCCCAGCTGAAATTCCATAAAACAGGCCAACATATCCCATTAAGTCTCCTTTCAATACTGACTAGAACCATTAAAAGTTCTTTTAGAACAGAAGCATCCAGTTCAGTGTTTCCGTGCAAGAAATTTCTTACTTTTTTTCCATAGAGTTCATTCATTCTAGAATGTCTTACTTCTGAAAGTCAAAGCTAACCCAACACATTACAGTGACACTTTGTCAAATTGCCCATTTGTTCAATATTGCAAGAAGACATCTTTTAACTTAGCAAGTCTAATTTCTTCTTGATTGTGGGTAAAACTTGAAAGTAATGTTTCATAAGTTCAATTTTACCACCTAAATGCTCATAAAGAACTACTCTGCCAACTCTAATTTCTTACTTGTTGATTGTGGGAACAGGATCTCAAGTGATATGATTCCTGTATTGTAAAGGGGCTTCAGAATGGATACTCTAAAAACAGGTCTTCGGAATATTTGGCCTTGAAGTCTGGCTGTATAGATAATGTCAAGAAATCTCTCATTGCATTCATTTCCAAAAACACAGAAGAACAGTAAGTTCATACATGTTTAATTTTAAACTAGCCCCTGAAACAGCTAGAAACAAGTATGAGGACTGGTTCTAGAGGTAGATATTTACAGAAAACTCCATGCATAGTGAAACAAATATTGTGTGCACTCCTTTTTTTTTTTTTTTTTTTTGGTTTCCGGGATCAAGCTCCAGTCCTCGCACTTGGGAGGCAGGTGGTGGTGGAACCACTGAGCTAAATCCCCAAAGCGCTACTTTCTATTATTAGCAGTGATATTACAATGAGCACCCATTTTCAAGTAAAACTATAGTTCAGTTAACTTCAACAGAAAATCATTCATTAAACCTTCTAATAAGCTATGGTTAAGACAGGTTCTACTTTAGCTTGATGGGGAACATAAATAGCACATGCCAGTTGGAAGGACCTCCAAGAGTGAATGTGGTACTACAGGATTGTGTTTGTTTGTGAACATTGTAAAATATACTTTCCACTCAAAGCATTGCACATCATATGAGTTCATCAAACTCTTGGTCAATTTGGTGTCAGTGTTGGGGGTCAGTAAAATAGATTGCCAAATGCATGTAGATATATGATTGATATTTAATAATCATAGAAATTTTGAGACTGAAAGACAGTAATGATTATCTGGTTTGGAGTTTCTAAAAGTAGCTCCATAAAGCACTAATTATATAGTGTATTAACATATGTTATGTCTTATATTCTTCCCTGAAGGGCATCCATAGGCCACAAAGTTAGTGTAGGATCAGTTAACATTAGACAGGTATCTTTACTTCAGGACTTTTTTGAACACCTTCTAAGAGAAGGATAGATTTTGCATCATTTCTTTAGCTAGTTTAACTCTACATCTTTTTTATATAACATGTCTAGGAACATACTTTGTGTAATAGCACTTTAACTCATTCCCCTGACTTGTTTATGTAAACCAAGGCAGAAGGCCTATTTAGTGGAGAGTTGGTATTAGAATCAATGAATCTAATTCCCACAATTGCTCTGTTTTCTCAGCAGTACAGAACTTCTCTCTGATATATGGCAGTGAAAGACAAGAGACATACTGTTTATAAGTATGCACCTGAAAATCTAAGTAGGAATCCCCCATTTCAGTTGCTTTCCAGCGATGGGCCTCAGTAACTTCATCTGTGCAATAATAGAGCTGTTGTGACAGCTAATGAATTAATCCACCTTCATTATTGCTATTGTTACTAACTATTGTCATCTCTGTTTAGGTATAAGAAATCAGCATAACAACAATTTCAAGGAATCTCTCTGCACTGATAATACATTTTCCAGCCTCCCACCTCTCTGGTGATGATGCTGGAGAGTATGAGGAATGTGTCTCAACTGTAATTGCCAATAAAAAAATGATCTTAGGAAAGACTACTAAAAATGTTGGGATATATAATTATTTAAATGTAAGAAAGAGAATCAGTGTTGACTTAATAAGAGATACTGATTTAATTGTAGTCAATAGTGTCAAATCGCCAGTCTCCGCCATTATTATACTGTCTAGTTATTATGTTACACTTTTTTGATACTACCAATTATTTACTTATTTAGAAAGTTCATTGGCATGGATAGAAAAAACTCTGAAGTAATGAAATTCATATTATAAAAAAGTGATTATATCATTACTGGTGCATTATAAGTGGGGGGAAAAATCTATTCTTTGCTGGATAAGGAAAGATCCACATGTGCTTCACCAGTCTCCAATAATTTCCCACTCTCTCCTCCTTCTCTCTTGTAGGATCATAAATTCCATGAGGATAAGGACTCTATTGTTCCGTTAAACTCCTAATGTCTAACACGTAGTAAGCACTCCATAATTAATAAAGGGAGAGAGGAAGGAAAAGAAAAAGAGGGAGCAAGAGGAAAAGGGAAGAAGTGATGGAGGGAAATGACAGAGTGGAAAGAAAGAAAGAAAAAGACACTTATGCATACCTCAGACAAGTGCAAAGTCAAGAAGAAACCTCTGGTTAATAAACCAAATGAGGCCACCATAAAATTCTCTGTCCTGGTTGGATACAAGATGAAGTCAATGAACATGCACAGTACTTGATAGATTTTCAATTTTGACCTTTTGATAAATTGACTAACGTATGCTTTGTTTCATTATAAAGTTCTCTCCATCATAAATTTCCCCTGCCATGAAGCTCTTGTACCTTTAACCCCTACTTCATTACTTCCCATTATATTAATTATCTGTTTACTGATGGCAGCATATTTCTAGGCAGACAAGTTCTGAACTCTCAATGGCTGCATTGCAGGAAGGATCTAATCTTGATACTTATAATCAGACCAGTAGATGTCATTCTGCAGCAGAATGTACATGCAAGTTAAACTTATGTGCTACATTACTTTGCAGATTGATTGAGACCTATAATGAGTAACCTCAATATAACTGAAAGAATGCCTACACTCTGAATTTATGCCCATAAACTTTTAAGAAAAAAATGAAGAAGTAGAAAAGATAAAGATACTTAGATGTGGAAAAAAAAGAGATTTACTGTTTCAGCTACAGATAATGCATCCATTTTCAAAATAATACAAATACATGAGAATTTAAAGCAAGAAATATGGAGCAAGGCCCATGAAAATGACTGAAACAAAAAAATCGAACAATATGAACAGATAATACAACAAAATATCTTGACTTATCCATGGCCCAAGAAGGAATTGGAACCAAGTACAACCCATAGTCAAAGTCATGAAATTCATTTTGATGTTTGTAAATTGAATCTATGGGTTTATAAAGATTTAAACTAGAACTAAAATGGTGTGATCTTTTTGTGTGGAGGATTTATGCTATTTAGAGCTATTCCAAAGAGACCTGAAAGCCCATGTAAATAAATGAGTAGAAAGATAATTTGTTCTGTCAGACACCTTGGTAAGAGGTAAGAATCATCAAGAAAACTGGGTATCAGAAGACAATCCCTAGGTTCATCTGTTTCATAAGGATGAGGACGCTAGATGCCTCAATCACTTCCATTCCCAACATCTACACCAGAAGTCAGCAAACGTTTGTCAATAAAAGCCAGACAATAAGCATTTTAGCTTTAAGAGTGTGCTATTTTGATCACACTCAACTTTGTGAAAGTAGCACAAAACAGCACAAATCATATATTTACAACTGGGTGTGACTATGATCCAATACAACTTTATTTTCAGGCCACTTTTGGTCCTGGTCTGAAATATTGCTTGTCTATAAGTGCTTAATAAATATGTATTAAATAAATGAAGGTTACCATTACCTATAAACCAAACTTGCTTCTAGTTAACCAAAAAAAAATGTTTACCTACCTGTTGGAGAAGAGAGGTTTCATAGTGAGGAAATTCATTTCCAGAACCTTGATAATCATACCTCTTATTCTAAGACCAGAATAGAAGAGAGAGAGAGAGAGAGAGAGAGAGAGAGAGAGAGAGAGAGAGAGAGAGAGAGAGAGGTTGCAAAGCTCTTCATGTCCAAGGATTATTATTCCTATGGTAAAGATTGCTATTCATCTCCAGGAGCTTTTCTCCTATTCTTCCCTCTGTTAATAGAAGACTTTTGTTAATAGAAGGTTCTACTACAGTGCATGCATTTTTGAATTGCCTACTAGACTATTTCTCTGACTCTCTTGCAGCCACAAAAATAAATTCAGATAAAGATATATAAGCAGAAGCACAGGGAGCAGCTCCTGTCATATTCTTAAAAAGAAATGGCATAGACCTCTACCCATTTTGTTCCTATTCCCAGGGACTAAAGCTTAGACCTGACAGGAAGTTATCCAGTATAAAGGCCCAGAAAGTACAATACATTTAGGTGTGGTTAAACAACCAGAGAGAAGAAACTTCAGACTTTGGATGACACAGAACAGGTGACCTCCTTTCCTGCACTGCTATTCACTTATGCTTTTACATGAGATAAACAGACCTCTGTCTCCTGTAAGCCATGCTATTAAAACAGGTAAAGTGATACGCTAACTAGTAAGAGCTCCAGGGGTTTCCCAAATTTCTGCCTTCAAAATCTTGGTCATTCTTTAGTTCTCTAGATCCTGAGAATTTAACAAGATTCTTTTAATAAGTCATCTTTTGTTGAATTTATTTTCTTTTGGATTTCTGACATTTGCAGTCCTATAGCTAATCAATATATGATATTAATGCCAGTGTCCAGTTCTTTCCCATGAAGAGGTTTTTCTCTTCTCCTTCGTCAGTCTTGCAAGTTAAGGTTTTAATTCTATCAATGAATGTGGCAAAATCTTCACAAATACATTTAGCAAGCTACAGGTAATTGCCTGGATTCTAATGGAAAAAAACATCAAACATCAAAGTCAATGGTCTCTCTGGAGCAGAGGAGGAAGCAATTCTAAAAGATTCTTAAATGAGTATATTTCTTAAAGCAAGATTTTTCAACCTATTCCAGCGCTATTTTAAGGGTATCCAAGGAGCTTCTTCAAGTAGAATGAGGCCATGATGGATGTACTTAATTTATAAGTTCTTCATGACCTTGAGGAAATAGCTATCACAAGGTTATATAGGTAAGGGTAGCTGCACGCACGAGCTTGTACATGAGCATGCCCAACCACACAAACACACACAGAGACTTTTGCTCAGGCCCATAAACACTTAAACTAAGCTTAATTATTAAAAATTTTCAGCTTTAATGGATGTAATTGAAAAATAAACATTATATATATTCAGGTATACAATGAGAGGTTTTTATATAAATTTGCACTGTGAAATGATTACTACACACAGATAATCAATATATCCAGTACCTCACATAGTTACTGTTTAGTGAAGTGAGAATACTTAATGCCTACTCCTTTAGCAAATATCACAGATGTAAGACTTTATTAGTAACTAGAGAAATCAGGCTGTATATTTGACCTCCAGAGTTTATTCGCCTTTTAATTTTGAGCTGTATCATTTCACCAAGTCTCCCTTACCCTCAATCCCTTATCTGTCATAGACACCTTTCCAGTCTCTTTTCCTCAAAAATATTCTGCCTATAACTGGGATCTCATCGTATTTATCTTTCTATGTCTAGCAAATTTCACATGACACAGTGTTTTGGGGGATCGTCTATGTTGTCACAAAAGACAGGATTTTTCTATTCTTTTTTAAGGCTGAATAATATTCCACTGTATGTGCACACCACACTTTATTTACTCACCTGTCAATGGAAATTAATGTCATTCTTGTTGTGGCAGCTGTGAATAAGGCTGCAGTGAACATGAGAGAGCAGACAACTGTTCAAGGTAGTCATCTTATTTTCTTTGACTATAAACCAAAAAGTGGGATTCCCTGGATCATATGCTAGTTCTATTTTTAATTTTCTGAAGATTATTACTACTATTTACTATAATGGCTTAATGGAAAAATAAATAAATAAATATTTTCTTTTCTTGATAATCACACCGATATTGGTTATCTTTAAATGTTTTGTAATGGTCATCCTTGTAAGTGTGAGGTATTGTGTCACTGTGGTTTTGATTTGCATTTACCTGGTTATTAGTGATGCTGTGCATCTTTCCATCTACCTGTTGGCCATTTGTGTATCTTCTCTGTAAAAATATCTATTCAAATGGTGCCCATTTTTAATGGGGTTTATTGAATTTTTTGTGACTGAATTATATGAGTTTCTTATACATGCTAAATGTTAATGTTATCAAATACAAGATGGGCAAATATTTTCTTCCATTCTCTATGTTGCCTTTTCATTTTTTGATTGTTTTCTTTGTTGCACAGGAAGTGTTTAGTTTGAAATACTCCCATTGTTTATTTTTGCTTTTGTTGTCTATGCTTTTGTTATCATATTCAAAAATCATTACCAAAAACAAAGTCATGGAATTTTGCATGTATTTTAGTCAAGAAGTTTTATTTTTTAGATCCTATTTTTAAGAATTTTACTTGATTTTTGTGCACAGTGAGAGATAAGAACCCAATAGATTTTTGGTTTTTTTCATCTGCATGTGGATACTCAACCACTTATTGAAGAGACTATACTTTCCTAATTTTTAATTTTTGAAGATTTCGTCAAAAGTTACTTAAGCATATAAATGTGGTTTGTTTCCAGAATTTTTATTCTGTCCCACTGGTCTGTGTCTGCATTTATGCCAGTACAGTACTACTTTGATTACCATAACTTTGTAATATAATTGCAAATCAGGAAATGTAATACTTTCAGCCTTTCTCTTAATCAGGATTGCCTTACTATTCAGGGTCTTCCTGATTGCACAAATTTTAGGATGACTTTTTTTCTGTAAAAAATTCCATTGGAAATTTGATAAGGATGAACTTGAATGTTATATGGCTTTGGGTGGTTTGTAGAGTTTGCCAATATAATTTTTATTCATTAACTTTATTGGTACATTTTAGGTATACAATATGATGACATTTATCATTGGGAATTTGTACCTTTACATGATATATCTTGCTTCTTATTTTTTGCCCATTCCCTTGCCCTCCCTTCAATCTTCCCTATCCTATTTTTAAAGACTTTGTTTACATTTTTTCATTTTCTCATATTTATTCCTTTCCTTTCTTTCCTTTTCCTTCTTTCCTTTCCCCTACCCCTCCCACTTCCCCTTCGCTTTTGGACCTTTACTTCCTATTTCACATTGTCTATTATACATTTTGATCTTTATTTATACTTTCAGTTTCTCACACCAAGAGACCAAGAATAGCAAAAGCAATTTGAGGCAACAAAGACAAGGTAGGGGGTATCACAATCCCCTATTTGAAACTACACTATAAAGCTACTGTGATACAAACAGCATGGTACTGGCAAAGAAACAGACCTGAGGCTCATTGGAACAGATTAGAAGATGCAGAAACAACTTCAGACATACTCAGCCACCTCATGTTTGACAACGGAGCCAAACACCCTCACTGGAGAAGTTTGGCAATATTAATTCTCACCATCCATAAATTTAAGTTGACTTGCCATTTATTCTTGTCTTCAATTTCTTTTGCCAGTGTCTTACAGTCTCCATTTTACAGTTGTTTCATTTCCTCAGTTAAAGTTATTACTAAGTATTTTATACTCTTTGATCTTATTCTAATGAGATTGCTTACTTAATCAGATATTTTGTTGTTACTATATAAAAAGGCAATATATTTTGTATTTAGCTTTACATATTGTACAATTGATTTGTGACTTTACTGAATTCATTTTTTAGTTCTAACAGATTTTGATGGTGTCTTTAGAGTTTTCTATATATAAGATCATGTATTTTGTGAACAGAAACAATTCTACTTCTTCATTTCCAATTTGAATAGTTTTTTTCCCCTTATGTGCCTAATTGCCCTGACTAGGACCATCAGTACTCCACTAAATAGAAGTGACAAATCTTGAAATTTTTATATTGTTCCTGATTATATGATTCTAAAGATAAAAGTTTTACATTTTCATAATTGAGTACAGTGTTAACTATGGGATGTTACACATAGCCTTTATTGTGTTGAAGTACATTTTTCCTATATTTGTTGAGTTTTAATTATTAAAGGAATTGAAGCTTGTCAAATGCTTTTCTCGCATCTATGATCAATTCCTTTCATGACTTTCGCCTTTCATTCTCTCAATGTGGTATATCATATTTATTAGTTTCCTTATATTAGCCATCTTTGACTCCCAAGGATAAATTCCTTTTGATAATGGTGTATAATCCTTGTGATGTACTGTTTAATTTGGTTTGCTACTATTTGGTTAAGGATTTGGGATCTACTTTAATATGAGACTTCGGACTGTAATTTTCTTTTCCTATAGTATCTTTGTCACACTTTGATATCATGGTAATATCGGCCTTAAAAAGTAAATTTGAAAGTGTCTCTTCCTATCCAAATTTTTAAAAGAGTTTTAGATTCAAATTTTTAGATTGGTTTTAATTCTTCCCTAAAAGTTTAACAGAATTTACCAATGAAGCCATTGGGGCCCTAGGTTTTTCTTTGGTAGGGTTTTGATTACTGATTCAATCTTCTTACTTGTTATTTCTATTCTTTCAGGTTATCCTAGAAACATAATCCTGGAGTATAATTGTTCATAGCAGTCACTTATGATCCATTGTATTTCTGGTGTATCAGTTTGTCTTAGTTATTTTCTCATTGCTGGGACAACATACCTGACACTCACAAACTAAAGGAGGAAAGGTTTGGGCTCACAGTTTGTGGACCTTTCAGTCCACAGTTGGCTGGCTCCAAGGCAGGGAGGCATGGCAGAGGGGCATGGCAGAGGAGAAACAGCTCATAGCTCATAATGTGGCAGGCAGGAAACAAAAAAAAGATCAAGGAAGGAGGGAAGGAGATAGACCCTTCCAGGGCATGCCCTCAGTGGTCCACTTTCTCCAACCAGACTTCATCTCCCAAATCACATTTAGCTACAAACTCATTAGTAAAAGAAATCTATTGCTGAGTATCATGCTCCCATGATCCAATTACCTCCCAAAAGCCCCACCTATGAGCACATGAGGCTTTGGGGGACATCTAGATATAAACCCTAACTAACATGGTTGTAATGTCTCTTCTTTCATTTCTGACTTATTCATTTGAATGGTCTCTCTTGTTTTTAGTATATCTAATGTCTCATTACTTTTTGTCCAACTATTCAATTATTTTTCACGTCTCACTTTTTTTCATTTCTCTCATTAGCTTTATTATGTCTTTCCTTTTGTTTGCTTTGGGCTTAGTTTGTCTTTCTTTAGTTCTTTGAGGTATGAAGTTAGGTTGTTTATTTCAGATTTCTTTTTATTCATGTAAACATTTATTGCTATAAACATCTCTCTCAGAATTGCTTTCACTGCATCTCATAAGCTTTGCTGTGTCTCAAGATAATTTTTAGGTTTCCTTTTAATTTCTTCTTTAACTCATTGTTTGAGAGCATGGTTCTTAATTAGTATATATGAATTTTCCAATTTTATTCTTGTCATTTATAGTTTCCTACTATTGGGATCAGAAAAGATACTTGATGTGATTTCTATCTTCTTAAATTTGTTAAGATTTGTTCTTGACCTAACATATGAACTATCCTAGAGAATTTTCTAAGTGTGCTTGATGAAAGTGTATATTGCTGCTGTTGCATAGATTTTCTATATGTGTCTGTTAGGTCCATTTGGTCTAAAATGTAACTGGAATCAAATGCTTTGTTATTAATTTTTTTATCTTGGCAATATATCCTTTGGTAAAAGAGGAGTACTGAAGTCCCCTACTACTACAGTATTGCTATTTCTCTTTTCAGATCTATTAATGTTTGCTTTATATTCAGGTACTCTGATGTTGAATGTATACGTATTTATAATTTATATATCTTGATGATTTGACCATGAATCATGATATAATGACCTTGTCTCTTTTTACAATTTTTGACTTAACATCTGTTTTTTTCTCATGTAAGTATAGCTACCTTTGATCACATTTGGTTTCCATTTATAAGGAATATCTTTTTCCATGGCTTCACTTTCAGTTCATATGTGTCCTTAGAGGTGAAGAGAGACCCTTGTAGGCAGCATGAACAGCATATTGAGGCTTGTTTACTTATAGACTCAGTCACTGTCTTTTGATCACATACATCTATACATTTACATTTAAGGTAATTAGTGATATGTAAGGATTTCTTATTGCCATTTTGCTGAATTTCTATGGCTGTTCTACAAATCTTTGCTCCTTTCTTCCTCTCTTGCTGGCTTCCTTTGTGGTTTGATGATTTTCTTTAGTGGTATCATTTAATTCCTTTCTCTTTATCTTCTGTGTATCTACGATAAGATTTTCCTTTATGGTTAGCATGAGACTTACATAAAACTTGTAATTCTAAAAGTCACTTTATTTCTTTAAGTACATTTTCTGCTCCTATATCTCATCTGATTCCTAAAGTGTGAGTGTTGATGTCTCACATATCATAGCTTGTGTCTTCTCTTTATTGAAACTCTCATTTTGTTCTTGTATTGTTTTTCTGATTTGATTGAGTTATGTACCACTGTACTCTTGTAGCTTGCTACACATTCTTTAAAAATATTTTGAATCCTCAGAAAATTCCTACTTTTCCATTTCTTTAGGGTTTTATTGAAAATTATTGGGTTCCTTTTATGATGTTATGTTTCATTGGTTTTTAATTTTTCTGATTGCCTTATATTGGGCTTTTGACAGAGCAGTTACTTCTTCTAGACTTTAGAGGCCAGTTTTGGTAAGGAAAGACCTTCGCTTTCAGGTGTGTGTGAAGGCACTAGTAGGGTACATTCAGTGGTTCCAGCTCAGGTGAGGTGCTGTGATGGAGTCCCCACATGTTCCATCAACTGAGGGGAGCATTAGTTAAAATCGCAGGGGCCCTCATGGACAAGGCTGTGGATATTAACAGCAGCAGTATGGCTATTAGGATCTTTAGGGGTGATAGCTGCTAGGTTCCTCCTGCTCTCCTTTTCTTCCACAGGCAAAGTCATGGTCAAGGGGGTTCCCAGCAGATCTGGTTTTAGGACACACATGGTAGTGGTGGCACAAATGTCTGATGCCTAACATCCATAAATTGCCTGTGGAGCTGAGGCCTGAAGCATGGTCATGATGCCTGCTGTTAGTGTCATGGTGTATACATTGTCTTAACAGAAGAATTCATATTACTTATCATTGTATCTACAGCAGGAACCAAAATGGTTGGCACATTCTAGATGATGAATTCACTTGAAGAAATGTAAATAAAGTTATTCCATAAAGCAGGTATGGCTCACATAATACCTGAAAATTTTATATTAGTATTTCATTATAAATTTTATAAGACTTTTCTTTGATATTCAACATTTCACATTTTGCATATGAGATAGGGAGACCAAAAGTTATTTTTGCCAATTATTTTTTTACAAAAAAAATTAAACAAGTTTATAACAAGCAGAGTCAGAAATAAAAACCCAAGTTTCCTAACACCAGGTTTATCTCCATTAATTAGTGAAATATGATTTTCGAATACCTTTTGTTCATGAATGCTATCATACATATATTCTGCCACACCTAAAGTTGGCAAAAAAATTCTAAAGCAAATTGTGTTTGAAGTATTTGTAAAATGAAATGAAGGTGTGTCAAGTAAATTTTATATGCACAACTTACAGCTCCCAATTCTGCTCTCTCCCTCTCTCCTGGCCCCTATTGAAGTTGCCTTGAAAGTCTTAGATAAATGGAGAACATAATGCAAATGAGCAAAGAAACTGGGAAAGAAAAGAATAGAGATACAAAAAAAAAATAAACATTTTACTGGTTTGCTTGATCTCATACTTATTTTCTTACTACAGCACAAATAAATTCCAAATAGTAGAATATCAACTTTAATAACCAATCTCTATCACAATCACTCAATGCTTATAACACGTCTGCAAAGATCTCCCAAGGGAAAGAAAAGGGAATACAAAACTAGGAGGGAAGAGATTTATGTATTTTAAAGTTTAGAAAGGTTTGTAACAATCTGAGTCAAATTATGAGGAAGGCTATTGGTGACAGCTATGAAATAAGCTAGGTGTAATCACGCGGCCCAGGAAAGCAGAAAGCTTTTCATTGAGACTTCGTGCAAAAGGCCAGGGATAGGGCAATAATTTTTATCAGCAAGTTTTCCTATGTACAATTTCAAATTAGTCTAACTCACATGATTCTGCTATTCTTATGTTTTTCAGACTTGCATTTTCTTCTTTTTGAGGAAGATAGAAGCTTATGATGAACAAGTATAAGCCTGAAAAGCATCCCCAAAGTATATTCTACAAAATATAATTTCAGCAAATCCACCATAGAAGAAGAAATAATTAATACCAAGTGAGTTCAGGAAATATTGCATATAATATGCCCCTTTGGAGATTTGCAGTCCATAAGAGTATATTAAAAACACATAGAAGCAATAAAAGTACTATTTAAGTATGTTTGATCTAACACTTGTCAATTTGTTTTTTCAGTACTGGGGAATGAATGCAGTGTGGACGCAAACTTTCAATCTCCCTGCCTTGCCCTCCAGAGTGTGGGGAGGTATTAGCATACACCGCCGTGCCTGGCACTGTCCAAACTTCTTGACATGGTATATTCTTTACATGTAAAACTAACTTACATTCTATGGATCTAGTATTTCACAGCACATGGTTTGAGGGATTTTTCTGGAGCTTCTACATAACCTTTATGGTCTGAAAAATGAAGGTCAATTTAGTCGATTATAAGGCACATTGGAAACAAATAAATTATAACCTTTTTAATGTCCCTGGATAGCCTATTAATTATAAAGCAATAAAACACCATATGAGAGTATGCATTTTATTATATTTGAAGTAAACTGTCAAGAATTTAGGTTTTTACATGAACTATGTTTATTAATTCAGAAATTTTAGCAGAGGGAAGTGAGGTAACTTCACTTATTGTATCATCATTTTTTATTCCTGAGGGAATAGCATTTGAGCCATCATTTGCTAATGAGGAACTAATGATAATTAATTTCCTGCTATGTTTCTAGACTCTCAGTTGCTCACAGAACATAGAGAAATCTGAAAATATTGTGAAACTTAACAGAAAGGGTCAACCTCTATCCAAGCACCATGGGAATCTACCTGACAAGATGGCGGCTGCGTTAGGGGAAGAAGAGAGTATGTGAGGGGCATGGATATCATCAGCTGCCAATCTGAAAGAAATTTCAGGGAAACCCTGCTCACACCAAATGCTGGACCAAATTCTTAATACAGTGAGGATCTAAGTGTGCAGGTGAAATTATTTTTAAAATACTAGAAGAAACTTTAGAATAATACCTGAATAATCTTGGGGCAGGGAAGAATTTCTTAAGTAAGGCTGGAAACCTAGATTCCACTGTAAAAATTAACAACATTCAACTACATAACAAATTTAAAATTTTATGTTGAAAAATGTGTTCAAAATATAAAAAGAGAAATGATGAACTCAGAGAATATCTGCAACACTTAGAAGATACACAGAACCAGTTTCTGTAATAGAAAAAGAAAAAGGAAAAAATTCCAGCAAGAGTCTAGTCTGCAAATGGTAAATAAGTATTAAAAAGTGCTCCATATCACTAGCAACCAGAAAAGTGTAAACTGTATTCAAAGTGGCACTCCATTTCTCAGGAATGGCTATTTGCAAATGGCAAAGAGGACTTAGCTCCAAGATAAGAGGAAACAATTGCTCTCACACTGTCCATAAACATGTGAATATTGGAAGTATAGCACCTAAGAATACAACAACTTTTAGGAAAGTTATTTACAGTGTGTATTAAAATTAGCAATATATGTTTATTTCCCCATTAAATATCAGTTTTTGAAAAACCTATCCAATTAAAGAAAAGAATTCTAGTATATAAGAATATCCATATGAGTGCTTAATATCGCATTATTGGTAATAATAATAAAATAGAAAACACATAAATGCCCATCAGTAGAAAAGGAAATTTATAAGATTACAAAGCCATTTTTAAATGCTTTAGTTCTTCATATACTGACCTGAGGAATAACAGTGATTCGCTTTATGACAGCAGGATTTGTTTTACTGACTATCATATTACCACTCTCTCAAACATTGGCTAGCACATAAAGATATTTAATGACTATTTTTGGATGAATATATTTTTAAATTAAAAACAAAAGAACATATATTACTATGGGTATCAGAAGAATATATAAAAGAATATATTATAGTATTGCTTACCCCCACTGGATCTAACGGCTTCAGACTAGTTTAACAGAAAATTATCTGTGCCACAAAACTGATGAGCAAGTGTCTGGTTGCTACTGTACATTTCTCAGAGCATCCTATTATGGTAAGCAAGTGAGCAGGAAAATAAAATTACAGATCACCCATCCTAGATAACATACAAAGAGAGCCACCATGTCCATGCTTATGAATCCTCCTTCCATCTATTCACCTTTGCTCTTAATTATGTGGCCAAAGAGTGGAAATGAGATTGTTGGTCTCTCACATGCTGCCAGTACTGTAGCCACCACAGAGAAAGGAAACAGTACATCAAGGTTACCTGTGCACAGAGAAAGGGGCTAAGTTGGGGAGACAGTCTGGACTAATTATGCATTACTCCCTGCAGAGATGAAAGACACGTTTGGAAGAAAGTCAAAGGAAGGGAGAATAAATTGGCAACAAGACAGTTGGAACCTCTTGAAGAAGAAGGACTTGGGGACACTGCTCTTGGATGGAACAGCAAGTAAATAGGGACATGTTACCTGTTGCATCAAATATTGGATCAATTTAAGAAAAAATGAGACAATGCAATGTCTCCATTTCTGAAAGAATGCTGGTGAACTTATGAGAGTTCTGGAGAAAACATATTTGTGGGTCTAATTTTCTTGTCTTCTTAATGTCAAAAGAATGGAATTAATGTGTTCTAATTAAAGATCTCCTCAAAAAAGATCACTTCCTCTTTAGTCCAATAAAAAAGTCATAAAAATACAAATTAAAAGTAAAATTTAAGTGCATCATTTCCTTACTGTATTTTTATTTTATCAATAAATTAATATTGTTAATGTCATTCATTTTGCAAGAAGATGACATGAGAATTTATGCTGCAATTTGAAACATTCTGCTTTCATCTTAGGAGGAGCCCAGTTTAAGCTCTGAAATATGTATGCTTGATCATGGACCTCTAGCCAAGGTGCATCTAATTAATCAGAAGATCAAACGTGTGCTCAGTGGGAGACACAACTACAAAACGACAGGTGGCAGCCAAAGGCTCCATTTAATAAATGTTGCACAAACAGAGTGCTGTACTAGGGCTCCTGTCACCTCATGTGGCTTTGCTGCCATTTTGTCATTGACATGAAATAGTTACTGTGTCATAAATAGATCCCAAATTTCTCATCCACTGAAGTTTCCTTCTCTGCTTCTTAAAGAATTCCATAACATAACTGAGAATGTAAAATCTGTTTGTTTAGTGTTGTTATTCTTGCTGCTGCTGCTGCTGCTGTTGTTGTTGTTGCTGTTGAATTTATTACTGTTATGTTCACAGAATATAAAAGCTTATGATTCCAATAAAGAGACAGGCAGGTTTGCCAGCTAAGGGCACAGGTTTCAGAGTGAGAGGGAAGTGCAATCAGATAATAAATGAAACAAATTAGCTCTGTTAATTATTGGCTGGGAATGTGAAGTTAGTCTCTTTAGGGTGATATTTGCTCATTTATAAACAGGAAGAGTCAGGTCTACAATGTAGGTCACTATAGGAATTAAATAAAAAAGCATATATAAAGTAATTGAACATAGAATGCATTTGGCAAGTGTAACAAAAAGTACTAGAAAGCTGAAAGGAGAGGGGAGAAGAGTGAGGAAGTTTCCACAGACAAATGTTTAGGAAAATTCAAGCACTATAAACACATTGTTTATTGTAGGTTAATTTCCCAAAATCATAATCTTCCAACAGTCTCAAAGGGTCTATTTCTTAAACTTAAGTCCTAAATCCAAGGAAAATTTTGACAGATCAGGAAAAATAAGTCAGGTGTTTTTAAGTATTTTTAAGTATTATTTTTATTTATATTATTTTATTTATATTATTTTATTTTATTTACTTTATTTAAGTATTATTTTTAAGTATTTACTTTTTTAAGTATTTGCCTTGGTATATATTTTCATTCAATTAGGAAGAGATACAGTGGTAGAAATAGAATCAAGAGAATATGGGTTATCACCTCCTAATGAAAATTAGTAAACCTCCAATTGATATAAAAAACAGTAAGTCTTATACCTGGATCATTGGACTAAGAAAAGAGTAAGAAGACTAAATTTGTCCTTATTTGTCAAAAGAATGATACTCTGGCCTGGCCGAGAGGAAGGGGTTTCCCAGCAACCATCCTTCCTGCCACTCCAGCCCAGAGGAAAGGGCTTTTGGGCCACTGTCCATCCTGCTGCTCCCAGCCAGGAGGAAGGGGTTTCTGAGTGACTGTCCCACTGCTCCTGGCCCAGAGGAAGGGGCTTCTGGGCCACCATCCAACCTGACACTCCCAGCCCAGAGGAAGGGGCTTCTGGGCCAGAATCTAGCCTGCCGTTACTAGCCCAGAGGAAAGGGCTTTTGGGCCACTGGCTGTCCCGCCACTCCCGGCCCAGAGGAAGGGCTTCAGAGCCAGTGTCCCACCACTTCCAGCTCAGAAGAGGTGAGCCGCACAGGAGCCAACAGTACTGTGTCCCCCCATCGGGTCCAAATGAGAAGACACATAAACAAGTCTCAAAGCAAGACTTCCAGATCACCTACAGCAACTCCAAAGGGAAATGAGATGACAAACTCTGATACACAACCACCTGGAGCCAACAAACTGGCAACAAAAGATGATCTGGAAAAAATGAAATCAGAAATAATTTCTCACATAACAGCAGAGATTGTGCTCTTAGTGCAAGACATGATTAATAAATCTAGAGAGGAGCTGAGGAACATGATGGAATCCCAATATAGGAAAAAAATGGAATCCATAAAACAGATGCAAACAGATTTCAAGGAGATTAAAAACTCCATTGAAAGTCTACACAGCAGAATGAGCCAATGTAAGGACAGAATTTCAGATATAGAACATAAGATTGCAATTAGTGACCAGGAAAAGAAAAATTGCTTCAAAATTGTAAGGGAAGATGAGAAATCAATCCAGCAGCTACTAGATGATGCAAAGAAGAATAAGATAAGACTGATTGGAGTCAATGAAGAAAGAGAAGAGAGTGCAGATGACATAAAAAAACTCTTCATAGAAGTAATGGCAGAAAACTTCCCAAGCAGGGGAAAAGAACTTGACATACAGATAAGTGAAGCATACAGGACTCCAAATAGCCTTGATCAAAAAAAAAATCTGCACATAGGCATATAATTGTTAAGATTTCAGAAAATCTACAGAAGAACAAAGTTCTACAAACAGTTAGAGAAAAGAAACAAATCACATACAAAGGAAAGCCCATCAGAATCACAGCAGACTTCTCAACACAAACCATCAAGGCAAGAAGAGCTTGGAGTGACATATTCCAAGCCCTAAAAGAAAACAGCCTCCAACCCAGATTGATGTACCCTGCAAAACTATCTTTCAAAATGGATGGAGAAATAAGATACTTTCATGACAAAGAGCAAATTAGGAAATTCGTGAATACCAAAGCAGCACTCCAAAGAATTTTACACAATATGCTAGGAACAGACGTTGAGGATCACAACCCCAGGAAGCAAAGCAGAATGAACTCATCTGGCTCAACAAGAAATTAAATGTAAAGGGGGAGAACCCAACAAAAAGAAAAAGTCATGACAATGATAAGTCAATACATACATTTGAGTTATAACCATCAATGTTAATGGTCTCAATTCACCAATCAAAAGAAATAGACTGGCAGAACAGGTCAAGAAGCAAAATCCAACAATATGCTGCATACAAGAAACACACTTAATTCAAAAGGAAACTCATACACTGAAAGTTAAAGGGTGGAAAACAATACTCCATGTGACGGGAACCTGAAAAAAAGCAGGAGTAGCTATCCTTTTTGCAGATCAAGTAGATTTCAAACCCACACTGATTAAGAGAGATGAAGAAGGACACTACATCCTTGTAAAGGGGACAATCCAAGAGGAAGAGATGACAATCATAAATATCTATGCACCAAACACTAGTGCACCCAACTATATAAAACAAATACTAATGGACATGAAAAGTCATATATGCACTAATAAAATTGTAGTGGAAGAACTCAATACCCCACTGTCACAAATAGATAGAACAACTAGACAAAAAATAAGTAATGAAATACTAGAACTCAATCAAATTCTTGAACAAATGAGCTTAACAGATGTTTACAGAGTGTTCCACCCCACAAAATCAGAATACACATTCTTCTCAGCTGCACATGGGTCATTCTCCAAAATAGACCACATACTTGTGCATAGAACATGTTTAAGTAAGTACAAAGGAATTGAAGTTATCCCCTGTATATTATCAGACCATACTGAGATGAAATTGGAGATCCATAGCAAAAGAAACAAGGAAAATTTCATGTGCATGTGGAAATTGAGCAATACACTTCTGATTAACCAATGGGTAATAGAGGAAATTAAAGAAGAAATCAGACACTTCCTACCATTAAATGACAATGACAATACAACATATCGGAATCTATGCAACCAATGAAAGCAGTCTTAAGAGGGAAATTCATAGCAGTGATTACGCATATTAGGAAAAAAGAATGAGCCCAATTAAACAACCTGATGCTGAACCTCAAGCTTCTAGAAAAAGAAAAGCAGGACAAACCCAAAGCTCATACAAGGGAGGAAATTATAAAGATCAGAGGAGAAATCAATGCAATGGACACTAAGAGAACGACACAAAAAACCAATGAAACCAAGAGTTGGTTCTTTGAAAGAATAAACAAAATTGGCAAACCCTTAGCCAACCTTGTCAGAAAAAAGAAAGAAAAGGCCCAAATCCATGCAATTAGGAATGAAAAGGGTGAAATTACAACAGACCCAGCAGAAACCCAGAGGATCATCAATACCCACTTCCAGAACCTATACGCCAATAAGATGGAAAACACAGAAGAAATGGACAGATTCCTAGACACATATGAATTACCAAAGTTGAATGAAGAAGACCTAAAAATTCTAAACAACCCAATATCAACCAATGAAATTGAAAACATAATTAAAACTTATCAACTAAGAAAAGCCTGGGCCCTGATGGCTTCAATGCTGAATTCTACAAGACATTTAGAGAGGAACTACTGCCACTACTGCTTAAACTCTTCAATGAAATTGAAAGGGAAGCAATACTCCCAAATTCATTCCTGGAAGCAAGCATCACCTTGATCCCCAAAGCAGAGAAAGACCCAACCGAAAAAGAGAACTACAGGCCAATCTCACTAATGAACATAGATGCAAAAATCCTTAATAAGATACTGGCAAACAGAATGCAGAAGATCATCAAGAAGATCATACACCCTGATCAAGTGGGATTCATCCCAGGGATGCAGGGATGGTTTAACATACTCAAATCAATCAATGTAATACACTATATCAATAGAGCCAAGGAAAAAAACCATATGATTATCTCCATAGATGCAGAAAAAGCATTTGACAAAATCCAACATGCATTTATGATAAAAACCCTACAAAAAATTGGAATAGATGGTCTCTACCTCAAAATGATAGAAGCCATCTATGAAAATCCAACAGCCAATATCATACTAAATGGTCAAAAACTGAAATCCTTCACACTAAAATTAGGAACAAGACAAGGATGTCCACTATCACCACTCTTGTTCAATATAGTTTTGGAAACATTAGCCACAGCAATTAGACAAGAGAAAGAAATAAAAAGAATAAAGATAGGAAACAAAGAAGTCAAATTGTCATTATTTGCAGATGACATGATACTCTATAAAGAAGACCACAAGAACTCCACCAAAAGTCTTCTAGACTTAATAACCAAATTCAGTCAAGTAGCTGATTACATGATCAACACACAGAAATCAATAGCTTTCCTCTATAGGAATAACACACTCACTGAGAGAGAAACTGGGCAAATAATTCCTTTCACAATAGCATCCAAAAAACTGAAATACCTAGGAACCAACCAAATGAAAGAAATCAAAGACCTCTTCTCTGAAAACTACAGCACTCTGGAAAGAGAGATTGAAGATGATATCAGAAAATGGAAAGACATCCTCTGCTCCTGGGTAGGAAGGATTAATATAGTGAAAATGGCCATACTTCCAAAACTTCTATGTAGATTCAATGCAATTCCAATTGAGATCCCAGCAGCATAATTCATGGACCTTGGGAAAAAAATCCAAAAATTCATTTGGAACAAGAAGAGACCCAGAATACCAAAAGCAATTCTAGGTAACAGAGACATGGCAGGGGGTATCACATTCCCCAACCTGAAACTATACTACAAAGCTACTGTGATAAAAACAGCATGGTACTGGCAAAGAAACAGACTTGAGGACCAGTGGAACAGATTAGAAGATGCAGAAACAACTCCAGACACACTCAGCCATCTCATCTTCATTAAAGGAGTCAAACGCCCTCACTGAAGGAAAGATAGCCTCTTTAATAAATGGTGCTGGAGAAATTGGCTTTCAACTTGCCAAAGATTAAAACTAGACCTATATCTCTCCCTGTGCACTAAACTAAAATTGAAATGGATTAAAGATCTAAATATTAAAATAGAAACACTGAATTGGCTGGAACAGGGGTTAGGTAGAACTCTTGAAGACAGGTGTAGGAAAAGATTTTATGAACAAAACCTCAGTTGCCCATGAACTAGCACAAACAATCAACAAGTGGGATCTCTTCTTATTAAAAAGCTTCTCCACAGCAAGAGAAAGCACCAGCAGTGTGAAGAGACAACCCACAATCTGGGAAAAAATCTTCACCTGCTCTTCCTCACACAATGGTCTACTATCTCGAATCTATACAGAACTTAAAAAGATCAGACCTCTCAAATTTAAAGACCCAATCCGAAAATGGCCATCTGAAATGAATAGACATTTCTCGGGCAAAGAAGTAGAAATAGCAAATAAATACATGAAAAAATGTTCAACATCACTGGTCATTCAAGATATGCAAATGAAAACAACACTGAGATTCCACCTCACTCCAGAAAGAATGTCTGCTGTCATGAAATCAACCAATAACCCATGCTGGTGGGGCTGTAGGGAAAGAGGAACCCTGCTCCACAGCTGGTGGGAGTGTAGACTGGTGCAACCACTGTGGAAATCAGTATGGAGATACCTCAGAGAACTAGGACTGGAAGTCCCATTTGACCCCACTATTCTACTACTGGGGATCTTCCTCAAAGAATTAAAAGAATCATACCACACTATGTGCACCCATGTTCATAGCAGCACAGTTTGTAATAGCTGAAACTTGGAAACAGCCCAAATGCCCATCAACTGGAGACTAGATAAAGAAAATGTGTTTTTTTTAATAAAATGGAGTACTGCTCAGTCATAAAAAAATGTGAAATTAGAGACATTTATAGCTAAATGGATGCACATTGAGGCAATACTCTTAAGTGAAATAAATAGGACACACATGTATAAATACCAAATAGTTTCTCTGGTGTGGGAAACTGAAAGTGTAAATAAGGACTAAAATGTATAATAGATAATGTGAAATAGGAAGAAAAGGGGCAAAGGGGAAGGGGAAGTGGGAGGGGTAGGGGAAAGGAAAGAAGGTAATGGAATTAATATGAGAAAATGGAAAAATGGGAACAAAATCTTTGTAAATAGGGAGGGAGGGAAGGGTTGAAGGGAGGGCTGGGCAAGGGTGAAAAATAAGAACCAAGAGAGACTATGTAAAGGTGCAAATTTCCAATGATGAATGTCATTATATTGTATACCTAAAATGTACCAATGATTAGAATGAATAATCGATAATGCAAAATAGGGAGAAAAGGTCCAAAGGGGTAGGGGTAGTGGAAGGGGTGGGGGAAAGGAAAGAAGGGAAAGGAAAAAATGCTGAGAAATGGAAAAAATGGAAATAAAGTCTTTGTAAATAGGGAAGGGTGGAGGGGGTGAAGGGAGGGCTAGGAATGGGGAAAAAATAAGAACCAAGATGCATCATGTAAAGGTACAAGTTCCCAGTCAGAAATGTAAATGTGTTGTATACCAAAAGTGTACTGATAAAAGAATTTAAGTAATAATAAAAAAAAGGAATGGTACTCTGGGTTTTTATTGGAATTACTATGGAATCCAGAAGAGAAATTCCTGGATTCGAGTTTTCACTACAGCAAAGTCTGTGGCCAAGTTATTTAACATTTCTATGCCTCTGTCTCCACACCATAGAAGTGAAGCTGTAATAATACCCACACCAGTGGAGTGAGCCATGAGAGCCGCATTTTTAGGGATCTCCTTGATAATTTTATGCACTTGATGTCTAAAATCCATTGCTGTAAAGGTGTGCCTTTTAAAAAGCTGTAAAATAGCAAGCTAAATATTTCTCAAACCGGAAGTAGGCTCATATGCCTTACTGAATCATTATTCTGGATATACTTATTAGCTACATCTTTTATCACAAGTAGGAAAGCTGTTATGTGCAAATGGTGTGTGTGTGTGTGTGTGTGCTCAGCAAGGTGAAAGAAGGAAATAGGAAAGGGAGAAAGAAAACACCCACCTGATTCAGAGTGACTTTTGCCATTAAATGCCTGGTAGCTGGAACTGCATGATAACACTTGTGCATATGATACTAATGATGCAGTTACTTAATGGGCTTGACACAAATAATACAGAAAATTACAAATACTGCAGACTCAATTAGCACTGAATGCAGGCAAAAGGCAAAGATGTAACACGCTTCATTCCATGTTATCCCCATTCCTTCTACTTGACTAAGATAGGCCCAGGGCTAGAGAAATTCCCTTTTCCAATTATTTTCCATGTCCTCTCAAAGGCAGTTTTCTCTTCCAGGTTCTCTGCCTCATTCCAGTATCAGTGCTAGTTGATATTTGTATGAAATTTTGTATCCCACTTCCTGTGACAAAACAAAGACTTTTATAGTAACTTTTGGGAAAGAAATTAATCTGTCCTGCATGCTTATCAGAGATGAGGATTGGTAAGGTATACTTTTGATATTTATTATTTAAGTTATTCTTTATGATTAGCCTATGAAGTATTATTGTCTCCATTTAAAGATAAGAAAGGGCTGGGCTGCAGCTCAGTGGAAGAGCATTTGCTTAACATGTGCTAGGCCCCAGGTCCAATTCCCAGCATGACAGAAGATAGAGAAGAGAGAAGAGAAGGGAGAAATGGAGGAAGAGATGGACGGATACAGAAGCTGGAATCTCAAAGAGTTCAAGAAATTTGAACTTTGACTGGTAAATGACACAAGGGGATTCAAACTAGATTTGTCTGATCTTGAAAAATCATCCCTTTTTTTTTTTAATTACTAGGAAGAAAGCCAGGCCTATTGAAATAGCAAAGATTCTTAGTTTCAAGTAATAAAAAGAGATCTGGCAGACAAAATTAGCCAAGGAGTCTATTAAAAGACTACTGAGCAATTCATGCAATAGTTGAGAGGGCTGAAGAACCACATGGAGTTCCTCAGGCAGGAGCAGTGCCTCCCTATAACAGAGAACCCAGCCAGTAAGGAAGCGGCCAGAACCAGAGCTTCTGTGCCCCTCTGTGGAGGTGCATTATCCTTCCTAATCTGCAGACAAGAGCTGAAGTTCAGACAGGTTAAGTGACTTGCCCAGGGTTACAGAGCCAGTAGGTGGTGGGGCTTTTCAACTCTTATTTGTGTCATGCTTTAGTAAAAGGGTCCCATGGTTTTAGAACCACCAAAATCCAAGTTCAAACTCTTTGCAAATTCCCACTGACAAAGAAAACATAGAGTCTGGTACTCTACACCTAATTAACTGGTGGTGACTAGGGTATGTGACTAGGGTATCATGTCTTAGGCTTGAAAGGAGGTAGAAGAGATAGCACCTGATATTTCCAGATTTTCTAGTGTGATATTGAGACTCTGCCTCTCAGCTTGAGTAATGGAAATTACAAAAATAAAGTGGATTCAGATGTGGATAACTGGAAAAAAAGATAGTCTGCCTTTCTGGTTGCCCAACAAATATATACTCTTCTTTCCGTATTTATACACCACCTCCTAAACTTCTCCCTCCTCTCACCACAATTAACTATTTATAATCAAAAAATAGGTCCCCAGTTGTTTCCACCAAAATTATCAATTGCTGCATGCGGTGGCAAGTCCAGAATCTTTAGGTGCTGTCCACTCCTTATCAAGTTTTACTTGATCCAATTCTATTACTCAGTAACACACTTATTTGATTGTAAAGTTAACCCATTACCAATATATGCTTCATAAATGTTGGCAGAGACCAGATACATTGGAACTCACCTGTAGTCCCAGCTACAATGGCGCCTGAGGCAGAAGATTTGCTTGAACTCAAGAACTTAGGGCCCATCTAGACAAGATAGTGAGACCTTATCTCAAAATAAAAGGATTGGAGGAAAATGTGAGATTAATAGGAAAAAATTTCAAGTGCATAAAAACATACTCTATAAGTCAGAATAACTACAGTAATATAGTAATAACCCCAAACCTTAGTGTTTTCCAACAATGAAGATTTATTTTTTGCTTACACTACATATTTATTATGATTAGCTGAATCTCTCTGCATGGTCTGTTCTTTGAAAACCACGATGAAGTAGCAACTTCTGTCTGGAATATTCTGATCCTATGGCATAAGGAGAGAACACAGAGCAGCATTCCTTTAACTTAAATTTGTGCTAGTGGAAGTTCACACCATTTCTGCTTGCTTTTCACTGGCCAAAGATATTAAGGAGTTATGTATGAAGTTAGTGGAGTAGAAAAATGCATTTATCTCTCCAGGGAAAGCCAACAAGTATTTGGGAGCAATAATGCAACACATCATGCTTCGAATTTTAAATTCTGATCATAGCAAGGAAGATTAGATGGATGTCTTTGCTTACAGTTTCAAGACCACAGTTTGTACTTGCAGTTTCTTTTTTCTGTTCCCCATTTCATCATTGCTTTGCCCTCAACCAGCACTACAGATAGATGGCTGGGATTCCTTAGCTTGTAGGCTTACCGTGACAATACTGAAAGTCCCTACAGGGGAAATTCTGGATTCCTTGCTGTCTTCATTCTGTTTTGTGCTGTTAAAATTGGGTAAATTTATCAAGAAAAAAACTTTTATCTCTCACAGTTCTAGATGCTGAGAAATCCAAGATCAAGGTGTTTAAATGTTCAGCATCTTCTGAGGAATACTCTCTCTTCTTCCAAGATAGCATTTCCAAATCATTGGAACCAAAGTAGTAACCCCAAATGGAAAAATTCTTCTGAAGTAGAAAATCTATAAACTAAAACAAATCCAGAGAGATATGTAACACTTTTTAATGACAGAAGCATCCCTGGGATATGGCATCTTACCAGGCACTAAGAATTGAACTGTGATATGAGCAGTGATAGTTTTCAAGTCAGATTTAGTGGAGGATAATCAATTTTGTTGATTTCACATATAGCCAACTTCATGGAAGCTATTTTCAAGAATTCTTTGAGAACATACATCAGAGTAACTAGGAAAGAAGACATAGGGTAAATCATTTTGCTATCATTAAGAATCTTCTCTTTAGTGAGGATCCTTTCAATAGGTGTTCACACAGGAGCTAGATATTGGTGTAGATGTAGATAGATTATAATCCAATTTCCAGGGGTCTATCTATGTACAGTTTTCTCAAGCCTCCTTGTCTCCAATCCTCTGATCCATTCCTTCCCAATCTCTAACCATCTCGCAAATCATTTGCTTCTGCCTATGAATAGATATACACTTATAACAGGTAATCTTCTCTTTCAGATAAATTAGATAATGGTGTAAATTACTCAGATTTTGTTCCTTGAAAACTTTTCTGTCTTTGTTGTCTTTCAAAGCCACCATTGCATGGAAATGCACAACTAGTGCCAGCACATTCTGTGGAGCCATCAGTAACATAGGCTGAACTATTTTTTTTCTCAACCAAAGTTTGTATGGAACTCAAAATGATTCTATAAATATATATTGAAAAACAAGGAGAAGGGGCTTTAAAATACACTGGAAATGTAATCCACATGGTTGTGCTTCTTACTTTGTCTTCACTACCAACTCAGCCCCAGTCTCAGATGTCTCATTTGAATTACTGAAAGACTATTACTGGATATCCTAAATTTATATATTGAAATTCAAGTAATATGTACTTCATACTAAGCAGCTTGGAGAGGCCTGGTCACCTTGTATCTTTGGTCAGACTTTAGTTTCTATCAGAATCCATTAACAAAGCAAGATCCATTATCAGAGAGAAAATAATTCCTTGCTGAAAAGAGCATGGCTTCCCTCCAAAACCCTAGGTATTTCCATTCTGATTCTCCAATCTCCAGCGAATATTTCAATTTGTTCCAGACACTTTGACCACAGCTTATTGAGTCTACCACCTCATAAGAGTTGAAAGAATTTATACTTCAGCTTCGACCAGCTGGACAAGATTCTTTTACTGTAGACACCACAAAAAAGGTAGCTTTTGTAAATGAGTCATATGTGATACATATATTAGTTCCAAAATGCAAAGGAAAACTTCAAGCATGACTTCTTTCTTATTGATGGAATGAGGAAAGTCTAGCAACTTGTTTTTCCAACTAGAAGACATTGCAGACAATTCTTAGACCACTAGAGTCTTAAAAATTTCACCAAAATTGTAGATTTCTGTATTTTGAAGGATGAGTCTTCCACCTACTAGTGGTTATGTATCTTCCAAGGCACCCTCTCTGCAGGTCCTACCAGCAGCATCCCATCAATATGGTACACCCAAGTGGTTCCCTGTGGGATGGTGAGGCAATGAAAGTCCCTGGAAAATAAACTGTCACACACAGCTAGGGAGTTGGCAGAAATTCAAAGCAAAGGTGATGAGGGAACCACCTCCCTCTCCCAGAGGGAAGCCAGCCTCTTCTGGGTACTGCGTATGCACAGAGATGGAGGAAATGGCCCAATTAAAAACATTCAGCCCTCACTATGCTCTCACACAGACCAGACACCTAGCATAAGGTACCTATGTGAAGAGAGAGGAGAGAGACATCTTCACTTTAGCTTCTATAACTCTAGCACACCTTGCAAGACAGATGGATACATGATGCCTTTTAAAATTTATCTCCCATGACCCGGGGTAGCCAGAAAGTATAAATATAAAAAGCAAATTTCCCTTTACTCACTTCCCTGGAGTTAACGGTTCTCTGGTGTTAGTGTACCCCTGAGTCAAGATCCCCATGTGGCGGCCATCCAAGTGCTGGCTCATCTGTAGTACCTCTCCACATGTGCTTCAGGGACTCATACAGGGCTAAAGTCAGAGGCCAGATCCAGCTCAACCTCTTCTGGTCAACCCGAGCACCTTCCCTGTACCAAGTACCTCCACTTGCCTCTGGGCTCCCTTCAGTGTGGTTCAAACCCAGCTATCTACCATGTTACTGACTTGACACCTGTAAAATGAGAGTATGATTGTAATACAGACTTTGGAGAGTGAATTTCTCTTCACCTCAAGGGAGCTATGAGAACTCTGCTGAGTCCCTTGGTAGGGGTGTCCTTAACCTCCGCATGTCCTCTTTTTGAAGACTGTTCTCACTTGACCTGAGCAGAGGTGAGCACTCATGGTCCTACCATGGTACATCCTGTTCCAAGGCTGATGGGAGGCTCTTTCTCCTGTCTCCACCCCTTTTATGTGGGCTGAGAAAAGTGTGATCCATGGGGTCTGCATTCCCTTTTTAGCCCCTATAGACTTAAATCTAGTCCAAACTGCAATGACTTTTTAATATGGAATATTTAATATCTGCTATTTTCATCTCTGGCCCTAATGCAAGTTCCTGGGTAAGAGGAAATACTCTTCTACAGAGAAAGACAGAAGAAAGAACTGCAAAGTTTTTTTGCAAAATGGTGGATAACTCCAAAAAAGATCTAGGTAGAACATTTTAAAAATTATCATTTATAAATTTGTTATAATATCTTAATGCTATTAATGACCCACATTTAATGTCTTAGGCCATATGCTAAGCTCTTTAGACATCATTTCCTTCCATTCAGTTAAAAGCCATGAATCTTACTACTTCCATTTTGCAGATGAGGAAACTGAGACCTAAAGGAACTGAAGTAATTTGGCAAAGTCAAACAATTCTTCCTGCCACCAAATCACTAAGATGCCATGAGTCATTCCATTCTATCACCATTCAGTTGTCTCTTTATTAAATATTTGTTTTACTTGGTGTCTACTAGCTTGGATAGTTTTAACTCTAAAACACAACAGAAGGCCTAGCAGGCAGGGTATCCAGAAATTCCTAAATATTTGGTGTATTATATAATCTAGAGTTTCTATAATTTTTTCCTATTCCTAAACAAGAGCACACATATCTCTCCAAAGCTTATATAGAAGCAAAAACTTACAAAGTTGTGAGATGCTGGCAGATTACAGACATCTTATACTCTTCAATTGGGATTATTAGTAACCCTCACCACACTAAGGCAGCTATTCCTCTCTGCAAAATGGAGAGCAGGGAGAGAAGAGAACAAAGAGCTTCTGTACCCAGGACTCCCATTGTCTCCTTAACCAGTAGCCTGAGACTGAACGCTGAATCAACTTGACTTGATTTCCCTGGGGTTGTCATCTTCCCCCACAGCCTTCCTGGATGAGAGAGGAGGATGGCAGTGGCAGGCTCAGCTACATGACACTGGGCACACATTCCCAGACTCTGATTGCCCCAGGGCATACAGCATGGCCTTGAATAAATACAGATTGAACTAAGCATTGTACTTCCTGAGCCCCTTGCCAAAATGCACTATCTTTTCAAAAAGACTGGAAATGTAGGAACCTGCAGTCCAATTACCATTAAATCTTCCACAAAGAGTGCCTTTAACTGTAAAGCTTGCTGAGGATTTCATTTCTTAGTAGTCTGGTTACCAATTTTGAAGGAGGAGAGAAGAAAAACAGAATTGAGAATTAATGAAGGAATTGTGATTTGAGGAAAGAAGGGGGAGGAGGAGACATTTACTGGGTAATGGCACAATTAATACACTCCAGCCCTTTTTCTATGAAGAGTCTATGTTCTTCACTGTTTGTCTTTAGACATAATTTTAATTAAACAGAGCATAGATTTTAACTATTGTAAGGCTTCCAATGAGCATAATTTTGCCCCGAAAATTCACACAGTACAGGCAGCTGGGTATGACTTTTAAAGTCATCACAAATGTGTAGAATAGAGTACTTAAAACCATCTATTTTGTTGATTCAAGCTTATTCAACCTTTTGCTAGTGGGAGCTTTTACTGTACACTTGAGTTGTTCACTTGATAGTATTTGCCTCCAGTGAAATACTGTTTAGGAACTCATATTCTTTTATATGCTGAGATCCAAAGTGTTTTGAGCAGGGCTGGCTTCATTAAAATGATTTCCTACCATCACAGAGTGACCTAAATGACAATTGACTTTTGCCTTCCATTAGCAGAATGCACTCAAATTTCATTTTCATGTATGAATGCAATTCATGCTTCACATCATGTTATTTTAAACAATACCACAATGTGGAATCATGAATAGTGCTTTAAAATCTATTTCCAATGTTGGTATCTTTTAAAGGATGAACTATAAGAAATCCATTGCCCTTATTCGTTCTAATTCTCTGAAAATGCATTGCAGCATTTAAAGGTGATTAGCTTTATAACTCTTACTGCACATAAGTTTCTACTGGAATGTGTTATATAATCAGAAACAAAGGGTTTCTCCCTTTCTCCTCCTGCCATGCATTATACAACACACAGAAGTGAAAGAATTGAACTAGTATAAAAATGTCTTTCAAACACTGATTAAACAGAAGTAAATTCTTAAAATTATTTCCCAACATTATTACACATTTTGGTTTATTCTGTCTCCCACACTGATAATGATAACATACTGTTTGTATCAGCCAGATGGATGACTCAAAGATTAGTCTGAAGTTTTACCTCAGTTATATCAATAAAAGATGGATTGAGGGAATAAATCAGTTTTTAAAATCTTTATTTTCTCTTAAGTCCTTCATATTTTCTCCTATTTTTTAGTTCAAGTTTTTTTTTTTTATGTTTTGGAACCAAATGCAATACTGCTGCCAAACTCCCAAGGAACACAAAAAGCCCACAATAGGCGTTTATTTGATCTAAACCATGATTAATGTGGTGAATTGCATGTCATCCCAACCTTTTAAATCTCTCTGAAAAATTACATTTTTGTCCACGGGCATGTCACTGTTAAGAAATGAGCCACCTAATAAAGGAACACACAGTATATTAATATGTAATTTCTTTCCCAGTATGAATGCTAATTACTGACAGAGCGGACCTTCTGCTTGGTTCTTGATAAGGATAGACTTTCTCACTGTCTTGTTTGGTGCCCTCATTTTTATTATTCCTTTTCACCCACACTTTCATTTTAAAGACTCCTGACGATTGGCAGAGGGGAGCTATTTAGTGTTTTTCTGCATTTAACACTGCTTAGTTCTCTAAGCGGGGAGGAGGGGCATTTTCTAACCTACAGAAATTAATTTGGTTTGCATGAAAAGAAATGACATTATGTTGAATAATTTCTCCCTTGAAAGTACTTTCTCAGTTGATTTCTGGCAGTCTCATTAACCTATAAAGATAATTCAGTTGCCTAACATCCTTTTTTCTTGTTAGCTTCCAATTGAGTGCTGTGTAAGTGTGAGGTTTCTACAAATTATAGGCACTTCAAATATTCATTTCAATTGTTGTTTTCTGGTAGGGGGGGTGAGTTGGTTTTTAAATGCAAGAGGAAATGAATCTCACATACAGCCTTCATTATTTCACCCAAACAGCTCTCTTCCTTCTTCAAGCCCTTATACTAGATCCACAATCTGTATCCCACAAATTATCCTATCTCACTAGGAAGAGCTTTTTGAAAATAACATATTAAGCCTCACAAGGAAAACTCTTGACCACTTATTAATCCTTTAAACTATTTTGATATCAAAAATATATCCAAAGCTCATGGGATTTACTGTTTGTAGAATAGGGTTAAATTAATGTCTATTCTCCTAGTTCCTCACATAGTGTCTGAGATTTATAAAAAGCTCTAAGTAGTTCGATCCCCGGTACTAAAAAATAAATAAAAAAATAAAAAGCTCTAAGTATACTGCCTCCACCTTACCCAGTGTGGAACTTTATTCAGAAATCTTATGATCAAGCATTTGATTATCAATTTAATGAATACTCAAGTTAAACTAGTTGTCTAGTGAAAGTGCCTTAAAAAACAAATCCTATACTGCTTTCACTAAAATATACTTTTTTTCCCTTAAATTCTTTTATTGGTACATTTTAGGTATACAATACATTTACATTTATCATTGAGAACTTGTACCTTTACATGATGTATCTTGGTTCTTATTTTTTTCCCATTTCCCTGCCCTCCCTTCACCCCTTCCACCCTTCCCTATTTACAAAGACTTTGTTTCCATTACTAAAATATACTTTTAAGGGGAGGGAGTATAAGTGACCTCATTTATTTCTAAGGTTGAGAAAAGTGACAGCATAACAACTTGTCTTTTCATGACTAAAATGTTAAGTTAATTGGACCAAATTTCAGCAAATTATATCAGAATTTTCTTATTGGGTCAGAAAAAGAGCCATTCCACAATTTAAAATGATAAAGAAATAATGCACAACAGGGAAGGCCTTTGCTCCCAAGCCCCTGCCAATCAATGTTTTTGCCATCATAAGATGCTGTTTGGGCAATGTAACTGTCTGAGCTGCATGATGTTCCTATCTGATGTTTCAAGGTGTTCAGTTAACTCTGCCCTTCGGCTTCTGTGACCACGTTCAACCAGTATGTGGGCCCACACCACTATCCTGTAGATCTCTATATGAGGTAGCTTCCATTTCTGTTTGGGGCTCAGACTTTGAAGCATGAACTCCTCTGAGCCCATAGGGATAATAAAATGCTCCCCCCCCAAAACAAAAAGAAAGAAAAGAAAAAATGTCCCCTCCATCTTTCTAAGTGCTGACCTGGGTTTCATTGCCTCCAGAGACCTTCAGATAGCTGTAACACTTGGTTGTAATGCTGAGCTGCTGCACTTCACTGTAACAAAAGTAATACAAACTTAGAATAAAAAGAGAAAACATTACACCTAGAAATGAGAAGCCATTGCTATGCTTTATATCCCAAAGCCTCATCCCCTCAGGTGGGGTTTTCTGGGGGTGACTGGATCATGGGCTTTTGATATTTATCAGTGGATTAGTCCACTAATGAGTTTGTAGCTAAATGTGATGTTGGGAGGTAAAGCCTGGTGGAAGTAGATGGTTCATTAGGGGTGTGACTTAAATGGGTCTATCTCTTATCCACCTCCCTTGATCTCCCTCTGCTTCCCACTACCATGACATGAACAGTTTCTCTTCTGCCATGCCACCCTGCCTTGGAATCAGCAGAGATGATGGACTGAAACCTGTACAAGGTGTGAACCAAAATAAGCCTTTCCTCCTTGAAGTTGTGTGTGTCTCAGTAACGAGAAAGTAACTAAGACAGCCATCAATAGTACCTATTGTAAGGGCATACAATGACAATACTTGAGAAAGTATAATACATTGGCAGTAAAACAAAAGCAAAACATGTAAACTAAAGAAACCTGTATTTAGGAATTTTACCTTCAAAATAAACAACTAAGGATTTAACCTCCTTAAAATACCAGAGCAGAGCCACCTGGTTCCAAACTACAAAGACACAGAGGACACCAGACCACCAGACCAAGGTACTGAGTCCCGCTGTTCCCGGCCCAGAGGTAGGGGCTTCTGAGCCATCATCCCACTGCTCCTGGTCCAGAGGAAGGGGCTTCTCAGTCACCATCCCTCCCGCTGCACCCAGCCCAGAGGAAAGGGCTTTTGGGCCACCTTCTGTCCTGCTGCTCCTGTCCCAGAGGAAGGGACTTCCAGGCCACCATCCCTCCCACTGCTCCCGGCCCAGAGGGAGGAGCTTCTGAGCTGCCACCCCACTCCTCCTGGTCCAGAGGAAGGGGTTTCCTGGCTACAAACCCTCTGGCTGCTCCCAGCCCACAGGAAAGGGCTTTTGGGTCACCATCCCTACCACTGCTCCTGGCCCCTGTCCCACCTCACCCACCTCAGAGGAGGTAATCCGTGCAGGCGCTAACAGTCCCCCACCCCAGTTGAAATGAGAAAACATGTAAATAAGTCTCAAAACCAGACTTCCAGATCACCTACAGCAACCCCAAAGGGAAATGAGATGGAACACTCTGATACTCAACCACCTGGACCCACTGAACTGGCAACAAAAGGGGATCTGGAAAAAATGAAATCACAAATAATTTTCAAATAACAGGAGAAATTGTGCCCCTAGCACAAGACATGATTAATAAATCTAGAGAGGAGCTCAGGAACATGATGGAATCACAACATAAGAAACAAACGGCACCCATAAAACAGATGCAAATAGATTTCCAGGACATGAAAAACTCCATTGAAAGTCTACACAGCAAAATGAGCCAATGTGAGGACAGAATTTCAGATATAGAAGATAAGATTGCAATTAGTGACCAGGAAAAGAAAAAGTGCTTCAAAATTATAAGGGAACATGAGAAATCAATCCAGCAGCTGCTAGATGATGCAAAGAAGAATAAGATAAGACTGATTGAGCTCAATGAAGAAACAGGAGAGAGTGGAGATGACATAAAAAAATCTCTTCACAGAAATAGTGACGGAAAACTTCCCAAGCAGGGGAAAAGAGCTTGACATACAGATAAGTCAGGCATACAGGGCTCCAAATAGCCTTGATCAAAAAAAATCTACACATAGGCATATAATTGTTAAGATTCCAGAAATTCAACAGAAGAACAAAGTTCTCCAAGCAGTCAGAGAAAAGAAACAAATCACATACAAAGGAAAGCCCATCAGAATCACAGCAGACTTCTCAACACAAACCATCAAGGCAAGAAGAGCTTGGAGTGACATATTCCAAGCCCTAGAAGAAAACAGCCTCCAACCCAGATTGATGTACCCTGCAAAACTATCTTTCAAAATGGATGGAGAAATAAGATACTTTCATGACAAAGAGCAAATTAGGAAATTCGTGAATACCAAACCAGCACTCCAAAGAATTTTACACAATATCCTAGGAACAAACATTGAGGATCACAACCCCAGGAAGCAAAGCAGAATGTACCCATCTGGCATGAAAAGAAATTAAATGTAAAGGGGGAGAACCCAACAAAAAGAAAAAGTCATGGCAGTGACAAGTCAATACGTTTCAGTTATAACCATCAACGTTAATGGTCTCAATTCAACAATCAAAAGAAATAGGCTGGCAGAATGGGTCAAGAAGCAAAATCCAACAATATGCTGCATACAAGAAACACACTTAATTCAAAAAAACTCATAGACTGAAAGTTAAAGGGTGGAAAACAATACTCCATGCGACAGGAACCCAAAAAAAGCAGGAATAGCTGTCCTCTTGGGAGATCAACTAGATTTCAAACCAAGCCTGATTAAGAGAGATGAAGGACACTACATCCTTGTAAAGGGAAGAATCCAAGAGGAAGAGATGACAATCATAAATATCTATGCACCAAACACTAGTGCACCCAACTATATAAAACAAATACTAATGGACATGAAAAGTCATATATGCACTAATACAATTGTAGTGGGGGACCTCAACACCCCACTGTCACAAATAGATAGATCAACTAGGCTAAAAATAAGTAATGAAATACTAGAACTCAATAAAACTCTTGAACAAATGAATTTAACAGATGTTTACAGAGTGTTCCACCCCACAAAATCAGAATACACATTCTTCTCAGCTGCACATGGGTCATTCTCCAAAATAGACCACATACTCACACAAAGAACATGTTTAAGTGAGTGCAAAGGAATTGAAGTTATCCCCTGTATATTATCAGACCACAGTGCGATGAAATTGGAGATCCATAGCAAAAGAAATTCAAAAAAAATCATAAACATGTGGAAATTGAACAACACACTTCTGAATAACCAATGGATCACAGAGAAAATTACAGAAGAAATCAGACAGTTCCTTCAATTAAATGACAATGACAATACAACATATCAGAATCTATGGGACACAATGAAAGCAGTCTTAAGAGGGAAATACATAGCAATAATTACGCATATTAGGAAAAAAGAATGAGCCCAATTAAACTACCTAATGCTGAACCTCAAGCTTCTAGAAAAAGAAGAGCAGGACAATCCCAAGGCTCATACAAGGAAGGAAATTATAAAGATCAGAGGAGAAATCAATTCAATGGAGACTAAGAGAATGATACAAAAAAAATCAATGAAGCCAAGAGTTGGTTCTTCAAAAGAATCAACAAAATTGACAAACCCTTAGCCAACCTTATCAGAAAAAGGAAAGAAAAAGCCCAAATTCATGCAATTAGGAATGAAAAGGGTGAAATTACAACAGACCCACCAGAAATCTAGAGGACCATCACTACCTACTTCCAGAACCTATACGCCAATAAGATGGAAAACACAGAAGAAATGGACAGATTCCTAGGTACATATGAATTACCAAAGTTGAATGAAGAAGACCTAAAAATTCTAAACAACCCAGTATCAACGAATGAAATTGAAAATGTAATTAAAAACTTATCAACTAAGAAAAGCACAAGCCCTGATGGCTTCACTGCTGAATTCTACAAGACATTTAGAGAGGAACTACTGCCACTACGGTTTAAACACTTCAATGAAATTGAAAGGGAAGCAATACTCCCAAATTCATTTCTGGAAGCAAGCATCACCTTGATCCCCAATGCAGAGAAAGACCCAACCGAAAAAGAGAACCATAGGCTAATCTCACTAATGAACATAGATGCAAAAATCCTTAATAAGATAATGGCAAACAAAATGCAGAAGATCATCAAGAAGATCATACACCCTGATCAACTGTGATTCATCCCAGGGATGCAGGGATGGTTCAATATACGAAAAGCAATCAATGTAATACACTATATCAATAGAACCAAGGACAAAAACCATATGATTATCTCCATAGATGCAGAAAAAGCATTTGACAAAATCCAACAGGCATTTATTATAAAAACCCTACAAAAAATTGGAATAGATGGTCTCTACCTCAAAATGATAAAAGCCATCTATGAAAAACCAACAGCCAACATCATACTAAATGGTCAAAAACTGAAATCCTTCAGAGTAAAATCACGAACAAGACAAGGATGTCCACTATCACCACTCTTGTTCAATATAGCTCTGGAAACATGAGCCATGGCAATTAGACAAGAGAAAGAAATAAAAGGAATAAAGATAGGTAATGAAGAAGTCAAATTGTCATTCTTTGCAGATGACATGATACTCTATATGGAACACCCCAAGAACTCCACCAAAAGTCTTCTAGACTTAATAACCAAATTCAGTCAAGTAGCTGATTACAAGGTCAACACACAAAAATCAATAGCTTTTCTCTACACCAATGACAGACTCACTGAGAGAGAAATAGGGCAAATAATTCCTTTCACAATAGCATCCAAAAAACTGAAATATCTAAGAATGATCCTAACTAAAGAAATCAAAGACCTCTTCTCTGAAAACTATGGCACTCTGAAAAGACAGATTGAAGATGATATCAGAAAATGGACAGACATCCCCTGCTCCTGGGTAGGAAGGATTAATATAGTGAAAATGGCCACACTTCCAAAACTGCTATAGAGATTTAATGCAATTCCAATTGAGATCCCAGCAGCATACTTCATAGACCTCGAGAAAACAATGCAAAAATTCATTTGGAACAAGAAGAGACCCAGAATACCAAAAGCAATTCTAGGTAACAGAGACATGGCAGAGGATATCACAATCCCCAATCTGCAACTCTACTAGAAAGCTACTGTGATAAAAACAGCATGGTACTGGCAAAGAAACAGACTTGAGGACCAGTGGAACAGATTAGAAGATGCAGAAACAACACCAGACACACTCAGCCATCTCATCTTCTTTAAAGGAGCCAAACACCCTCACTGGAGGAAAGATAGCCTCTTTAATAAATGGTGCTGGAAAAATTGGGCTTCAACTTGCCAAAGATTAAAACTAGACTTATATCTCTCACCATGCACTAAACTAAAATCAAAATGGATTAAAGATCTAAATATTCAAATAGAAACTCTGAACCAGTTGGAACAGAGGTTAGGTAGAACCTTTGAAGACATCGGTGTAGGAAAAGATTTTAGGAACAAAACCTCAGTTGCCTGTGAACTAGCACAAACAATCAACAAATGGGATCTCTTCTTATTAAAAGGCTTCTGCACAGCAAGAGAAACCACCAGCAGTGTGAAGAGACAACCCACAATGTGGGAAAAAATCTTCACCTGCTCTTCCTCAGACAAAGGTCTACTATCTCAAATCTATAAAGAACTTTTAAAGATCAGACCTCCCAAATTTAAAGACCCAATCCGAAAATGGGCATCTGAAATGAACAGACATTTCTCAGACAATGAAGTAGAAATAGCAAATAAATACATGAAAGAATGTTCATCATCACTGGTCATTCGAGAGATGCAAATGGAAACAATGCTGAGATTCCACTTCACTCCAGAAAGAATGGCTGCTATCATGAAATCAACCAATAACAAATGCTGGCGGGACTGTGGGGAAAGAGGAACCCTGCTCCACTGCTGGTGGGAGTGTAGACTGGTGCAACCACTGTGGAAATCAGTATGGAGATACCTCAAAGAACTAGGACTGGAAGTCTCATTTAATCCCACTATTCCACTGCTGGGGATCTTCCCCAAAGAATTAAAAGAATCATACCACAGTGATATATGTGCGCCCATGTTCATAGCAGCACAGTCTGTAATAGCTAACACTTGGAAACAGCCCAAATGCCCATCAACTGGAGACTGGATAAAGAAAATGTGTTTTTTTAATAAAATGGAGTACTGTTCAGCCATAAAGAATGAGAAGTTAGAGACATTTATAGCTAAGTGGTTGCACATTGAGCCGATACTCTTAAGTGAAATAAATAGGACACACATGTGTAAATACCAAATAGTTTCTCTGGTGTGAGAAACTGAAAGTGTAAATAAGGACTAAATGTATAATAGGTCATGTGAAATAGGAAGAAAAGGGGCAAAGGGGAAGGAAGTGGGAGGGCTAGGGGAAAGGATAGAAGGGAATGGGATTAATAGGAGAAAATGGAAAAATGGGAACAAAATCTTTGTTAATAGGGAGGACTGGAGGGGTTGAAGGGAGGGCTGGGCAAGGGTGAAAAATAAGAACCAAGAGAGATTATGTAAAGGTGCAAATTTCCAATGATGAATGTCATTATATTGTATACCTAAAATGTACCAATGATTAGAATGAATAATTGATAATGTAAAATAGGAAGAAAAGGTCCAAAGGGGTAGGGGTAGTGGGAGGGGCAGGGGAAAGGAAAGAAGGGAAAGGAAAAATGATTAGAAATGGAAAAAATGGAAATAAAGTTTTTGTTAATAGGGAAGGGTGGAGGGGGTGAAGGGAGGGCTAGGAATGGGGAAAAAATAAGAACCAAGATGCATTATGTAAAGGTACAATTCCCAATGAGAAATGTAATTGTGTTGTATACCTACAATGTACCAATAAAAGAATTTAATACAAAAAAAAATGCCAGAGCAATAGATATCAAAAGCCATGCATTACCTAGCATTCTGAGGGGCTGAAACAGAAGGATCACAAGTTCAAGCCCAGCCTGGGCAAATTAGCAACTTATCAAGATCCTCTCTCAAAAATATTAAAATATTTAAAAAGGCTCAGGATTTAACTCAGTGCAAAGGCCTTAAGAGAAATAAAAAGCCATATATTAATGAAAGTTACTTTCTGTGATTTGTTTAGGAACTTGCAGGTATCCAAGCTATGTAGTAAACATACAAGTAAAGATCTATTGTTGAATGAATGTGCTTGTTCTTCAGTAAACTCGCGCTTGTCTTCTATTAGATTAGATGTTGTTCTAGCCCTTAAAAAGATCAAAGCCTTCTAGCCTTACCTCTGTTACAAATTGTGATAAGAAAGAACTCAAATGTAGCTATGGCCTATAGAATTTGATTGACTGGCTTCTAGATTGGTTATTTGGTGCGGATGGCGGTGCTGTTTAATATGCTTAGACAGTAGTAGTTCAACTTCCAACAGAACTTCTAGTCTCCAACTTTTCCACTCTGTGTTCTTGCTTTTCCAACAAGGCCTGATCATGAGCACTTCCCTGACCCCTGTGAGCCTTGGCGGCAGGTTGAGCTTCCTATGATAACCACTTCTGCCCTCCCAATCTTGAAAATTACCTGGCTGTTTCCATTAAAACCCAAAATTCCTATCCCACTTACATAGGAAAGGTTTTATATTGTTTCAATTTGCATATGTTAAAAATATAAGATGATGTTCTGTATCATTCATTAGTGTTCTACCTTCCTTTATACAATTTGAACATTTTTGACAAATATTGTCAGCTAAAAATATTTCATTTCTAACCCCAATAGTTTACTAAGTAACAATGGGCCGGGGATTTAGCTGAATGGTTCCGCCACCTGCCTCACAAGCTCAAGGACCTGAATTCGATCCCTGGTACCAAAAAAAAAAAAAAAATATATATATATATATATATATATATATATATATATATATATATACACACACACACTAAGTAACAAGCAGCTACTGCTAATCCATTTTGAGTAATGTCATATGTGTATAATGCAATAACTCCCTCAAAAAATAATCTACTTGGTATAATGTTCCAGTAATTAACCTACAAACTCTCCTTGAACAACACACTTTAAAAACCCAAATCACCAGTCCCTATCCAACTTCACCCTGGCTTGACCCCCCAACAGGTCCAGTTCCCTTATTTCCCTTGCTTTATACAACAAAAGAATGTTCTATAAAGAAATATCTACTGACCTCTAACTCTGATGGTTGGAATCAAGAGAAAGTGGAAGTAGAGGCAACAGTTTTGGAAAGACAATGAAGAGAAAAATGCATTTGAGCCAAAAATGGACAAATTTGTAATAGCTTCTTTCATCATTTTGCCATTTTATCTCTTCTCAATACCAGGCATTTACATTTTCTTACATTTTTACCAGACATGCATGGTTATCTTCGCATCGATAAAAAAAATGTTCTACCTGTAAGGGTGGCCAAGTTGTCTCCAAAGACCTAAAAAGGTTTGTTTGCGTTTATTCTTTCCACAGGAAAAAAGATGATTTAAAAAGCCAATGGCCCATTAGTCTCCTATCGCTTCTGAGTTTTTTTCCTCAGTTTGTACCTGAAATATTTGCCTTTACCATTGCCTCAGTATAGAGTTAAATTAACTGCCTTTCATAATAACATTTTCAGTTGATTATTTCATTTGCTGATTGTTTGCTTAATATCCAGTAGTTATATCCTAAAAGTGCTTCTCATACTATTTAATTTTTAACCTTGCTAAATATAAATGTCTGTGTAACTTATCCTGCTTTGAGGTGAAAGTTTTAGTAATTTTAAAATATATTTATAATTGCTCATTTTGAAGATTTTTATATTTGCTCATTTTCTGGGTCTTTCCATGCTGCATTATGTCAAATAATTAAAGTCAGTGTTTGTTTCTGTTTGTTTTTAAGGCCTTAGTACACCCAAGTTGTAGTTATTTTGCAACAGGGTGGATTTGTCTGTCAAGTTGTGATTATGCTAAACATGGGAGGAGATCCAATACGCCGCTGAAGTGTTTCATATTTGAAAAATTTTGAAAAATCACTCTATTCTTCCAACAAAGAGAACAAGATAAATTGCCAAAAAGTGACAGTCACTGGTAGTTCACTTGTATCCCGGGAGGCATTTGCAGTGACAGAATCGTGTGTTGCCCTTTCTCAGCTGAATACTGGGTATGGGTTAGACTCTAAGTGTGGAGGGACCCACTGCAGCAACAGGGAGCTCCCAACCTCCTCCCACAAGGCATACCCTGGAGCAAGCACCTCCTGCGACAGATTCTGACTGAATGACCAAAGTACAGCTGGGGCAACTGGTCTTCTGCACCTTCTTCTGAACATCTTTTAGAAAATGAACGACATTTAGATTGTTTGATTCTATTGGCTCTCATAAATATGTTCTCTCTTCACATTTTTAATTTGGCTCTCTGAATCATCCTGATCCTCTAAAAGTAAAAATGTCCAGACTGCTTTTATGCCTTCTTTCTTTCAAAAAAAGAAATTGGTGGAAAGCTCTCCTTTTACTGATGTTTATTTCACTGTTCAGAGTTCTCACTAACAGTATCCAGTAAGTAGCAATTCAACTTTGCAAGAAAAGGGATGAATTTGGGTTAGTTTGTTATTTGTTTGGCTTTTGTAGCCCTAGCTACCATCACCTCTCAGTACTTTGTACACCAATAACATATTTTTTAAATAGAACACCTGTGAAATTATACTTAATGGAATAGGAAGAAGTTTCAGATTTTATAATAGGACAAAGCATTTGCTTCTTTTCAGCAATTGCTTTATTATGTAAACCTGAAAATCATACCAAACCTCTCTCTTTCCTGAGCTACTAGAAAGCTTAGAGCCAAATTTACAGACCAATTCAATTGAATTGTTTCTTTTTCAGACCACTTATTAAATATACTATCTTTTTCTGGGGATGTCCTTTCTTTTATTTACTTTCCCTTTATTCTGATTTATTTTCAGCCCGTTTTTTTGTCTTGTGATTGTATATGTTCATATGTGTTAAATCTGGAATGTTTTGTTGTTAAAGAGGTAAATTATACATATGGAATTATAACATATACTCATGTGTATACACAATGGGGAAATTGCTCCAAATGTAATGAAACTCTTCTTCTAATGTTGCTTTATAATTCAAGTACAAAGAGTTTCACAACCAAGACAAGCTTGTGTACTCATGTCTACTGCTAGTGTTATTCGGTGAGAGAACACTGGAGTATATAACAAACCTCTCAACAGCATCTAGATCCAACCTGCAGGGACATAAATCACCACCAGCTGTTGGTTTATCTCTGTTCATTTGGTCACCACAAACATGAGTGATTTCAGATGTCCCCAAGCAATCAGTACTTCTAATAAAAAGAAAGACTGAGAAGGAGAGGGAAATGGGGAAGGGGCTCTGAGGCTAATAAACACAAGTACCAATTGCCCAAAAATTGACTTCCTATTGACAAACATCATGACGACTGAATTTTCACTTTCCTGATGTTTCTGCATTCATTTCTCCTACAGTATATGTTTGCTATACTTTTTCTTTTAAAGGGACTAAAAGAATATTTTTGTGGCTTTAGACTTTACTTTTTTCTCACTGCCGGCTTCATATGGTGATACTTTTGAATATGCTTTCTTCCTCCTCCCTCAAGTGACAATGACTAATTTATCTGGCCCTCAAACCATCATTACAGCAGATGTACCCAGCATTACCGGTCCCAGCCACCTTCCCAAGGGGTTAAGGCAGCTGTAACTTGGCCCCTAATGGAGGTGAATGTCTCTGAAAAACACTGAAAGCTTGCACAGAGTTACTGCCATCAGTGCCACTTCTCTGATGATGGTCATCTGTACTTTGATTCTGCATGTCATCAAGTGCCCAGAAACCACACAACAAGGAGAGGATGAGATAGCAAATGTTCCTCTACCCGATCCAGGCCCAAATCTCTGGGGATCCTGCCAGCTACCTTTCCCCGGAAGCTGCTTGCTTCATGCCAAGGAGAAGCAAGAGGTATTATTCTTTTCACTACTGCATTGTTTTGTCTTCACAGCCCTAGTTGAAAAGACTTTTCTGGGAATGATGCCATATACCATAGGGTTCATCCTGTGACTTGGGTACAACTTCAGATGAGGGGGCTTCCTCAAAGGCATTTTCATGGTAAGAGAATAAATGCTTCCAAGGGTTTTCACACTAATGCTTTGAATATGTGTTCCAGAGGAAGGAGTAGAAATGGTCGGAAATTGTGTTAAGTCGGTAACTTAAAGCAGTTTACAGAAAGTCAAATATTCTGCCTCCCAGATTTTAATTGACTCCAAAATTGTGACACCAAAACTGGTTTAAAAACTAGCAGCAATATTTTCTCTTTTCTACTCAAAATTGCATCAATTACGTCTTTAAAGTATATTTAGAATCATGCTGCAACTTTCTACAAAAAGTAACCCCTTGAGAACTTCAGCCATCCCTCTGAGAAGGAAACAGAGAAAGGAATCATCCACATTGCACCTAAGAGGCAAGTGAGAAATAGCAAAAAGTCAGAACTGGCCATGTAACTGGCTTTTGACTTCAGGCTCAGAATGATATTTACATAACTGGAGCACCCTAATTTCTCAGTAATTGTGACCAACCTTATAACTCAGCTCAGTTGGTATGTTTTCCCTTGATGCCTCTTCATTTGATGCCGGTAAAGTAAATTCTCACTTCTTCAGCCTCACTAGCAGATAGAAATGGTCATTTGATAAAATTGTGACCAACAAAACTCAAGAAAAAATTAACACAAAACACTCATTAAGAAAAAAGTGGTGTGGGGAGAGGAAATAAAGTCCTAGGGTAGGGGATAGTGATCAGATCTTCATAAGTGTAATGAAATAACTGAGATAATCAACTTTTTAAAAAGGAAAGCTTTATTAGCTCTTGGTTTTAGAGGTAACAGTCTATGGTCAGTTGGCCACATTGCTTTGAGCCCTATGGTTAAGTAGAATGCCTTGCCTGGAAGCACATTGGTAGAGCAAGCTGCTCATGATGGCCTGGTCATAAAAGAGAGACAGGAAGGGTCCAAGGCCTTGACACCACCCTCGAGGGTATGCCGCCGACTATCAGGCCTCCTCCCCACCTCTTAAAGTTTCTACTATCCCCCAGTATTTCCATAACTGAGGACCAATCCTTTAACACATCGGCCTTTGGAGGACACTTATCCAAACCATGGCAAGGGTTTGTTTATTTCCTAATAAAATGGTCTAATCCATTTTCCCCACTTTCCCTTTTTCTTGACTCAAAGTCTTCATTTAGGAAGGTGGTGCCATCTTGTAGCCATAAACAACAAGCATAGAGATTAAAGCCAGTACATTAAGGATGTTAAAGTAGAAAAATGAAAAAAAAACCAAAAACCTGGGTTTGTGGCATCATCAAGCAGTTGAACCAATGCCAGAAACTGTACAATTACCGACTTTTAGTTACGCTACAAAAATAAGTTCATATTTTCATAAGGTATCCTTGATTGGATATACTGTGAGCTGCAACCAAAATACATTTATAATTGATCCCATAAGTGTGGTCCAAAGCCAGACCCAAAGACCTGGAAAAATTAGTGTAAGTCAATGCTCATGAAGTTCTGGAATCTGAAGTTTGGGGAATAAATTAGTTCTGATCTGTTCAGTTCTAATTAGATCAAAGACTTGAGGTAGAAGAGAAGGGCAGAATGGGAACAGTAGCTCTTTCTGTCACTTATGTCCTTCCCTCAGATAAAGGTTCACTGGTTCTGTTAGAATAGGGCCAGAGAGCCAAAAACTTGCTAGAGAGTAGCTCTCTTAGACTAATAAGTTCTCTAAGTCCAGATATCTATGAGGATACCAGAATATCTCTTTTGAACTTGAGATCCTGATAAAGATGTACCTAACTTTCCACCCAACACTCCAGTTGCATATCCATTCTTCAAGTGACTGCATAGGGTATGCTACCATACTAGATCACTCAAAATAAGTACTTAACCGTGGAAATATACAAAACATTGAAATTTTCTACTTGGCCAAAGGGAAATGGTGTATATGAGAAACAGAAAAATCTGGCACTTAGCAGAAAGATTCATTGCTGACATTTTTATTTGGTTGTTATGGTGAGAAAATTCGCAGCCAGTGGCTGTCAAATCCCAACATACAGGAGTTAATATGCTCCAGTAGTTGACAGATGCACTCATGTTTACCTTCATAAAGGAGAACAAAAGAGGGTAGAAGGTAAAAAGACTACAGGAATGACCAAACCTAATTCTTTTTACCACTCGTGGCTATAAAGTTTGGGGTAAATGTGCATATTAACCCCTCAAGAAACACAGACTTCAAACAATGCAGAAGAGCCAAAAAGCGCACTCTTCTTTTCATTCCACTTCAAATTCTGCCTTCCACTTCTGCCAAGTCTTATCAGACGAGTGCTATAAGCAATGTAATTTATGTAAATAGAATCCATTATGCAAATGCTTCCAACTTGCTTGCTACTTAGAAATTTTGTTCTTTTATGTTTAAGAAACATAGCCTTTATCCCCTGGAATAGACAGATTGGTTATGTTTATGTTCTTAAAGCCTTCTGCTACTGTTCTGGGCTTTGAGGAAAAGTCATTTTTTACTTTAAAAAATGTTTGCCTTGCCTCTCATCCCTTTCTGTAAAAATAGCCTCTTTGTTAAATTTGGTGGTTTGCTCACTCACTTAATGATTTCAGGGCCTTAATAGAACCTTAGTGAGAAGGGTAGTACACAGAGATGAATGCAAAGATTATACCCTCCACTCCACAGGGGAGCTATTGTTTTCTTGGGCTAGTAGGGAACTGAATAATTCAATTAATTCAGAGATCTCTGTGAGCTTTATTCCCTGTTCTGCTTTAGTCATATTTCCAAATATGAAGTTGATGAAATTCTTGTATAGAGCCATAAATAAGGAGGGAAAGGTATATGTTCTTTGTATTGATATTCTCTCCATGCTATAAAATTGCAAATTATAATGAGATATCAGGGTACATGTGCCCCATTACATGGGAACATATTAAACATGCTCTTTCTACCAACATAAACTGCATTTCACAATTTCTTATTTATATGTGTACACATACATGCATAAAGCATGCATAAGAAAGATAGGAAAGGCATAATATCATAAAAAGGGAAGCCTGAAAGAGAATATGTCTGTTTTAATAAATGAACATTGCAACAAATGAATTATGAATTTAAAACTCTCCTCCCACCCTGAAGAAACACATTTTTCAAGTTGATGAGTCATTACAACAGAACTGCAAGCTCCAAGTCATTTAAAAATAGTGCTGCTTTAAGAACAAAGAACAAAACATGCTAAAATTTCCACTTTGAGTGATGTTTATTTTGCTCCTTCATGACCAACTCAATCCAACCAGCCATAATTTAAACATAGTGACTTTGGTCTGTCCAAAATAAATGCCCCTTCTTTCCTCTAGAGCAATCTTTTCATCAAAATATCTTGCTTTCAGATACTGCTCTGGGTGTTTCTAGTTGAGCATAAATGATATTTGTTGACTTGTTCTAATACTTTATCAGTGTTCAAATTAAGCAGAATGTTTTCTGTTACTATAATTCAAACACTCAACAAATATTTTCTGAGCACAAACTAAGTGGCAGGCATCATTCTAGGCTCTGGGGATGCAGCAATAGCCAAGAAACACAAGATTTTGTTCTCATGAAGCATATGATCTAGTGAGAAGAGACAATAAATACATAAATAAATAAGTAAGTGAGATAATTCTAGGAGGGACAATGCTATGAAAAATAAAATGGACACTGAAACCAAATGAACAGGAGATAAGGAGTCAGAAAAAAACCTCTCTAAACAGGGGCACTGCCCTGAAACATAGTTCTTAAAAGGAGACACATGAAGACCAATGGGAATCATAATCTGGGTCAAGAGCCCAAAAGGGGCAAAAGTCCTAGAATAGAAACAAACTTGTCCTGTTTAAGTGCAAGGGAAAATTAAACAGATGAGGGGGAGGTAAAAACAGAAGAGATCAGTGAGGAAGTCTAGGGGTGTTTTATTCAAGATCTCATGAGTCTCAGAAAGAATTGTGGATTTTATCATTATTGGGTTGGAAAGCCATTGGGGGCTTTTGGGCAAGGAATGATGAGACATGAATCATTACTCTATGAAGAGTAAAGAGGTAGGGAATGGGGTGCAAAACAGGAAGGGAAACAACCAGAATAATTAGGACATTTCTGTAGTACTCCAGGTGAGAATTTATGTTGTCTGGAGCTACTGTTTGAACTGTGGTTCTGATGAGGAGTGGTAAGATGCTAGATAGATTTGTGTTTGTTTGTTTGGTTTGGGGTTTTTTGTTGTTTTGTTTTTAGTTTTTTGTTTTTTGTTTTTTGTACCAGGGATTGAACGCGGGACCTTGTGCTTTTGAGGCAGGTGGCGGAACCACTGCGCTAAATCCCCAACCCTGCTAGATGGACTTTTGAGGCAGAAATTAGAAGACTTGGTGATTGCTTGGGTGTGAGTCTCATGATGAAGGAACAGAGAAGCATATTCCAATAAAGTTAAGTCTCTGGTGCGTGCTCTTGAAGAGGATATTGGCACCTTGACCCATCCATATTCTCCCCCCACCCCGCTCTCCCTCTCCCTCTCTCTCTTTCCCTCTCTTTCTCCCTCCCTCCTTCCCTCAGCACCCATGAGGTGACCAGCCTTGCTCTATCATATACTCCCCATCGTGATGTTCTGCATTACCATAGACCCAAAAATAACAAAGCCAACAGAAAACAAACCAACACCTATGAAAGCATGAGCCAAACTTCAGTAAAACCTTGGATTGCAAGCATAATTCATTCTAGAAACATGATTGCATGTTTATCACTTGTTTATCACTTCTATATCAAAGCGAATTTCCCTATAAGAAATAATGGAAAATCAGATGATTCATTCCACAGCCCAAAAATATTAATATAAAAATGATTACAATACTGTAATATAATAAAAATAATAAAGAAAATACAAAATATAAAGAAAAACAAATTAACCTCCACTTACCTTTGAAAACCTTCATGGTTGGTGTGAGAGAGACAAGAGAAAAGAGGGTTATTGTGTAGAACAACTTTCACTGTCAAGAACGGAATCACTGCTATCTACTGGCTCAATGGAGTCTTTTTCTTTTCATCCAACTTTAACAAGGAACCTATCCAATCACACATGCTTTTGCCTCCTTTTGAGAATTTTGTGGAAATCTGACATTGTGTTGTTCTTAAATGTATTCATCACTCGCACTGCTACAGTCTTATTCAAGTGGTGTTTTCTACAAAATTTTGCACTGTTGCCCAAATTTTGCACGTCTCCCTAATCTCACTTGAAGTGAAGAGTTCCTCAGCCTTTTTCTCCTCCTCTTCTTCAAATGAGATCTCCTCCATAACTGCTTGCTTTTGGGAGGTGATCACCCACAATCCCACACAGAGAGAGACAAAGAGAGACAGAGACACAGAGACAGAGAGAGAAAGCAACCATTGGCTCAGTAGTAATCATGTGTGTTCAGCATCACATACTGCTGGTATTGCAATATATCACTTGTTTATCAAGTTAAAATTTTTGCTCATCTAGCAAATGTTTGCTCATCTAGCAGGACACTCACAGAACAAGTTACTCACCATCCAAGGTTTTACTGTAAATCTTTCCTTTTTTAAAATGATTATCTTAGATATTTTGTCACAGCAATGGAAAGCTTATTAACACATTTACCAACCTGGTTACTGAACCTATTGTAAAGACATCTTCCCTCAAGATCTCCATGGAACCACCAGGTTAGTATAGAAACTTATGAGCCAATATTAATAAAATATTAACAGAAATTTTTTTAGCCAATATATCACTATTATCTTAACCTTGTTTCTTTGCTTTTGGTTACAGTTATATCAAACTATAAAATCCTAAATGGAGAAACAACTTGATAAATTCATTCTGGTACATATGGTCTTTAAAAATGGCATAGTTGTGGCCGGGGATTTAGATCAGTGGTTCCACTGCCTGCCTTCCAAGCAAAGGTCCCAAGTTCAATCCCTGGTACCAATAAAAAAAAAAAGGCATAGTTTTAGAGTGGCCAAATCTTACCAGTAATTTCAGATGAGTAGTTTTATAATCACTGAACAAAACAGTGGCTAAAATCCCACAGTTAGACACCTCTGACTGCCTTCCTTTCAAGTCAGTTGCAAACACACCAGAAAGTTGGATCACAATTCAGACCTTCTCAGCAATTTGCCTTAGAGTTACTGAGAGTAGCAGATCCTTTCCTGCAAGCATATTTTGTAAAAAGAGAGGGAAGGAAAAGAAGGGGTAAACCCTGGGCTTCTGGGAGTGAGACAGAAAATGTATGCCATGGGGAATAGGTTGGGGAGAGGGTGGCAGAGCTGGAAATTTTAAAGAAATTAACCTTTAATGTTGCCCTGACCCAGCTTCCAGAGAAAAGGAGGAAAGCTTTGCGTTAAAAGCTGCCTTTAGGAATAGGAGGGATTTTTACCATTTCTTTAACTTACCAGGGAGCCAAGAATAAGATCAGAAAGGAAAGACACTGTCCAAACCTCATCCAGATTTCACAGAGGTGCTGGGAACCTGGCTTTGGTGCATGGTGTTGCTGTCATTGTTCAATGCTGACAGCAGTGAGATAGGTCTCTAACACAGGGGTTCCATAAGTGATCCATCCCCCTCTATTGGCCTCAACCATGAACAGAAGAAAAAGGGCCTCAGACATTCTCCTTACCCAGGCACCATGGGGGTTTCCCGTGCAGCTGCATTTAAAAGAGACCTGCAGCATTATTCTTTTTTAATGTCTTGCTAGTAACATCTTGTTTCTTGCCTTAACAGTTCTGATTTTACACTTAAAAGTAGTTGTCTCCACATCCCCTTCAGTGTGCACTATAGTCCCCAATTTATGTGACATTCCTATTTGTGTATCAGGTCATTATGCAGTGCTTTTGTTCAGCTAATTTGGCTTCCTCTCACCCTCCCTATTTTTCTTATATAAAAGGTTATATTCTCCTTTCTTGGACTAATTTTCAGCTGTAATATTGTTCGTCCTTTATGTTGAATTATTAAAACCCTTGCTGGAATTTCCACACAGGGTGAGAAATACTAACATGGAAAACAAATGCAGCCCACAAATCTCAGGCAGTTTCTACAACATAAAACAGGGCCATAAGGAAAGGCTCTCGGGGTTGAGCCAGTCTGCAAATATTTTTAAAGCAAACAACTGCTCATTGTTTTTTTTCCGGATCTTTTTCTCTGAATTTTAAATATAAAAAGAGTCTAACCATATAGTCTTACTTGGAAGGAAAAGACAGGAGAGAATTGTGCCTAATTTCATGACTTAAAATAACCATTACTATTTTTTTTAATATTCTTGCTCCTTTATTTCTCTATGTTTTAGCTCTTGTTCTTGTTATTTTTGAAATAATACTGTTATGAACGCATTCAGCCATCTGGGGTTTTACTGAGGGGGTTTTCAAACCAGTTTATGTGTGAAGTCTTCAAAAATATTTCCTGTCATGGTGGTGAATTATTTAACCAGGAGTAGATGTAGTGGAGAAGACACAAAGAACATTAAGGTAAATGGACTCAGCCTTATCCAGTCAGTTTCTAGATTAAATTAAACTAACAAATCAGAACATAAAAATTATGGGGAAAGGAAGCCCTAAATAGACTACAGAAGAGGAAAGTACATGTCATAGCCACGTCCAGAGGGTCCAAAGCAGTACAAAAAGATTGACCAGAGTAGAAATGGTTTGAAATAAACACCAAAGCCAGCTGGAAAGATAACTTGACAAGTGTACCCAGGAGACGTGCACAAAGATATATTACTCATGCATAATGTAAATACTTCATTTTTTCAATTCTCGTACAGTTTTCTGCTTGTCTTATTTCTTTTACTCTGTGTCACATGTCATTGGTCTTAGATGGTTAGTTGTTAAAGCAGCGATCCCCAGCCTCGGAGAGTTGAAATCCCTATTGTTTTTAATGTGACAACTGCCCTACCAGCCCTCCCTTCTTCCACCAAAAAAAAAGTAGGAAGATCACAGCTTGAAATTACATTAACTTTTATTTTATGTAAATCAAAACTCTTCTGGTTTAGAAGAATTTTACAGTCTCGACTAGGATATCCAAGTACTTCTCTCCCACTTCCTCACCACCTTGCAAAATTAATTTGCAAGCCATTATCCTTTGGGAAAAGTTGTGTCTAACTAAAATTTTCTTTAAGAATTTTAAATATGAAAGAATTCTAACCATATAATAGTAGATGGTGGAGTAAACTTAGTGAAAAAACTTACGCTTAATCTCATGACCTAAAATAATCATTATTATTATTGTTATTATGCTCTTTTACAACATGTTTTAGTTTTTATTCTTCATTATTTTAATATAATCCAAGACATACATTATTTGAAGCCCTTTCTTTTTTAAAAAATTAACAATACAGAAGTTCTTAAAGAATAATTTTAAGATCTTTATTATTTTCTCTTCTTTCTCCTTAAACCCTCCCCCTTCCCAGAAATAAGAGCTGTTACCTTCTGGACCAGTGTTGTTCTCAAACTTATTGGAGAGATTTATATACAGCTATGTTTTTAAACTATAAATATTTTGCTGGTTTGGTTTTAATAAATTTAGGTCGTATTGTCCACACTATTGAGCAACTTGATTTTGTTAAGAGACAGGAACTAGGGAAAACAATCCAAAAATTCATTTGGAACCAGAAGGGACCTAGAATAGCAAAGGCAATTCTAGGCAACAGAGATATGACAGGGGGTATCACAATCCCCAACTTGAAACTGTACTACAAAGCTATTGTAATTTTTTTTTAAAAGCATGGTACTGGCAAAGAAGCGGACCTGAGGACCAGTGCAACAGATTAGAAGATGCCAAAACAACTCTAGACATACTCAGCCACCTCATCTTTGACAAAGGAGCCAAACACCCTTGGATTTCAACCTGCCAAAGATTAAAACTAGACCCATACCTATCACCATGCACTAAACTAAGATCGAAGTGGATTAAAGATCTAAATATTAAGAGATAAACATTACATTTGCTGGAAGATAAGTTAGGTAGAACTCTTGAAGACATTGTCATAGGAAAAGACTTTATGAACAAAACCTCAGTAGCACAGGAACTAGCACAAAGAATCAACAACTAGGATCTCATCTTATTAAAAAGCTTCTGCACTGCAAGAGAAACCACCAACAGAGCTGAGACAACCTACAATGTGGGAAAAAATATTTAGCAGCTGTACCTTAGACAAAAGACTACTATCTAGACTATATAAAGAACTGAAAACATCAGACCCCCCATATTGAAAGACTCAATTCAAAAATGGACATCTGAAATAAACAGACATTTCTCAGACAAACAAGTAAAAGCAGCAAATAAATATATGAAAAAATGTTCAACATAACTGGTCATTCAAGAGATGCAGATGAAAACAACACAGATTCAGCCACCTCTGACAAAGCCCCACCTATGACTACATGAGGCTTTGAGGGGACATCTAGACACAAGCCATAACAGGAAGTTAAATATTTTTTTCTTTTTCTGTTTTTGTTTTGTTTTTTAAGACAGCATCTCACTATGTAGTTCAGGCTGGCCTTCAACTCATTATGTATCCCAGGCTGGCCCTGAATTTGCAGTGATCCTCCTGCCTCAGTCTCCTGAGTGCTGGGATTACAAATGAGCACCACCATATCTGGCTTGAATCTTTTTTCTATACATATTTTTTTTGGAACTTCTTTTTTATATGTTATGACTATGAGGTCTTTTGTCCATCTATTATGAATGTGAATTTCTTTATAAACTATTCACATTATATCAGCACTATGAAAAACAGTATAGAGATTGCTAAAAGTACAACTGAAGATATTCCTAAAAATAGACCTGCTATATGATCTAACAATTCCACTTCCTTATATATACCCAAGGGAAATGAAATTAGTATCTTGAAGAGCTATCTGCAGCCCTGTGTTCAACATAGTACTGCTCACAATAGCCAAGCTATGGAAAGAAAGCAAGACATATATGATGGGCATACTATACATCATATTTATACATTACAATTATATATCATATATACATACACATTTATGATGGAAAGTAATATTTATATATATGGAGAGATGTAAAGAGAAGGAAATCCTACCATTTGTAACAAATTGGGTGAACCTATAGAGTATTATGCTCAGTGAAATAAACTAGACATGGAAAGACAAATACTGTATGATCTCATTTATATATGGAATCTAAAATAAAGTCAAAGTCATAGAAACAGAGTAGAAAGAGTGGTTGCCAGGGGACAGGGGTGGAGGGGGATGAGGAGAGATGGAAATGTTCATTAATATTGTAGCAAATCATTATGAACACCTTAAATATATACAACCTTTGTCAATTAAACACTTTTAAATTAATAAAAACAGTTAATTTCATAACTTTTCTTGTTTTCTGGTTTTAAGAATTTCTCTAGGTTGCTCTTTTTATATTCATGTTGTCTACTTCCTTGTTCACTGCTGCAATTTAATAATAAAACAGCAATAATACTAAGTGATATTTTTGAATACTGACTTATGACAGCCATAATTAGCATTTTTCTGGTAAAGGAACTAAGTACTTTATCAAATAAAATTGATAGATCTATCTGTTGTTTATAATGGGTTCTCTCACTATAAAGCAGAGAAAGTCAATCTCTTTTGTAGAATCTCATAATTACCTAATTAATTTCCTTCTCCCTTTGAATAATTATCATTCTGAACTCTCTAGATTTATCTTGGTATATAACATCAAGCATCCACATGGATATATTTGCCCCCAAATTGCTAGCACTTTTTCAAATACCCATCAGAACAAAAATTTACACCAACATCAGGATAAATGCAAATAAGTGACAGTGATGAAAAGAACAAGAGACAAAGAAGGTCATATAATTGTGATCATAATAATTCCAAAAAGAGGAATTGAATATGACAAAATAAATGTAAAACTATAAGGTGTAGAAATTGGTCCTTGTTTATTGTACTTCTACACAGTGACATTATTTTCCTATTCATAATTGTGATTTTTAAGCAGCGCCTAAAAAACCTCAATGCACTTTTTTTTTCCTTAAATTCTTTTATTGGTACATTGCAAATCACAAGATCACTCTCCTGACGAACTAGCTTTCCCACATGCATTGTTCACTCTTTGAGGAACTTGACTCCTGCCAGTGTCTGTTTTGCAGCCCCTATGTTGCCCAGAACTGAATACAGGGTTAGCTAGTGGGAGTGCAGTGAATACTGGTCAGTGAAGGTACTGCAGTCTTTTGTTGACTTGAGTAAGTATTTCAGAGCTATTTCAGCCTACGTGGCAAGCACCACGTACATAAGTGCTGGGTTGTCAGTGGCCATAGAAGAGAAAGCACCACTGACTGCCTTCATGGAACCTGCATGCTTGTGGGCAAGACTGTCCCTTAAATACAGTACAGGTACTGATTATAAGAACTCTGAAGGAAAAGTACAGAGAGAAGGTGGGTAGAGAAGGTGTCAGTGAAGAAGTGGAGAGATGACACTTGAAATGCTCCCAAAGCATGATGGTTAAGTAGGTGTGGGGAAAAGGCAGTGAGCAGACAGAGGGACATTCATGCAAACCCTTGATGCATTCTTGATGTACATCTTTCAAATGATCATCACAGTGCCTTCTGGAAGAACCCAGAAAAAGGAAGTGAAGAAGGTAGGGGCAGTGGGGAGACAGCAGGACTAAGGACGCAGCTTTATAATATCAAGGAAACTAACTGAAAAAGAAAGAACTTAATTTATTTCTCGCTGTTGTGATTGGGAGATACTAAGTAAGTGCTTTAACTGTGTACTTATGTTCAAGAGCCTACCCAGCCCCTGCCCTTGGCAGCTTTAGCCACAATGGAATCGTGGGCCTCCTGTATGACTTGCCATTACCATGTCTTACTGGCCCTCAGATGTCTGCAGCAACATGGGCATGAATAATGCAGTGTCTTAAATCCAGCAAAGAAACAGGAGTACTTTCTACAAAATCACAGAGAGATAAAACCCTTTATATATTTTCTAACCCTACTCACTCTGCATTTCCATCTCTGTCACCATGACAACATATATCCAAAACAAATACCAAAAGACTATTTCCTTTTTACATGGTATTAGGGGAAGAATGAGTCTAAAAAAACATTATCTCTATCCACACAAAGGATTCTTGTCCTGAGGGGATGCTTGAGTTCTTGAACTCATTTCATGGGCCCTGGGCATGGTATGACACCTAGGCAGGAGCACTGCAAATGTCTTAGATGGATTCAGGAGCCCCTGGGAAGTTGGTATTCCTAGGGTTCAAGCGCTTTTCCCAATTTCCAGCACCGAGCAAAAAAAGAATTTAAATAATCTATTATATATTTACCATCAGGTGACTCTTTTTATATGTAGGATATTAGAGAGAACTTATTACCAGGGAGCAAAAAAAGAGAAGGAAATATAGACCATGGAAGGATGGAGTTGTGTCTCTCCCCCATTCAAATATCCTCCTTTTTAGACCTACCCTCAATAGGTCTCAAGTGTGGGGTGGTTATTTTGATTCTATTAAAAAATCAATTGCTTTGGTTTGGCATAGTCCAAAATGAAATGATCTTTCAAAATGAGTTTCTGTTATGAAATACTCAGGTTGCATCCCTTATTGTGAAGATCAAGGCAATTTTCTGTGCCCTTTTTCCTGCTGCAATGAAAGCCTTTTTTTCCAGGGGAAAGATGGATTGCAATCCCTTCCCAAACCACAGTGCACCATCAGGCAGGCACACTCTCATTGAAGTGGCATCTTCAGTCCCCAGCGGGGTGCTCAGCGGCAGGGGCTCCAGGCTTGATCAGCATCCTACACATTGTCTTGACAGATGGGTGTCCTTGGCACCTCAGCAAGTGAACAACAGCACCAATGACCATGATTACTTCCTCATCTCACCTACCAACCTATAAGAAAGAGGTTTGTTTTGTCATTAAAAAATGTAAACATTGTTCCCTATTTTTAATTCTTTTGTTGATCCTCCAGAAGCTATACTCAAATTTTGATTTTTTTTAATGTGTGAGCTTTGGTAAGCACTGTGCAGAGCACATCCATAAAGGACTTGAAATCCATGAAGATTTGCAGATTTGCAAGTTGTCCTGATGATCTACAAAGCAGAGCTGCTGCCCTCCTCCCCCAGCCTGGGAAGGAGTGCAGGCAGAGACTGTCACAGTGACACTTCTCATCCAGAAAAGGGCTCATCAGCGTTACAGGGGGAAAGCTTTTCAAATCACCCTGTGCTTCCTGTGATAACTTACCCCCAAGTAAGAGCCAAAGGGGTAGACAGTGCAAGTGAGTGGCAAAGGCAAACGTAATCTGAGGAACAATCAGTACCACTTATGACCTGTGTGATACCAAACAAGTAATTAGCCTTTCTTTGCTTCAGTTCCTCATCTGTAAAACAGAGACACTGATACCTTACTGAATTATTGTGAGATTTAAATTAGATATGCATAGTGCTTAATGTATAGTAAGCACCCCTCAAATACCATCCCTCTTTCTACTTATTGCAGAAAATAAGAAAGTTTTGGTATCAAATAAGACTGATTTCCTGTTTTAATTAGTATACAAAGTTAATATTGTCATTCTCTTGAAATCATATGTGACTGACACAGAAAATACAACTATTTCTACATGTATAAGTGAGATTCGTTGGTTAACTGATTGGTTGACTGATTTGGTAGAAATAGGCAGCAAAAAGAAAAAGGAAAAGGAAGAAGAAGGAGAAGAAGGACCAGAGAAGGAGGAGGAAGAACATGAAGAGAACTAAGTTGTCTTGGGCTAAGCTGAGCTGGGTATTTTCCATATATTTGCATCCACCTAATTATTAATATTCTCATAAGAGAGAAGTATTATTGTCCCTAGCTTAGAGATGAAGAACAAACTCAGAGTTTAAGTTACTAACTCAGCTCAGTGCTCAGCTGTCAGAACACAACCCTCTTCAGCCCATACCTTTTGGTGTTTTCCCTCCATAGAGCACTGCTTTTGTCCCTCTTCTCTATCTAATTCTTTTTTCATTGTTGTTTCTTCTGGTGGTGGATGGTTGGTTTCCTGCCTGACATTCAAGGTATCAATAATCTCTCTCCTAAAGTAACATGAGATATATTTGCATTAATTGAAGGGAAAATCCTTGTAAGCCCAAAGCAAGACTTCTGGGTGCTCAATACGTAATAAATATTGCAACTCTGTTACTGCTAATATTGTCACTAAGGACTTAGGGGACCAAGGATACAGAGAGCTAGAGAAAATAGATCAGTGACGAACATAACAAATGTTTTGCCTCTCAACTATTAATAAGGTGTATGGAAATCCATCCTTATAAAACCATTTTCTTTGTACAGATTATTGACCTGATCCAAATATTTAAAATCAATGCTACATGTGTCCATACATTCAAAATATTTCATTTGCTAGTTCTTTAGCACATTTAGTATAATATGTTTGGCATAGTGACTGATCAATTTAAATTATAGTTTAAAAATATTGACTATTGATAAATTTACTTTGGGGCCCTAAAAAATTTATATCATAATCTCTTAAAGGCTACAGCAAAGAGGGCTGGGATGTAGCTCAGTGGCACCATGCCTTCCCAGCAAGTGCAAGGGCCTGAGTTCAATCCCTGTTACCATAAAAAAAAAAAAAAAAAAAAAGCCTACAGCAAAGAATAGTCTGACCTTTGACATGTAACTAACTTTTTGCTGTATAAAGAATTTCAATAAGCTTCTAAAATAAAACTATGGTATCAGAAAGGAAGCAAAGAAATGTTAAGTACGGAGAATTATATGGGCAAGATCCACAGGCCATGTATTAGACACTTTCTTGGCACTGGGACAAAATACCCAACACTCACAACTTAAAGGAGGAGGGATTTATCTTGGTTCACCGCTTCAAGGATTCAGTCTATGCTCAACTAACTCCAAGGCAGAAATAACATGGCAGAAAGGTCTAGGGAAGAAAAGTTGCTTGCCCCATGGCAACAAGGAAGCAGAGAGAGAAGGGAGTAGCCAGGGAGGGAGATACACTGTCCAATAGCATGCCTCCAGTGACACCTCTTTCAATCATGCCCACTTCCTATAAGCTATGAACTGCTGGTTAGCTATGAACTCACAATCAGTAAATTAATCCATATATATATATATATGTGTGTGTGTGTGTGTGTGTGTGTGTGTATATGTATATATACACACACACATATATATTAACCTGTACTCACACACTGATGAGTATAGTGCCCCCATGATCTAATCACCTTCCAAAGGTCACAGCTTTGAGTGGATGAGACTTTGGGGGGACATTTTACATTTAAACCATAATATTCCATGCCTGGCCTTCAAAAGGCTCATGTCCATCTCATTATACAAAATGCATTCAGTCCATCACCAACATCTAAATAGTTCCAACCTTGCTGAAAAGTTCAAGTACAATGTCTCTTCTGAGACTCGAGGCAAACTTAGCCAAAAGCCCCTATAAAATTAAAAAGAAAGTTAAATATGTTCAACATACAACTCCACAGAATAAACAATCCCACTCCAAAAGGGACTGAAATAAATTGGACCAAAGCAAGACCAAAACCCAGCAGGGCAAATATTAAATCCTGTAGCTCCATGTCCAGCACCCAGGGAAGGCTGTTATGAAATGTAAACTCCAAAGAGTTTAAGCAGCCCTACCCCTATGGCATTGCCAGTTGTAGCCCATATGGCCTCTCTCTTGAGCTGGCTCCACTCACTCACAGCCTGTGGTTTTCCTCAGCAGACATTCCACATTCCCAGCATCTCCAACTCCCTTGGATCTCCACTGAACCTTTAGCTTCACTATCACAGCTTTAAGCATCACCCTCTCAGGTGCTCCTGGAGGGAACTGTGATACTTCCCAGGCCTTCTCTTAAAAACTGAGTGGAAGCCTCCATAACCTCACAACTCTTGCATTCTGCCTGCCTGAAAAACCAAAACCATATTGATGATGCCAAGGTCTGCCCCCAGCTTGAGCAGTAGATTGTCCCCCTAGGACCATGGATGCAGCAATCTCTGAGTGCCTGAATGGCTGAACTTGGGAAACATTTCCCTGGGAAGCCCTAAGTGAGCAGGGCACTTTGAGGCTCTCACCTCAAACCAAAGTCTTTCAAAGGAGTATACCTTTTTAGATCCTTGAGCTTCTAATGGGTGGGCTCTGACTATTTCCTGAGATGCTGTCAAAGAATCTTTCTATTATTCTGATACAAAGTACTTGGCTTCTTTTTAAATGATAATCTTTCAGTAACCATACTTTCACTGTATCCATTACATGTGCTTCCTTTCCAGCTAAGCTGCAAATTTTTCAAATCAGTAGGCTCCATTTTTCATTTCTGACTCTCATTGTAAATCTGGGTGAAACCAGTCAATAGTATCATACTACATCCTGAACATTTGGCTGCCTGAAAATTTGCTTCACCAGCTTATTTAATCCACTACCTTTAAATTCATTCTCATACAAAATTTTAGGACATGGATCAAACATAGACAAATTATTTTCCAAAATGAAACATACAGTCCAGCTTCCAATAGAGTCCTCATTCCCAACTAAAACCTCATGAGCCTTACCTAACTGTCCACATTCCTATCATTATTCTGGTCAGAGCTCCCATAAGAATTGCCCATCAAACTCTGCTTATGATATTCAATGTCTTCACTAGCTAGTATCTCCAAACTTTTCTAAACCACTCCCAAAAAAAAACAATTTCTAAAGCTTCAAAATCAGAGCACTGACCCTACTTCTCTGGTACCTATTTTCTGTATTAGACACTTCCCCATCACTGGGGCAAAATACCCAGCATCCACATCTTAAAGGAGGAGATATTTATTTTGGCTCACAGTTTCAGGGGTTCAGTCCATGGCTGGCTGACTCCAAAGCAGAAACAGCATGGTGGAAAGGCCTGGCAGAAGAAAGTTGATCACCTCACAGAAGCCACCCAAGAAGCAGAGAAAGAAGAGAGAATCCAGGAAGAGAGATATCCCTCCAAAATCATGCCCCCAATAACATACTTCTTCCAATGAAACCCCACCTCCTAACAGTACATTTAGCTATGAACTTATAATCAGTGAATTAATCCACAGATGAATATAGTGGCCCCATGATCCAGTCACATTTCATGTGTCCTGAACACATGAGACTTTAGGACAACATTTTAAATCTAAACTATAACATGCCACAAGGGACTCAGAAAACATTAGGAAACTCAATACTTGATCTCTCGGCCCAACTTCTTATTGGGCATGTTTTAAAGAGGCACCATCCCTAGGAAAAGATTACCTACTAGGGTCTCTTGAGTATATCCAATTATTTAGGGTGCAGGATAAAATGGGGAAATACTAGAAAAAATAAAGCCCAATCCACAAAAGTTACTGACTTCCTATATTAGACATCTCTAAGATTATTCCCTGTCAGCAATATGAAGAGTAACACTAATAATTCAAAATTGTTCCTAGCTAACTGTTAAATATTCATTGCCCAATAGAACAAGAGAATGAAAGAAGGCTGTATCATAACAATGGGACATGACCCAACCTCTGTAGCCTCATCTCCCTGGAGGATTATAGACTTATTACTGAATGTGCTTAGGTACTGGATTTAGATAATCTGAAAAGTGTGGATATGTAAATTGAGCTTCAATACTGGAACCATGTCAAAGCCATATTCATATAAAATTATGGCATAAAAATAAAATTCCTAATCAGTCTACTTAGTCTCATCACAACCTCTGTAATACTGTTTTTTACCTCAAATTCTTCCCGTGGGGCTTTCTGTGCATGAAAATCCTATTCATTCACATCAAAGTCCAACTAAAAATGCCACTTCCTCTAAAAGTCTGTCTGTACTATTTGATACACTTCTTTCCCATTTAATGAATCATTTCTAGTGGTGAATTATTCCTATAGCCTATTTAATATTGATTCATTCAACAAACATTTACTTCCAGCTATCATGTAGCAACTATACTAAGTGTAGAAAGCACAAAAATAAATTGTGTCAGTCATGATGTAAAGGTTTTGAATTTTAAGAGGATCAAGTAGATTGTTAATACTTAGTTATACTGTAATTAACTAAATGAATTTATAAAGACATAATATGGTGTGCAGAGCATATTGTGTTACTCATAGTGGGGATAGGGTAGGGCACTAACTGGGCCTTATTGGGTGGGGTTTAAGAACTCTTCAATCTGCCTCTGTTTGTATTTCCACAGGAACTTAAATGTTGTTTAGGTTTTTACATGTGCTCTCATATTACCCAATTAGACTAGAAGTTTATCGTGAACCAATTCCTGTAAGTTTCTTTAGGTATCCAAAACAATATTCACTATACACATAAAACACTCCAAAATTATTAATGATTAATTAGTTTGTGTATCTAGTATTCAGAAGTAAATTTCTGGAATATTTGGAGCCAGACATTGTAAGATAGCAGGACTTTAGGCCACACTGCAAGAGTGTTTTGTTTATTTGTATATTTTCCTACACAGAGTTTTAAAATTTTAAAGCTGTACCCATTGCTTCAGATTTTAGATATGTCACATAAAAATCCAGATTTCTGCACCCCCTTGGAAATATCAGACAAATGGTAGAATTAGTTCAAATTCTCTTATGGCAATAAATTACTAGAATTGAGAAGAAGCTAGTAAAGGTGATTAGTTTCTACCCAGTTGACTTTTACCCATCTGCCTTTCCTATGTGGTTCTGCCATGCATTGAGTTTCCAACCTGTTTTAGCCAGTGATGTCTTAGTGAAGAATATGTCATTTCTAAATTCCTGTGTGCCCTCATTGGGTAGCTAGTTTGCAGTCTGCAAGCCTTTCTCCTTTACCCCACATTTGAATGCACTGTGACAGGCTTACCCATTACTTACAGGAGAGTAAGGGTGGCCTGAAAAGACAAGGTATGCATAAGACACATTTAGCTAAGGGAGGAGAAATTGTTTCTTATTTTATTTTCCAACTGAGAACTGGTCTGTGATATGTTCTCAGGGGGGGAAAAGAAAAGCATGCTAATCTCGTTAGCAGCTGCTATTAATATTGAATGCATGACCTCATCTTGGTACTCAGACTTTTTATAGAATTTTCTGGGTTTTCTCATGGGAGGAAGACAAAGTATACAAACTTGGCCTTTTGATATTAATGAAAAAGGGTATCGGTGCACAAGATTTGTCCTTTACTCCTCAAAGAATCATGTCACCCATTAAACTACAACAGGAGGATTTTTCTCTAATAAAGTCATAGGTCTCTAATTCATCATCATCAACCACAAAAATAATCCCTTTGTGAGTAACTGAAAGGATAACAAATTAGCAGCGGATAGAACTAGGAAGGCACTCATTTCTTAGGTCTCAAGCTCTTCATCCATCAAATGAAAAAAATTAGATGGTCTCTGAGTTTCTTTACAGCTCCAAGACTCAACAATTTATTCAAAAGATTGTCCAAGACATTAAAGATTTCAAGAAATATAGACATTTCCATACCCTTCCAGAGTTACTAAGGAAAGACAGGAGATTCACAGAGAAAAATAACCAACAACATTTTAAGTAGGTTGTACTCTATGCCCAGTAAGAGCACAGTAGTATAGAAATTCAAAGGAAGAAACAGTTTCTGAAAGTGGGAATAAAGAAGGGCCCAGAAAAGGGATGGGGTTTGAGCTAGGCACTTGGAAAGATGGTTAGACATAGCCAGGCATCATGGAACCTGCCTGTAATACTAGAACTCTACCAGGCTGAGGCAGGAGGAACATGAGTTTGAGCCCCACTTGGGCAACTTAGCAAGACCTTGTCTCAAAATAAAAAGTTAAAAAGGGAGTGAGGATGTAGCTCAGTACAAAGATCCTTGGTTCAATCCCCAGTATTGACCAAAAAAAAACAGTTGGACATTAAACAGCACACATGGAGAAGGGTCACAGACAAATCTTCCACCAGGAAGAACAGCTTATGGGTCACTTCCTTGATGTGACTGCCACTGTGGAAGACACATTGCTGCTTAGGAAAGCCTTACTCTTTTTTCCATTCCCTCAAATCCATTTCCCATTCTAAAAGATAAGACCATTTGACTTACCTGTTTAAAATCTCCACAACTGTAAAATATAGTCCAAACTCCCAGAAACAGCACACACAAAAATAATCCCCCAGGGCCAGACCATAGCTGGTCCCTCCAGGCATGTGTACTGTACCTCCTGACTGGTTCTCACACTCCACTGACATGCAAACATGAATGTCCCTGAAGGGATCCATGCATGTTTTCTAAATGTACTGAGCATAAATTTACTTGCTGAAGCTTCCCCCAGCCTTTCAAATGCCTCCTTGCCCTCCTCAGCTGGCTAATTTCCACTCATCCATTAAGGCTCAGTTCATCCTCTCTTGCTTTCAAACTCTTCATTTATGATACTTGTAATCACTTGCTCACTGTCTTCTTCCCCTACTACTAAGGCCTAGGAATAAATCTATTCTGTTTGCCCCTGAATCTCAATCACCTACTCAAATGTCTAGCACATAACTGATTCTCAAGAAATATTTGTCGTGTGAATGAATAAGCCAGGAAAAAACAAAAGGGAAAAGGGGACAGCAGTGCAAGGAGCATACTGGTCCTCAGCCTCAGAGTCAAGACATGGGAGCATCTAAAATTGGCATCAGCTAACTTTAAAGAGGACACAGGTGTGAGGTCGTTATAAATACCCCTGTTGTTAGACCAGGACTCAGAAGTCAGGCGGGCTCAAACACTGCACAGTGCCACACAGCATGCTCATGTTACACGTCGTTAGAGTTGCAGTGACGGGACATTCGAACATGAATGCATTAGGTTCAAACTTCACTACAAAGCTCAACCACAGCTTCACTGGAAGCTAGGAAAAACAAGCTTCACTTTTGCTCCCACTATGTAAAACTTGAATCTCCCGTTATATTTTTAGCCATAATGGAAAATAGGCTGAGACAGATAACTCATAATTATGGCAGGGCATTTGGAGAAGAGCTAAGAACTCAGTATTTTCAATGCCAATGCATCTTTTATCCCATTGTAAATCACTGTCAATTCTGCTTTTAAAGGAAAATGAGAGAGTGTTCCAGGTGATGGCCACTTACAGACAGAATGCAGATGGCCTTAAGTGTTTTAGACTGGCTGACTTAAAATGTTTTTGACTTTTGTTTGTTACTTCCCTTGATGGAATTGGAATGTAGGCTTAAAATTCCCTCTAATGCCAAACAGCTGCTGCTTTGCTTTGTTTCAATTAAAACTGAATATTACTACCCCAGATGCCCTGCCCATGTGGATCTGCATAAGACGTCACTGAGCATCACCAGCAATTCCTAAAAAAGGGTGCCAGGAATGTATATTAATGAGCTGTGGAGTGTTTGGGGGATTGAAATGATTTTGACATTTCTCATTGCACAGCATCGTGTACAGTTATCAGCATGCCAATTTCTCATTTAAATGACTTGGAGTCCAATATTTTGAGGTAAGGTACCTTAGAAAGCATTGGTCACATCTCCTTTCATGGTTAGAGAACGGGACCCAGAGAATCTTTGTAATTTGCCAGTGTTGGGTAACTAATCTTCTCATTGAGAGTACTTTTTTAACAACTTGACTTTTATTCAGTCGTCTCTACCTTAGCAAGCTGCCAATACCTAGTGAACTCCCACTTCACTTTCTCTCCTCTTCTCTGCATCACTGTTCTCCTTAGCCAGAAACTCTGCTTTGGTAATTGTTCTTTTATATTATCCTAAAAACTAGACAGAAGCAACAACAATGGTAATTTTCACTCAAGATTAATTTGCTAGGTTCTCTACCAGGCACAATAGGAAACAATCTAAAAGAAAAATAATAATCACTTGAAAAGTAACTTTAACATTATCAGGTGTCCGTTAAGGAAATGTGGTTATAAAACATATTAAGTGTCCTTTTATGACTGTTTCTACTTTTCTTCTGTCTCAATTGCTGCATGAAACCCAATAGACATCTTATTACTGACAAAGGCAAATATTTGGATACACAATGCTTAAGACATTGCCCAATCCCTATCTTTAGTAGTTCTGGTAAGCAGCTAACTTGTAACAAATAAGTCTCAAAAATATACACTGGCTCAAATATACGAAAGTTTTTCTTACTTCCTAGTACTGAACAATGAATGTCAATAACTTGGCCCTTGTCTGAGACTGGATTGAGCAAGGGGACAAAGGCTTTGTTAGCTTCAACATGTAGCTTCCAACATGTGCCACTTCTAAAATTAAAGCTGTAGCTAATGTCCTCAGGTAAGAAATGAGAAAGCTAGACTATAAACCAAGAATTTGAGATGAACATGAATTTGTGATGAACAAATAATTGGTTTGACTGATTTTTTCCACTAAACTTTATACCCAGATATATATATAGATACACAGATATATACATGAATATATATAGATAGATATAGATATACAGGTTTTCAATCAAACTTTTGGGGTAGTTTGATTTTAAAACTAAACATGTTCAATTACTCACTGAAACAATGTTACTTGATTAGATAGACCATTTCCATTTCCTTTGAACCTCTCCTATCCTAAGCATCTGCTCCTCATCAGACATTCACACATGAGACATGATACCTCCATCCCTATTGTGTAACCCATTTTTCAGGTGAGAAAACAGGTCAACAGATGAACAAGTTGTTCAAGGTAAGTTACCAGGTTGAATTGCAAACCCAGGTCTACCCAACTCCAGAGCCATGTGATTTCCCCTGAGGCACACAGCACACTGTTTCTCAGCTCTTTCAAGGGTTTAGCTGATTTGCATGCAGATCCAGAGTGCTGAGATACTCTGAAATCTAGGAGGAGTTTGAAGGGACTTAGAATAAATAGCACTGTCATGACTTGACAAGACACCTCACCTCCTTCCAGGGCCACCCTCTACTTACTAATGACAGGAAGGACTAAGGCACAGGAAGAATCTTGATGTCTTACTCCTAAGAGTCCACTTCCCAATCTCGATTTATGCCTTGCCAGCCTCTGCTTTGGGAAATGCAGACTGGGAAAGCGGGATCAAGCCTACTCAGAAATACAAGCCGAGGTATTATCCTAGCAACTCCCCAAAGTAATCACACAACATTGTTTGCCTAAGTCTTAAGTGCTGATGCCTGGCAGTGTATAATGCAAAGTTCAAAGGGTTGCTCATTACCATAATGGGATATAAGCCTTTGCTGTTGGCTGTGGAATAATGAAGATAATTCTTGTGGATTGTTCCTTCAATCTGTGTTTATTTAGGTTAAAGAAGTTTGTTGCATAGCTGGGGTTTTTTTCTTTTTCTTTTTTCTTCCTTTTTAAATTTTTCTGGAAAAACTCTCCATTCTATGATCAGTTCTAAGATAATATTCAACAAGATCCTTCAAGGGCCACAAGATTGTAATTTAAGTTTCCCCCAAACACACACAAAACATCATACCCTTTAACTTTCCATGGTCAATAAATAGCACATTGTGTTAGTATGTCCATATTTGCCAATAACAAGATACTTGTTAGCCCAACAAAGCCAGATTTAATTAAAACACACCCCCCTCCCAAATATGTTCACAATGCTGCAAAATATTGGCAGGAAATAAATGAGAACATATTGAAAAAAAAAATAGAACATCTCATTCTCCTGCATGATAACTTTAGCTGTGGGAGTGATAGCAAACTCACAAGGCAAGATAAAGGTTTTCATCAGCATGTTTTTAAAATTAATTTAACTTACCTCTGCTTGATGTGCCCCTAGAATTCAGGCCACAAGCCAAAAACTTATAAAGCCTTTACTTTTTGCTTAATTATTCATGTCACATACTCATTTTAGAGAGACACATTCCAAAAGTGCTAAAGCCTCCACTTTGGGAAAACTGAAATAAGGAAAGGAATTCGGGTATCTTACAATCTCATGTGCCTTGGAATAGCTGAGACCACTGCCAGCCCACAGGTTCTTCCTGTGCTAAGAGCACAGTAGTTCAGAAACTGTTTATGACCTAGAAGGCCACAATAAAATAAGGAAGCAGAGCACTCTTCTCATAGGTCTCCTAGGAATCCCCAGAGTTGGGTAGAGGAGGATGGTGGAAAGAGAAGGGGAGAGAGAGTGAAGACTGTTTATGCTCCAGCTCTGTTCCAACTGACTTCCTGCAACGTGACCAGAAGTACTGAAGCAGCATGGCCTCCTGAGCACCTGTCCCTGAGCCCCACCCCACCCCGCACCCATCCAGGTGACTGTATCTCAGTAGAAATATTCAGAAATCTTGCTCAGTGGTCAAGTACTCTCACTAGTTGTCACTTCCATTTCAATTTCTTTCCTTTATGCTCCTAGGAAGAGGGCTTAGAATTGTCTCAATTTTAAATGTCTCCGAAGTCCATGTGTTTTAGCCTTAGTCCTCAGCCTGTGGCACTATTAGGAACTTGTAGGAGGTGGGACCTGGTAGGAGGTAGGAGGTCACTGGGGCATTGCTGGGGGTACCCAGCCCCTTCCTCTGTCTCTTTTGGCTTCATGGCCACTATGAGGTAAACAGGATCCCTCCGCCATGTACTTCCACCATGATACTCTGCCTTGCCACAGGATATGGACCAAAAGCAACAAGGACTGTGGACTGAAATGACTATGGACTGAAATCTCTGAAATGGTGAGGCAAAATAAACCTTTCCTCTTTTTAAATTGATTTGTCAAGATGTTTTGTCACAGTGATGGAAAGCTAACATGGTTGCTAACTTTAAAAAAAAAGAAGAACACAGGGCTGTTCATCAAGTCTCAACCTCTTCCACCTCTCAAGTAATTCCTCCTTTCACTGAACAAGCTTGGTAACCTTACTCATTCCCTTGATGCTACAGTCTCAATGTTTTTGTCCCCTCCAAACCTTATTTTAATCTTCAGTGAAGCACTGTTGGGAAGCAGGACCTAATGAGTGGTGTTTTCATGAGAGCTCCTAGGTGTGAAGACCAGTGTTGCTCTAGAAGGTTTCAGGAAAGCTGGATGTTGAGGCACATGCTTCTATGTATGTACTTAGAATATATGGTGAAGGTTTAAATTTTTAAAAGATTCATTACAGTAAAAGACATATTGCCATTAATCACCCTCAGAACACTCCCATCACTTTGAACACATGTATCCCATCACTCTTGCCAATTTCTGCAGCAGTTCTGATGACTTTCTGTGGTGTGATCAAAAATGCACTGCTGCTAAGTGTCATCCAGTGGAAAGGCAGACTCTTAAAAACATTACAATGTGTCTTTGTCCACCTTATTCATCAGATCTAGCACCATGTGACTTTTGGTTCTTCCCTCAAAATCAAAATGGTAAATGTTTTGAGTCAATTCAGGACATCAAGGCAGCCATGACAAGGCAACGAATGACACTCACAAAATAAGACTTCAGAGCTGCTTCAGAAAGTACAATGGGATTCGTGTTTTTGAAGTGAAGGGGAGTAATTTCAGTGGGATTAATGACAATATGTCTTTGACTATAATAAAAATTTTCAACTGAAACAGTCACTGTATTTTTTGACCATACCGCATAATCCTAGTTCTCGAGAGGCTAAGGTAAGAAATAAGATTGCAAGTTCAAAACCAGTATGGAGGCCGGGGATTTAGCTCAGTGGTTCAGCCGCCTGCCTCTCAAGTGCAGACCCACTTTCAATCCCCGGTATCAAAACAAAACAACAACAACAAAAAAAAACCAGTGTGGATTGCATAGTGAATTTGGGGCCAGCCCTGGCTACATATCAAGACAAGAAGAAAGAGGAGGAGGAAGGGAGAGAGAGAGAAGAAAAGAGAGAGAAGGAGGAGGAGGAGGGGAGGGGAAGGGAGGGGAGGGGAGGGGAAGAGGGGAACAGGATGAGGAGAAGGAAGGCGGCTTCGGTAGTGAGTTCACTCTCCTCTCCCACCATGTGAGAAAATGAGTTTCTCACCTCCAGTGGATACAGCATTCAACATACCATCTTAAAAACCAAGACTAGGCCCTTATCAGACATCAAGTCTACTTATGCCTGGATCCTGGATTTCCCAATCTCCAGACTCATGAAAAATGAACTTCTATTGTTTACAAATTATCCAGTATTGTTACAGCAGCAGAACAAAAGCAAAGACAATAGGCAAAGAGCAGGATTCTTGGGAGCCTCACTTGTGGCTCAAACAGAGTTGTCAGGCTCTTCCAAGGCATTCACTGAGGTGCTCAATTACACACAGAGGAAGAAAGGGAAGAGGGGAAAGATGAGATTTAATCCAGGAGCAAAAACAAAGATTGCTGCTCCGATTCTATTTCCTTCACCTTGTCAGGGAGAATTGCAACTGGTTTTTCTCACAAGTTTATTGAAGAAACAAGCATATGCCAAGGTAAGCAGTTTTTCCCTTGTGACATCAATCTAGTCATTGATGAAGAAAAGGCATCCCTTCAGTCAACACAGCTTGAGATGCTGCCCTTGTGAAACCAGATTCCTGATACTGCTGACCTAGATGCTCTAAGCTCTTTCCCAAGCTATGCTTTCCTACAGTGGCCACCACTGAAATGCAGACAGCATTTCTTTTGTAATTCAAAAGGGATGGTATCAATTCCAATAAGATCTTGTTTACTCCAAATTCTCCCAAATTGGAAGCATAAACATGAAGCATTTTGTTCCTGTTAATACAAAAACGTTCTGCCTTATGATGCCAATAAAAATAAAAAAAGAGACGCTGCCTACAAGCATTTTACAGCATACTAAGTTCATGTTTGCTGTCTAGTGATACATGATAAACTGCTCCAAAAAGGAGTGGCATAACAACAAATATTTATGGTATTACTGTCTTAGTCTGTTTTGAGCTGCTATAATGGAATACCAAAGACTGAGTGATTTATAGCAAACAAATTTATTTGGCTCACAGTTCTGAAGGCTAGGAAGTCCAAAATTTAGTGGCCACACTGGGGAGGGATTTCTGCTGTCCATCCCATGGTGGAAAGGCAAAGACAGGCACCAAGAGGGAGGAAATAGGGCTGGACTCATCCTTTAGTGAGGAGGAACCCACTCACATGACCACAACATGGAACCCAGGCATAAGACAGAGCCGCCCGGAACTAATCACACTTAAAGTCCCAGCTTTCAACACTGTTGAATTGAGGAGTAAGTTTCTAATGCACGAACCTTAGGGGACACATTCAGGCCTCACTCAGCAGCCATCATTTCTGAATCAGGATAGGGTACCCCCCAGCCAGGTGCTACTGGCTCAAGTTCTCTCGTGAGATTTCGCTCAAGCTGCCAGGCAGGCTGCAGCCTCGTCCAAGATCTCCAATGAGGAAAGGCACTTCCAATCTCACCCATGTGGACCATGACCACTTTTCACATGGACCTCTCTACAGAACAGGTTTCTTTCTCCCAGGCACAAGATCCAAACGAAGTTAAGAGAGAGTGCTCAGCATAGAAGCTCGGCACCGAAGTCTTTACATTAGCTAACATCAGAATTGCATCCGTCCTTAATACTTTATATTTATTAGAAAAAAATTAATAAATCCAGACCACGTTCAAGGAAATGGGTAATGTAAAGGTATGAATACCAGGAGATGGGGATTATTTGCAGGCTGCCTACTATAAAGACGCTGGACGAGTACAAAAACAACTGGTAAAATTATCACAAGTGATAAATACAAATTGTAAGGAGAGAGGGCACTCTTGAAAAAATGAGAAATTTAAAGATCCATTCAAAAACTGGGCATCTGAAATGGCTAGACACTTCTCAGATGAAGAAAGAGTCAGCCAATAGATACATGAAAAAAATTGTTCATCATCACTGGCCATTGGAGAGATACACATTAAAACAACACTTAAGATTCCATCTCAACCCAGAAAGAATGGCTACCATCAATACATCAGCCAATAACAAATGCTGGCGGGCTATAGGGAGAAAGGAATATGTCTTCATTGTTGTTGGGACTGTAAAATACACAACCACTATGGAAATCAGTATGGAAATTGCTCAAAAAACTAAAACTAGAAATTTCATTTGACCCAGCTATTCCCCTTCTAGGTATCTTCCCAAAAGAGTTTAAAGCATCACACCACAGTGAAGTATGCATACCCATATTTATAGCAGCACAATTCATAATAGCTAAATCTTGAAAACAGCCTATATGTCTATCAACAGATGAATGGATAAATAAAACATGGTATTGATACACAATGTAGTACTATTCTGCCATGAAGAAGGATAAACTTGAGGCACCTGTAGGAAAATGGATGCACCTTGAGACCATAATGTTAAGTGAAGAAAATCAGATCCACAAGCTTAAAGATCGCATGGTTTCTCTTATATGAAAAATTAAATATACAAATAAAGCATGAAATAAAAGATAAATAATAGGAAAAAAGAGAGAAAAAAGTTATTGTATTCTAAGTATGTTTCTGCTGTTGGATTCCAATTTCACTCCAATATGGTGTGAGAACTCCCTTTGCAGGATTTCCATTGCTTTGGGTATGTTAATGTCTTTACTGTTGCTATGAACATGGTCTATTTGGGTGATGTTTCTCATGACTGTGAGAGGACTGTGTGGTCTGCAGTTTTTGTGTACAGTGTAATGCTCCACTTGCGGCACAATGTTGCAGATTTTAGCTCTTCCATTACAGATGTTTCCTACTTCTTTAGCTGTCAGTCACTGAGGGAAGTGTTTTGAAATTTTCAGTAATATTTGTGGATCTATGATTTTCCCTTCAGTTTCATGTTTTTGCCTTATATAGGCACCATGTTTCATGAAATATGTATTAAAACCTATTAGTTCTTATTGGAGAACTGCCTTCTATATCAGTATATGATCACTGTAACCCTTGTTAATTTGCAGTATAAACTGAATAGTGTCAAATTAATATAGTTTCAGCATGTTTATTAAGTCAATACTAGACTAGTGTATCTATATGCATAATTTCCTATTTGTTTTATTTTTACCTTGTATTTGTTATATTTTTAACATCTTTGTGCACTCTTTAAATGATAAATAAAATGGTTTTATTAATGAGAAAAGATGTCAGCACAGCAAAAAGGATAACATTTACACAAGGCCCTAACAAACAGTGCTGTGCTAAATGGAGACAGCACAATGGTGTTTAAAGCTCAGAAAGACATAGTGCAGGGAGAGAGAGGAGAGGGTATGGACATTTGGAAAGGTCACTTAGCTTCGTGCATCTAATAAGAGCAGTGGCCACTGGTTAATTTTATTTTTATAGGTCAAAGATTAGCTCCTTGAAACTAAAAAGCAACATGATGTGGAGAAAGGATGGGTTCAGCCCAAGGAAATCTCAATTTAAATCCCAACTCCTTAAGTGCCTGTGTGACCTGCTTAGGCATATTACACAAATCTTCTGAGTTCCTTATCCAAAAAATTATGAGAATCTTGTTTTATAGGATAACCAGGAGAAAATACATATGAAAAATATCCGTGTCACATGATGAACATTCAATTGTCTCATCTCCCTGAGAGAAAAGATTTTCTTTTGTTCTCTGTATCTCCAACACAGTGGGGCCTCAGTAAACACTAGATAGATAGATAGATAGATAGACAGAGAGACAAGACTAGAATGTGTTATAAATTAAAAGACATCAGCAGAGGTAGAGAAGTGAGAGAGTTGGGTATATGCCATGAATGTAAGCACACGTGCATAAATAGCTCCATCTCTTAGCCAAAGGTGACTTTCATCAGTACAGTGCTATTACTTGGGCATCCATTCCCTGCTGGAATAATGATGCATATTTCATCTACCTGCCCAAGAAAGAGTTGGGCTTAATTAGATAAATGAGTGAGCTTCAAATAAGTGATCTGTATAGATTAGTATTATTATTTGCTAAGAATAGCTAATGGTGAAAAATGGGAAGTGGTAATTAACTAGGTTCCCAGGGCAATTTTTGACATTTTATTTATATATTAATGGTCTCACTTCAGACTTCAGGTAGATTACAAAAATCAAAGCAATACTTCAAGACTGCTTGAAAGATAAATAAGTCAGGGCTGAGCACAAAGGAGTCGATAAAGGCAAGGAAAATTAGTGCTCAGAAGGCCAGATTATAGGACTCGGCACTATGGGATTATCCATGGCAGTGAATGTCCTGTCTAGCATATCTCCTTTATCTTTTCTCCTCTTTTGTTATCCTGTGTCTTTTTTCTCCTTCTGCTGTCTGACTTCTCTCCCTCTTCTACGTCTCTTGCTCTATCCTTTATTTTCTTCTTTCTCAAAGCCTCTCTCCTCCCTCATAAAAATCAATCACTTCCATTCTGCCTGCTCATGGGCTCATGGGCTGATCCCATCCTTGCCACAAGCAAGGGAAAGAAATTCCGACATTTGTGATAACAGTGAAGAGCCTGGAGAACATTAGGCTAAGGGAAATGAGCCAGTCACAGGAAGACAAATACTACGTGATTCCACTTACCCAAGGTACCTAGAAGCAGAGAGGAGAATGGTGGTGACCAGAGGTGGAGGGGAGAAGGAAACAGACAGGTGTAGTTAGCAGGAATTAAGTTACAGCTATGCCAGATGAGCTCGCTCCAGAGGTCAGCTCTGCAGCACCTTGCCTATGGTTGATGGTACTGCGCTGTGCTTCACACGTCCCTCTGATTGACACACTTTAGCCAGGGGAAGGCCGGAGACAGATCCATTTATTATGGGAAACTGGCTGATGCAATCCATCTGCAAGCTGTAGGCCCAGAAAGCAATCTGAGCCTCAAGGTGAGAACCAGGGGAGAAAGATATGCCCAAGAATAATCAGTGAAAAGGAAAAAGGAGGAGGAGGACCCCTCATTCCTCTGCTTTTTGTTCTGCTCAGTGTTTCAGAGGACTAGATGACCCCACCCAGGCTGGAACGACACTGTACTGAGCCCGCTGGGTGAACTGCTAGTCTCACACAGAAACCCTCGGAGTCCGGGAGCCAGCTGTTCTTAAGTAGGGCACTCTGTGACCCAATTAAGTTGGCACCTAAGATTAAGATTCACCAGCAATTCCTGCCTTCCAGTGGAGCTCGAAGTCTAGGAGATGGAGACCCTGAGACATTTCTCTCTACACTCTGACCCGATCCCTCCGATCTTTTGAAAGTTACAGAGTTCAGATCCCTAGCTGGTCCCACTGCCTTTCAAAATCAGTACCACAACTCCCCCTTCCCCGGTTCTTCCCTTACCAGCCCCAGGACTGGTACAGCCCTCTCACCACCACCAATGCTCTGCCTCTGTCCACCCGGTCCTGGGCTCCTCTATGGAATCACAGCCCCGAGAGACAGGTTGAGAAAGGCACTTGTGAGGCTGGGTTCTCTTGCCCTCTGGTGGCCAAATCTAGCAACTGCCTGAAAAGCAAAGCATCCTGGATGTCCTTGCCCACTTGCTTGCATCACATTAACCCTTCAGCCCCTGCACTGCTTGAACAGGAAACTGGAAGAGAATATGATCAACATCTCAGAGTAGAAAGAACAGACTAGGAAGCACTGTGACGGGCGTCAGCTCTTCACACTCCTGCATCCTTTCCCTATTTCCTCTCCTATATATTTCCCTCCCTCTTCTTTCTTCTTCTGCCTTTAATAACTTCATTTTGTGTCTTGGGCCAACCTCTCAGATTTCTATACCACTGCTTAAAGACACAAATTTCATTTTATTTATAAACAGTGCATTACTGCTTTAGGTGCGTGACTTCACGGGCTTCAGGAAATAACACACTCAAATTCTACATTCGTCTACCTGAAAATATCTCTTCCACACTATCCATGATGACTACTATTGCTTAAATTTATTCATTAAAGATATATGGAGCCTCTGTAATGTGACAGGCACAGTTTCAGGCACTAGGGATATAACATAAAAATATGAGGCAAATATTTTTATTCCATAATTAAGGCTTTCTTTCAATCCAAATATTGCTGAAAACTAACATGTAGATTTACATAAACACTGAATTATTCATGCACACCATCAAATTTCTCTGTAAAAGTTATGACTCGGTAGGCAAAGAGGGTGAACTATTTAAGAAGCAGTGCTAACCCCTTTCTTGGTTTTGCTATATCAAATCTCAGAAGTTATTATGACAACATAATTTGGTAGAAAGTACACACTTCACAGTTACACAGACATGGGTTTAAATATTGGCTGTTACTTGCAAGCTCTGTGACCTCAAGCCAGATAATTAACCTCTCTGAATTTCTGTGTTTTCATCTGCAGAAATGGAGAAATCGATATCAATTTATCAGGACTGTAGAGCAAGATCACACGTGGAGCCCGGGTGTACTGTCTGGCACAGAAAGAGCCTCTGCAAATGTTAGCTTCCTGCTGTTCCCAAAGTAGCCTGCTTTATGGCAGAGACCCCTGAGCTAGAGTGACTCCAATAACACCAGCCTTAATGGATGGAATTGCTTTAATAGGGGATTGAGACTTCGATTTCACAATTAGAGCTGTTTCCATGATTAGCAAAATCACTCCCCCTCGTTTATGGTCCAACCATACCTACTCGTTCTGTGTGCACAGCCTGCCCTGGCAGCTCATGACACCAAAGCCAGCAGGCAACTTTCCCCAGAGCCCTGGAACCTGCTCAGGGTGTCAGTCCTTTCTCCAGTGAGCCTGAACAGAAACCTGGCCTGGCCATCTAGTACAGGATGAGGAGTGTTGTGAGACCCCAGGGAATCCAGAGGAAAGAAAGCAGGAAATGCCTCATGGCATTTCCCCTTTCTGATGTCACTTCTTGTCATTTTATTTACTGCCTCTAGGAAATCAATTAAAACAGCGCTAATCTATGGGTCTTAATGAACAAGGTATTATGCAAACTGTTTGTAAGCTTCTTGAATTGAGAACAATCAAAAGCACAATCACCTGATGTCACATTCTCTTCCTGACCTCCTTTCCAAATTCCAACATGGCAGAGGAAATGAACACAAGTACATTTGTGTGTGTGTCTGTGTGTGTTTGTGATGCATACTGGATATAGTCTCCAACTCCTCCCACCCCTACTTCTCCTCCCTCTAAGACCTCAGAGCAGAATATTTACTAAAAGTACACAAAGAGTATCTTCATAATCCACACGAGTATTTTGTTTAACATATCACTTCTTGGACTAAGTAAAGAAGGTCTCTCTTAATAGTCCACTACTCTACTAGGCACTTTCGAGTCTCTACTATTAGACAGACTCCATCCCAGGCTCCAAAGATGAATAAAACACAATCCACTGCTTTAGAATCTGCAGCCTGGCTGAGGGGCCAGACTCCTAAACAACTCCGCAGAGCAGAGGTATTTACTTTGAGGAGTAGGGAGTACAACAAAATCAGGATGAGCTTCACTGAATCACAAGGAGTAAAACATCTTCTCACTCTCCTGCACTGATTGGCCTGCAGTTTGTTTCCCTGGAGTCTGCTTCTTTGTCCAGCACTGTGTAGCTCCAGGAGTTATAAGCTATCCCTTTCTAAATCCCATTTCCTGACTGGAGAGAGCTGCCCAGTAGGATTGGTACATGGGGCTTTTTGGCCAGTAGAATCCTCTGGCCAGAAAATAGAAGTTGTCTTCACTGACACGCTTGTTGCCAGCAGACCTGGCCACAGCCATGTCCCATTTACCAGGATCCAAGCATCCCTGCCTGCCACCCAAATGGTTGGTCCTCTGAGGCATTCACTCAAACAAAAGCTGAACCTTGAATAAATAGACTACATCATTAGCTACTGCTTTGCAGAAAAAGAAGCCACAACCACTTCAGGCTTTCAATTGACATAGGGCCAGGCAGCCTCATGTTCGCTGGCCTTTTCTCACTGCTATCACTATCAATACAGGCAGCTTGCAAATCCCCTCTTTCTTTGCACAAGCAGTGTGATGTGTGGTTAGGACCCCAGGATGTGCCACAAGGATGCTGGGATTGGATCCTGGCTCTACCACTTGCTCATTGCATGCTCTTGGAAAATTACTTAGTCACACTGTGCCTCAGTTTGCTCACCTGTGAAGTGAGAATGATCACAATTCATCCTCTACAATTTGCTGCAATGGTAGAAAAGGGGGAGGAGTTGTCATCCTGTGAGTGTTTCCCATCACAGTCCGAGGTGGCTCCCTGACTGCTCTACTTCCTGTTTCTGGCTTTCATTCTCTTGTGGTTTCTCCGTCCCTTCTTTCTTTTCACTTCCCCCTCTGTCCTTAAATCTGGTGATGTCATTTTCTTCTTTTCTTCCTTTTTTGAAGGCATATGTGAGTAAGGATAAGACAATGACATGCACATTCTTCAAAATGTCAAGATTTCATGAAGGACCCTAGTTAGCAAGACAGACTCCATATTGCTGCTTGACCCACTTGCCTGTCCTTTAGATGAACTCAGAAGGAGGAAGCTTAGAAACCTCCTCCCTTTAAAAGGTCCCTTTAGAAATAACAATTAATCAACTATTGTTTTACAAATTTTCTAACAGCAGGATGTTCCGCTTCTGTACCTTTCGCTTACTTTGCTAGTTCTATCCCGTAGGGGGGCTAGAAACTGTTGGCCTCAAAGGTGTATAAAACATGTTTGTCTCCCCCTAGTTGGGACTCAAATCCGATGCTAGGCTCGGGTCCCGGCCAGTAATAAACTCCTGTGTGGATTTAATACCAGTCTCTGGTTGGTTCTTTCTCACTGGGTCTAACATTCAGGCCAGGGATTTAGCTCAGTGGTTCCACCGCCTGTCTTACAAGCGCAAGGACCCGAGTTGGATCCCTGGTACCAAAAAATGTCCAGATTTCAAATAAGCAACATATTGAACAAAGGAAACTTTGGAGCACCAGAAATGTTCCATGAAGACGCTGACTGATGATGTTGATAAGTGAGCAACGCACAATGCTTTTGAAATTAAAGCTTCATCAAGCCAGTCCATGTGTGAGTCATAACTTCGTCTCCTTGCTCCAGTAGAGGTTTATGGTGAGATATGCTTTGGTATGTCCGAGAATGGCTTCCTTGGCATAAATGGTAAACTCTCTAGTTTGAGACTTACCATCCTGTTTACTACGATTCTGGATCACATCCCATTTACAAAGACTCTACAAAGTAGCATCGCATTCATCTTCCTAAGTACTGCTGACTTATCTGTCTCCCCCTCTAGACCATGAAGTACCCATGGCAAGACCTTGTCTTATGAACAATAAGGTACCTAGAACTAAGCCCATGCAGGCATGTAGTAGATACACCATAGTATTTGTTTTAAAATTAATGTAATGATAAGCTTTGTTCTTAGCAGCTTTTCTGTAGTCTCTAAGGGCAGATGAGGATGGGCCCTTTTGTTTTCCATGAAATATCATGACTCAATGTCCATTGTGACCAGTGGCACACACAATGGCAAGTCAGCATGGCCATCCCAAAAGAACAGCTAATAACACTGGTGCTCATTGTCATCAGTAGCATTTAATCCATTTTCCTTCCTGAGACAGACCATCTTGGAGCATCTGAGACAGCATGGTGTTCTTATACTTTCCTACAGGTAGGCATTTCTGTCACATCTGTCTCTGGAAATAACAAAGCACTGTGCTAAGAGGCAAGGAGGAGAACCATGCTGTCCGGGTTCCAAGGTCAGCCTGGTCATATGACCTTGAACCACTGGGCAAGGCAGTGAATCTCTTATGTCTCAGTTTCTTGACCTGGAAAAATGAGGTTTATAATATGACCTCTCTCAAAGGAGTTTTGAGAGAGAAAATTGAGTAAGGCAACATGCATATATCATATAGGGCAAGGGTTGCCTCAGGTGCGCTGTATCAGTGTTTAGTAACAATATCGTCCACTCCTGATGTTGGTTAGAAATCTTGTCTCTCAGTCAATCTCCCATCACTGGAACAAAATACCTGCCACCTATAACTTAAAGGAGGAGAAGTTTATTTTTGCTTTTGGTTATAGTGGATTCAGTCCATGTTCAGAGAAAAGTGGCTCACCATATGTTAGTCAGAAAGCAGAGAGAGATAAGAGAGGAACCATGGCCAGAACACACCTTTAACTCACATCCCCAGTTCAGCACCTCTTTCAACCAGGTCCTGTCTCCTAACAGCACAATCAGCTATGAATTCATCAATGAACAAATCCACTGGTGAGTATAGTGCCCCTGTGATCCAATCATCTTTCAAAAATCCCCACCTCTGAACACATGAGACTTTGGGGGGACATTTTAGATCTAAAACATATTATCTTGTATGATGAGAGTAAGAGAAAATGCTGAGAAGAAAAGCCAGCTCATAAAGAACATTCCTATACCTCTGTCCACTGTGAGCAAGGTCTGGCTGGGAGCAGTAATTGTTGTAATTAAAAGCAAGTTTCAGTGTTTTAGAAACCCAGGTAGATTGGAGCCACTTGTCAGAGTTTTATCCTTGTGAGAAAACAGAGCTGTAATAGGCCATAAAATTGCTCTCAACTTCCTTCCCTAAGCTGTCACATGCAGTCAGATCGATGCCTCCCTGGCACCTGCTGTTGGTAGTAATTTGGGAGCGCTTTCAGCAATCCTGCTGGGCTGCTGTGACTGTGCCAAGAACAGCTCCAGGGACTGATAAAGAGACCTAAGTGCTAGGGACACAAGCGGGGCTGAAAAGAGGGCAGAGCAGGGGAGAGGGGGCAGGGAGCAAAGCGACCCGTGTGAGACGGACGGAAGGGAGCCCGTGGGGCTGGGAGGGGCCAATCTTGTTCCAATATCCCTCTGGCCCAGGAAAGAGAAATGACAGCGGAAAGCTTGTTAATAACGACAGGATACAAAACCAACCCTTTCTTTCTCCACTTTCCACAAGACCTAGGTGACACTGTAACCTGATTTGTGTTCTCTGTGCTCCCTGGTATTTGGCCTACAGGTCTCTGCATTTTCTCTCCAACCTTTTAGAACATAAGAACCTGCCCTTGCCTTTCTGAAGCATGTGTTGGAGACAAAGAACACAGGAATATGTCATTTCCTATAAAGGCCAAAAAGGGTGACCAGCAAAGTGCTAAAATGACATTTGCACTTGGGTGACAAGCCAGCCCATTCCATTTCAAGTAAAGGTTAGGGCTCTTTCCAGCATCTGTAAAACACAGGAAAGGAAAGGCTGCCCTCCTCAGGGCACTTTGGGAATGACAGTTGCTGTTTCAGAATACAGCACACTGCAGGCTGAACAAGAGACCAGAGGGGAAGCCACATCTGCTTTCAGGTAGATGCTGCCTGAAGTCTTGACCCTGACTGATATTCTCCAAAGCACCAGCACTTTGGAAAGGACACAGAGTCAGGAGAGAGCCTTGTTTATGCTGGTCAACCTAGCTGCCTCTTCACATGAACAAACTCTTATTTAAAATATGATTTCCAACGAACTGAACTTGATGAAAAAGTTTTTAACAGTAAGGAAATGTTTTTGTCACATTCACCTGGTAAAGACATTTTAAAATAGATGCATTGACTTTGTGGAGATGGGAAGGGAATGCAGAGATGGGAGACATTGGAGGGTGGGGAGGTAAAGAGGAGGTACAAAAGATTATGATGTGATATGGAGTTGTACCAATCCCCCAAGATGAATGTATTCATTATGTATGGCAAACATGTACTAATAATAAAAATAAAATAGATGCACTAGGCTGATACATAAACTGTGTCTGAATCTAGTGCATTTTAGGACTAGAGAGACAAACAGCTATTCTTCATTCAGCTATAGAAGAAAAATATGAAAGTGGTGATCAAGAAACATGACGATGCTCCTAGCTCCATCACAAGATTAGCTGCCTGAAATCGGGTGAAGTGCTGTCCCTTGGATGGACTCAGTTTCTTCATCCATAAAATGAGGTGCCTGAACTAAAGGATGCCCGAGATTCCTTCCAACCAAGACATGTTATGATCCATGACCTTTATTTCTCAGCCAGCAGTGTAAGTGCTCCAGAAGAAATAAATGGAGCAAAGGAAAGAACAAAATAAAATAAGAATGTCACACCAGGCCATCCATTTCCTCAAGCCAGCTGGGGGGCAGGGGGGCATCTAGAGTCCTGCCTAAAACATGGAATGAACCCTTGGTACATTTTTAACTGCTGGTAGAATTTTTTCAAACCATTTCCCAACATAGTGAGGTCATGATAGCTTTCCGTATTTTCTTAATTAACAGATACTGGGGATGGTATTGTTAGCAGAATATCAAAGGGAAGTTTTGATTTTTTGCAAAAAGATCTTCGACTCAAAGAGTTGAGGATATGTGTTCTACAGTCAAAGGATTAATCCCCAAATTCCAAATTCCCTAACAATAAAGTTTCCATATGAAAGCATTTCACACACACACACACACACACACACACACACACGCACGCACGCACACCTGTCTGAAATTCAGTACTAAAAGCAATCAGTGATTAACTGTGCAACAAAGAGTCTCCATAATGGACTGCAGTGACAGCCAGCTGGATCTCTGGGACATTTCTTATTGCTGGAGGGGGGGGGGGCGGTCCATAACCACATGAGCCACACAGAGATGCATGCTAGGAGCTGACACTGCAGGGCTGCATCCTTGTCCAAACACCTCACAATTCTGTTCTTCCTCGCATACCTGTAACCTATGTGAATGCATATTCTGACAAAGTTAAGGCCTCTATTGTACTTAGCCAGCCCATAACATCATTCAGTCAAGCCTCACAGGTCTTTTTGTGGCTTTTGCTCTGAGCTAGGGAGAATGGTCACAGCTCCAGAATATTGCACTTTAAGCAAATGTTGAGGCACCAACTCTGATTCTGAGCAAAATTCTGGGTCCAGTGATGTTAGCAGTAGCTTCTGCCAGAGATGTAAACCAGTGTTCTCCTCCCATAGAACGGTCACACAGCAGGCAGGTGGGTTCATGAAGCAGCTCTTTGTGGAGGGTCAGGGGTATGGTCCAGCCAGCTCTGGAAGGTGCACCCACAAAGGGCCAGCATGGACCCTGGGGAGGAGTCACCACTCTGAGCTGTAGCAAGAAGTCCTTCACAGCTATTGGTCTTTGACAGTTCTTCTCTTGCTCTTCCCTTGAACTGGCCAGTGCCCAAGGAGGTGGACAGCAATATCACATGTGGTCTGCAGATCCCAGAGAGCAGAGAGGGGGTCAGAGTGGATGCACTTGACTCAAGGAAGCCTGAAAGGTAATGTGTCACACAGCTAACTTTCAATGGCTGGTTGGTGGAGGGTCTGCTCAAATCCCTTGCCCATTTTTCACCAGGCCTTTGGCATTGTTGTTGTTGCTGTTGTCATCATTGTTGAGTTGTAAAAGGGCTTTGTGTATTCCACATGTAAATCTTTTATCAGATGCATACTTTGCAAATATATTTTCTTGACTGTAGTCTCTTTACATATCCTCAATAGTGTCTTTCAAGGGGCAGAAATTTCTAAGTTTGTGGATGTCCATCTCAACAGTTTTTCTCATTTATGATCCGTGATTGTTATGTCCTACCTAAGAATACTTTGTTTAACCATTATCACAAAAATGTTTTCTTCTCAAACTTGCATAGATTTTGGTTTTACATCTAAGTCTCTGAATCAAATTCTTGTATATGATTGATCTTGTATATGATTATCAGATTCAGGTATGAATCTGAGCTGAGCTCGGGTGATTTTTGTTTTAGTTTGTTCTGGGATTTTATTGTTGTTTTAGCATATCAATGTCAAATTGCTCAGTGCCATTACTTGAAAGAACTATCCTTTCCCCATTGATGTACCATGGCACCTTTGTAGGAAATCAACTGCCCATGTCTGTGTGGCTATTTCTAGACCTTTTTTCTGTTCTGTTCATCTGTATGGCTATATTTTTTTACCAGTGCCACAGACGTCTCTCCAGAGAAAAAATACATACAGTAAATAAACAACTGCAAATATGTCCAGTATCCTTATTCATTAGGAAAGCACAAATTAAATCCACCATGCAATGCCACTAAGCCCCTATAAGAATGGATACTTTTTTAAAAATTACATTGAAAATACAAAGAGGAAAGTAGAACAGCTGGAACTCTCATACATTGCTAGTGGAAGTGCACAATGGTAAAGCCACTTTCCAAGAGTTTGGAAGTTTTTTACCTTATAAAGGTAAGCATACACTTAAGTGGATGACCCGGCCACATGCATTCCTAAGTCAGGAGAAATGAGGGTGTGTGTCTGCATAAAATTCTGCAGGTGGACTTTCAGAGCAACTTTCATCAAAATCACAAGGTACTGGGAACATCCTAAAAGGAGGGAGCAAACTGTCACAAGCACATGTGCACCTCAGAAGACAAGGCAGCAACAAAAGCAAGCATTGTGCATCCAGCAGCATGGATGAATCTGGAGAGCAGATTGAGTAGAGTGGAAGAAGTCATGCTCAGAAGGCTTCGTACTGCATGGTTTCATTTACAGGACATTATGATGACAAGAACCAAGATTGTCACAGTGAGGAGGGCAGACTGACTACAAAGGGCCATAAGGGAACTTTTTGGATAATGAAAATAATCTGACTGAGATGGTTACACAACTGGATACATTTGTCAAAGCTCATAGAGCTGTGCTCCTAAAAAGGGAAAGTTTAGTATATGTATATTAGACCTCAATAAACCTGGCTCTAAAAAAATAACAAATGCTAGCTGTCAGACACTCACAGCTCAGCACTGTGAGGGAAGGGAATGCTCTCTAGCCTCAGGTGCCAGCAGCTGAATTAATGTTTTTTATGTTAATTAAATTTATTAATATAACTGTGATAAGAGTACCTGTCTTCTAGTTCTGATATTCCCAAGAGTGATGGGAGCAAGGGAAGTGTGCCAACCTGGAAATATTCTATGAAACTAATTACCACAGGAATTTGTGTAAGAATGAACCAACACAGGTGTTACACTCAAATAACAAATTAAAAATACCAGTCTACAGAGAGATTGTGCAATATACCCTCAAGAGCTTGAGCCTCATAGATAAAGCAGGGACTGTGGTTGTTTTGAGATTGTATTGCCTCCCTTCTCTACCCCATAAGGGCATTGGAGAGCTGTGAACAACTGCATTTTCTCTTTACTGAGTTTTCTTTGATTCCCTCCCTTCCCCTGTTCTGGTTAGTGCCTGCCACTCCTGGTTTCTGAGCAGTGACGCATACACATCTCTTCAGCAGAATTAACAACTTCTAAGACAGCCAGTCAGCCTGACACAAGGCGACCCATCAAAACTGTCCCATGAGCAGCACAAACCTGAAAATCCCAGTTCTACATGGCAGGTACCAAGGAAAACATCACAAGCTCTGAATCCTTACATTGGCCCAGTCTTAGAGATACCGGCATTTCCCAAGCTAAGACAGTGTCAGATGAGGAGAGCTCTGTTGACCTCCTTTTTAAACCTCCCAAAACATAGATGCCTTTCAATCACAAGGCATTTGGGTCCTGCCATCCTTTGCCTCCAACTTCCCTTCTTAACATTAACCCTGACTGCCCTTCGGTCCCCCTCACCCCCTCCATTATGCACCCATCCCACACCCGCTGTACATCAGAACGCTGGACTCACGATAAACCCACAAGGTGGGTGCTCATTGCAATTCCCCAGTCTACATCTATGCAGCTCAAATGCTTTCCCATGAAAGATCTCCACCCATAACAATCAGAGCCCAGCTGTAAGGCTACTCACTGTGAAGCACTCCTGACTCCCCAGTCTGAGCTATCCTCCATGACTTCTGCAGGCTCCTCAACCCCTCACACCCCTATGGCCCCCAGGCCTCTCAGGCACCTTACACAGAATAAGAACAGTCACATCTGTGGAGTAAAACTATACTTACTCCCATCACATGGTATCCCTTGCACAAGCATTACCCTGAATATTTCCAAATAAAATAATGTTTTACATAGAATTCTATTAGACAATATATAGTTTCTGTGAGAAAATTTTCACTCTCTTATTGAGACTGTGAACACAAACTCCAAAATAAAGGCCAAAGGAAATTCAAACAATCCAAATATTAAGGCTTATTGAAAAATAAAATAATTGCCCGGCTGAATTCAATTGCTTTTTTATGGGTTTTTAAAAGAAACCAGACGCAGTCACATTGTGTTGGGGGCATAGACACAGACTGAGTGACCCATCAGCATCCCAGGACTTGATTCCCCACCTTTAATCCATCACATCAATTTTAAGATTATTCTTACTGAGCATTTCTAAACCTCCTGGAAAATCACCAGGATATGGAAATGTAAAAAGACTTTTATCAGAGAAAATGTAGTAGCTTTATTTTGTCTATAATCTTGTCTTCCTCCAAACTTCCACCTGCTGGTTAGAGAAAAATAAATTAACTAAATGTCTAACCTGGTTTGAATTTAGTTTGATCCAAAAATTTAAACAGCTGCTTTAGGGAATACTCAGTCTCCCCTGAATAAAATTGCTCTGTCTTTCAAACAGCCTTCCCCTCTCCCTGCTTCACTCATTGTGAGGCCTGTGAATACGCAGTATAGTAAGCTCAGGGTGCAGAAGGAAGAAGGGCTCAGGGTCCTGCAGCTCCATCAGACCCACTGGCTGAGCAGAGAAACCAGAAGCCCTCAGGAGCCCCTGCTCCACCCTCCCCTGCCCTGACCAGTTGTCTCCTCCCTTAGCTCTGTGTGGCCACCCATGCTGGGGAATGCCTGGCCCTCCTGGGGTCTCAGAAAATAATCTCATTGTCCTTACCAGGGATTTTATATGCCTTCCCACTCCCAGGCAGAAGACAAAGGAGAGATCTGGGAGCAGTGGCACACATCTGTAATCCCAGCACTCTGGGAAGCTGAGGCAGGAGGATTTTAAGTTGCAACCCAGCCTGAGCAACTTAGCAAGCCCCTATCTCAAAAGAAGTAATAATAACAATAATAAAGAGCTGAAGACATAGGTTAGTGTGAAGGCCTTGGATTCTATCCACAGTACTGAAAAAAAAAAGACAAAGGAAGAAACATACCCAAGTGACCACCCCACTTCTTTCTTTACTTTCCTACCCCTTCCTGCTGCTTTTGGAACAGAAAGCTCAGCTGTACTGCTAAAGCAGGCTCCCTCTTTAGCTTCCTCCCCAGCCCACCCTCACAAACTTTGATTCCTTACCCTATCTTTATCTAAGCCAAGTCATGCTCCTGTGGAAACTTGGGGCTTCAAGATCTCTGCATGCCGGTGGGCTACAAATGAATTCTCTGATTAAAACGAGCACTTCCTTGAAATGAACCACACCTGCCTTGCATTGTTTGTGTTTGGTTCAGGTGGATGGCAGGCAGACACTTCAGTCCCCTCTGCTGAATATGAATGCATCCTGCCACTATGGAAATGCAATGCCTGGTGACAATCTGTCACTTTTCCCAGAATAGGCATCAGAGTTGCATTGACTCTTTGTGAAAATATATTTGAGTCTAATGCACATGTGATCTTTCACGTCCCTTCTAGCCTAAGTTCTAACTGCTCAGGGCTTTCTCACCATTACCTGGCTTCACTGGAGCAGGATCTATCTCTCCTTCACTTTTATCCTCAGCACTACAGCACTTGTAGCACTAGAATTTTTTTTAATTTCTCTTATAATTCTTTTTCCTCTAGAAATGGAAATATTCTGGTACTACTTCAAGACTGTCTCCAACACCAATGCAAATTCCAAACTCAGAGAGTCATCTCATCCTTCCCCTTATTCCCTTGTGTTCCTTCTCCCCAGATCAACTGGGAAAGCTTCCTCCAAAGCACCGCTCTCTGGAACCCGGACAGCCCCCTTAAACAGCACCTGCAGCTGACCCCAACATCCCCACGTCCCAGTATGAAACCCCCTGTTTACTGTAAAGGCTATTCCAATGCAACTCTTGAAATAAATTCATACCTTTCCATCTGAACTTTACAACTTTTACCTTGTCTATTCACTTCTGACATAGGCACAGGGACTGTCTTCTGGCCTGAGGGTCAGGAAATTTGGAAACATCTCCTGTCTCCAACCCCAAGGAGTTCTGGAACATCAGCGCATCCTCTCTCCCTTCTGCACTTTGGCAGACTCTCTGTGAATTAAGGAGGGGTAGAGTAAAGGATCCCCAAAGCTCATTTCTATTCTATGATACCATTTGTTTCCACAAATTTCTACCGTTTTTAACATGATTTTTTGCATTCAATTAAGGCAAATAATGAGAAATTTCCTTTCCTCTTTGCACACCTGCTGCACCTTCAAATTAGGATGCATAAAAAGCAAAGCAGCCAACAATATAGCTTGCTTTTCTTTCCAAATGTTAATTGACTCTTTAACAAGTGTCACTTAACCTGCTCTCCACTCCCACATTTAAAAAATAATATTCATCACATTAGCCAAAGCACGGCAACATTTTTAAAAATAAAGGAGTTAACAGAAATAAACATAAGTAACTGTTTTTATTCAGAATGTTCGGTTATGTTAGGACCCTGTACATCTGTAGGTCAGCCAAGAGCAGTTGTTTTCCTTGAATCTCCATGTTTTTATTTCCCACACCTGTTTCCCAAATTCGACACTGACCATTCTAACTCTCAGAACATGATTCCAAATTCCTGATGTGCTCATTAGACAAGCTGTCTGCTGAAACTTCTCTCAGTCTTTGTGGGAGTTCAGTTGTTATTTTTTGTCATCATTATTGCTAGTTTTCCTCCTTCCTCTATAACATGGCTACTCTGTAGTTATTTTTTGGTTGATTTAAGATTCCATAGTATCTGAATTTTTCAAAGGGAAGAAGGAAGGAAGGGAGGGAGGGAGGGAAGGAGGGAGAAATTATCCTTTGCATTACTTGTTATTATTTTATATTTACTGTCATTTTAGAGGAACTACCTACCTCTCGATAAAATTAAATATTTTATCCAAGATAACCAAAGTATGGAATAATTCAACCTTTCTTACACAGGCACTGTTTGTTAAGACTTTGCATATATACATATTATATGCTTACATTAGAGGCAGGAAAAAGATTAATATAGAAACATTTTAGTCCATTATAAATGCGTGTTTTTTAAAAAAGAAACACTTCCCTATATTATCAAAAGAAGTCAGTCCACACTCTGGTTGTATCAAACAATTGGTTAATTCAATGAAGTTGCCAAAAAATAGCAATCAATTCAGTGAAAAGAAAATCAATCACAGAGGTTGTTTGGTTGTTTTGTGGACAAAACAGTCAGTGGAGTGATTGAATTTTTCACTTTTCAATGAGTTGTTTTGGCCTTGTGTGGATGCAACCATTAACTCATTAATCACCTAGAACTCCTCAGTGGCTGAGGGAGGGAAATCATTACTTTCCAAGTATAGATCGCATATTAACAATATGCAAAAGGCCTGCCAGGGTGAATGTGCTCAATGACCCCATTTGAGAAAAATGAGTTTCACAAATATTTTACAGCATATGGAGGTAAACTGTACCTGATTTATCATTTCACTTTTCAATTCTAAAACTATGTCCTTTGGTATAAGTTTACAGAGAATTTAATGCACATGAAATGTATAGATTTAATCCTTAGTTTTGGAATGAATTTTAATTGATGGAGTGCTAAAAAATAATCCTTGCAACATACTGGGTTTCCCCACATTGATTTTATGCAGTATCAGAATGGAAAGGATTTGTGCACATCACAATTAGCTCCCACCCATGCAGTATACATATATGCCATTCTGATAAATATGTATGTTTTCGCATATGGTGTTCAATGTTAGCTTCTAATTTACCTCTTAATTTTTAATTAATTTTAAATTACTTTCTAAATGAAGCTGACAGGGGTCTAATTTGCATGCTTATTTGCATATCTGTAAACACATTGCTTGCATTGTTTACCTAGTCCCTGTCCCCGTGACACACAGAGGTTTTTCTCACCCAGTGTTGTTCCTCGGGATCACCAAAGCATCAAGGTGCCCTCTATGACTTGCAAAAACTATTCTAATCCAGAACGGATGTTGCTGGCTCTCTCTTCTCCACAGTGGCCACTGAGGATTCTGATAGGCCAAGGTCAATGAGAGTAGTTAAGCCCTGTGCTTTCTCAGAGGAATGGCAATATCTGGGCTATATCTTTAGAAAATAGAACTATAGGCTTTTCATACACTGTGAATTTTTACAATGTACAATGCCCTGAGCTCCTGAATTATTAATACCAAATCAGAAAAAGTCACATCCTATCTAGTCCTTGGATTGATGGGTCCCTAACCCAGTCAGAAGGAGACAACACAGCACAAGGCAATTTCTTCAGTGACAAACCATGGATAAGTTTTTGTTGTGATTGTTGTTGTTTTTTTGTTTGGTTCCTTGTCTAAATAGGCTGTCCTCTGGCTGCACTAATGGTACTGTGGTCTGTTGGTACCTTGCCTTTTGATCACCACACACCACTCTGGCAGCTCCAGTCAATCAATACACAAGCCACCTCTAAGACCCTGTGGAGGCTGACAAACCTCCCAGGATTCAAAGAGATTTGTTGCCTTCCTGGTAAACAAACTGCAGCACCAGACAGAACTACAGAGGCATTCCTGTCTGCCAGTACTGTGATTTCCCTCTTTATTCACAACCTCAATGAGCTAAGGGATTGTAGTTGCTGATCTTGTCCTGGTAGTAGAAAGGCAAGTATCACAGTAAATGCTAATAGGAGCTTGGCGATCACATCTGGAATCTTACATATCCCATTCCTAATCCCAGCTTGTGTATGACCTTGGGAAGTTCCTTCAACTCTCTGAGATTTTAATATCTCCAAATTACAGTAAACCTATTAAAAGTGATTATCGTTTAAGGTTGTAGTGAAGATGAAATAAAATAGGAATCTTCTGTAACATTTTCCCATGCTTTCCCTTCCTCTCCAGTGGAAATAGATACCAAGTCCCACACCTGGCAGATGTCAAATGTAGTAGGTACCTCACAGCCTATAAAAGGAGTAGATTAGACCTGGGGGAATTCTATGCGGGTCTCTTGATCGTTACTCCAATAGGACCACCTGCTTTCTTGTTTCAATAAACTTCCAAGGCCGCACTACCAAGAGATAGCTTTTCCCTTTTAACAAAGTGTTAATCAAATTTCAGCCAGCCCTTGGTGGGCCCGCTGTAATATTAAATGTGTCAAGATGATGGTCTTTACAGCTGGACTGTCATCAGTCAATCAATCAATCAGCCACAAGAACAGCAGCGCTGCCTGTATAAACAGCACAAAAATACTCTCCCCTCCAAACAGCCAGGAAACACTACATCAGACATTGACTGGTGCACAATTTCTTGTACCTGGTCACCATGGTGCACAGAGAACAGGACTTGGACACAGGGGACCTGCCCAATGAAAGGTACAACTCTAAACACCCTCCCTACCCCACTACCACAGATCTGAGCCAGCCTGCAAGAATGCATGCAACTAGCTATATGAAGTCAAATAAATCCCAATACAGGTGAAAAAAAGTAAGGCCAGGGGAAAGCTCAGCTCCCAGAGAGACTGCCTGCAATTATAGAGAAGAATCCCAGCTGGTCTTATATTTTCATTGTTATGGTGGTCCTGCTGCTGCTAGGGATTGAAACCAGGGCCTCATGCTTTGCCACTGAGCTACACTCAGCCCTGTTCTTGGTTTCTAACTATCCAAACCAGAAAGACCACTTAATTTATTATTAGACATACTCTGTCCATAAAATAAAATAATAACTTGTTGCTCACGAAAGCAATGTTTCCAGGCACTAAACTCTTAGAGATGTGTCTCCCACTAGCCCACACACATAAAGAGAAATATATGAGTTTGAAACTACCTAAAAGTTTATCCCATAACTTTGTGCCTTATGGATAAGTAAAACACTCACAATTAATATTTCACACTCTCTGCTACAATAATATTTTTAGCAAAGGCACGTTCACAGACTGCCTTGTTTCAAAGAAATGATTATACCTCAGAGTGTTCCAGGGTTGCTTTGTACAGCTCGCCCGGCTGTGCACTGAGTTGACCTAGATCATGGTGAATGGTGTCCCCAGGGCTCAGTGATACAGCTGACACACCTTGCACAGTGCCTTCCCTGTAAGAAGCACCAAGTCAAACTTTCTGTATTGCCTGAACATACTGGGGAAAATTAAAGGGAACAACGCAGGGATTATGCATGTGGCCCTTTCTAGACATGAATTGTAGCTCTACCCCTTGCTGTATGACCTCAGAAACATAACCTAGACTTTTGGCACCAGTATTCCTCATCTACAAAATGGACCTGTCACACATGCATGTCTGACCAGCTAAGAGTGTGACTCCAGGGTAAAGCCCCTGCCTAGCATGGGGTTCAATCCCCCAGCATTCAAGAAAACACTACATGTCTAACAGGATTAAATGTTCTATGCATATAAAGAACTCAGAGCAACTCCTGGTATAAACATTTTGCACTAGTATTATTGTGGATTATTCCAAATGTAGAAGATATCCAGGTGGATTTCTATTTTAATGTCTTCAATGGGATTTCAAATAGTTATGCTCTCCCTAGAAAGCATCTGTTAGATTTGGTACTTCTATGACACAATGCTTTATGCCAGTCTATTTCTAAAAGAATACAGAAGAGGAAAAGAGATGAACCCTTTTGATCACCCATAATATGCCAGGCCCTGAGTAGGTATTTCATACATGTGATCTCATTCAGCCCTCACAGCCATCTAATGAGGTCGAAGCATAATCCGTATCCCGCAAAAAGCTGAACCAGCTTGAGAGTACAAATTTTGTCACATGGTCAGTCATCATCCCACTGCCATAGACCTCAGTCCCTGAAAAAATCTCTCCACACCTTCCCCTGGGTCCCCAAGCCTGTCTCACATGGACGATGCACAAAAACCACTGGACAATTAGTTCTTATATCTCCCAGATGTCACCGCTCCTTCTGCTAGGCATGGATCCCTCAGAAACCAATGCCAGTTCCACTGGCTGCTTCTGTGGCTGTCCAGTGAGGCTGCTTGATGAGCATGAGCCCTTCTGCTTCATGCTGCCACGTGCAGCAGGGAACATCACGTTGCTAGATCCCCTGGCATCTCCTGCTGGGCACCAGGTGCTCATCATTTTGTATTGTTGAAAGACAAGTAGGGTGTGGAGGAAGAAAGGCTCTCCCTCCATTCAGGTTTATTATATGTGGAGTGATCAAAATATATGGTGAATATTTAAATTTAAACATCTATTACAATAAAAGGCACTCACCCTCATTTTTGCCTTTACTCCCTTTCAAAACAGTCCCCCTCATTTTGAACACAATTATCCTATTGGTCTTGGCAATATGTCTTTTACTGTGATAAGTTTTTTTTACATTTTATTTTATTGGTACATTTTAGGTATATAATATAATGGCATTCATCATTAGAGATCTGCATCTCTACATAATCTCTCTTGTTTCTTATATTTGCCCCTTCCCCTGCCCTCCCTTCAACCCCTCCATTCCACTATTTAAAGACTTTGTTTCCATTTTTTCATTTTCTCATATTAATTCCATTCCCTTCCCTTCTTTCCTTTTCCCTACCCCCCCCAATTCCCCTTCTCCTTTGCCCCTTTTCTTCCTATTTCACATTATCTATTATAACTTTTAGTCCTTATTTACACTTCAGTTTCTCACACTAGAGAAACTATTTGGTATTTACACATGTGTGTCCTATTTATTTCACTTAAGAGTATCACCTCAATGTGCTATAAATATAGCTATAAATATCTCTAATTTGTCATTTTTATGGCTGAGTAGTACTCCATTTTATTTAAAAAATTTTTCTTTATTCAGTCTCCAGTTGATGGACATTTGGGCTGTTTCAAAGTTTTAGCTATTGCACACTGTGCTGCTATGAACATGGGTGCACATATATCACTGTGGTATGATTCTTTAAATTCGTTGGAAGATAACCAGCAGGGGAATGGTGGGGTCAAATGGAACTTCCAGTCCTGGTTCTTGGAGGTATGTCCATACTCATTTCCACAGTGGTTGCTCCAGTCTACACTCCCACCAGCAGTGGAACAGGGTTACTCTTTCCCCACAGCCCTGCCAGCATTTGTTGTTGGTTGATTTCATGATAGCAGCCATTCTTTCTGGGGTGAGGTGGAATCTCACCAATGTTTTTATTTGCATCTCTCAAACGACCAGTGATGTTGAACATTTTTTCATATGTTTATCTGCCATTCCTACTTCTTTGTGTGAGAAATGTCTTTTCATTTCTGATGCCCATTTTTGGATTGGGTCTTTAAATTTGGGAGGTCTGATTTTTTTAAAGTTCTTTATAGATTCAAGATAGTGGACCTTTGTCTGAGGGACTGCTGGTGAAAATTTTTTCCCACATTGTGGGTTGTCTCTTCACACTGCTGGTGGTTTCTCTTGCTGTGGAGAAGCTTTTGAGTAAGAAGAGATCCCACTTGTTGATTGTGCTAGTTCACGGGCAACTGAGGTTTTGTTCATAAAATCCTTTCCTACACCAATGTCTTCAAGAGTTCTGCCTAACCTCTGCTCTAGCCAGTTCAGCGTTTCTGCTTTAATATTTAGATCTTTAATCCATTTCAATTTTAGTTTAGTGCATGGTGAGAGATATAGGTTTAGTTTTAATCTTTGGCAGGTTGAGACCCAATTTTTCTAGCACCATTTATTAAAGAGGCTATCTTTCCTCCTGTGAGGGTGTTTGGCTCCTTGGTCAAAGATGAGGTGGCTGAGTGTGTCTGGAGTTATTTCTGCATCTTCTAATCTGTTCCACTGGTCCTCAGGTCTGTTTCTTTGCCAGTACCATGCTGTTTTTCTCACAGTAGCTTTGTAGTAGAGTTGCAGGTTGGGGATTGTGATACCCCCTGCCATGTCTCTGTTACCTAGAATTGCTTTTGCTATTCTGGGTCTCTTCTTCCAAATGAATTTTTGGATTGTTTTCTCAAGGTCTGTTTGAAGTATGCTGCTGGGATTTCAATTGGGATTACATTGAATCTGTATAGCAGTTTTGGAAGTATGACCGTTTTCACTATGTTGATCCTTCCTACCCAGGAGCAGAGGATGTCTTTCCATTTTCTGATATCATCTTCAATCTCCCTTTTTAGAGTGCTATAGTTTTCAGAGAAGAGGTCTTTGATTTCTTCTGTAAGGTTGATTCCTATTTATTTCAGTTTTTTGGATGCTATTGTGAAAGGAATTATTTGCCCTATTTCTCTCTCAGTGAGTCTGTCATTTGTGTAGAAGAAAGCTATTGATTTTTGTGTGTTGACCTTGTATCCAGCTACTTGACTGAATTTGGTTATTAAGTCTAGAAGACTTTTGGTGGAGTTCTTGGGGTCTTCTATATACAGTTACATGTCACCTGCAAATAACGACAATTTAACTTCTTCATTTCCTATCTTTATTCCATTTATTTCTTTCTCTTGTCTAATTGCCGTGGCTAATGTTTCCAAAACTATATTGAACAGAAGTGGAGATAGTAGACATTCTTGTCTTGATCCTGATTTTAGTGTAAAGGATTTCAGTTTTTGACCATTTAGTATGATATTGGCTGTTGGTTTTTCATATATAGCTTTTATAAGATTGAGGTAGAGACCATCTATTCCAATTTTTTGTAGGGTTTTCATCATAAATGCATGTTGAATTTTGTCAAATGCTTTTTCTGCATCTATTGAGATGATCATATGGTTTTTGTCCTTGGCTCTGTTGATATAGTGTATTACATTGATTGATTTGCATATGTTGAACCATCCCTGCATCCCTGGGATGAATCTCACTTGATCAGGGTGTATGATCTTCTTGATGATCTTCTGCATTCTATTTGCCAGTATCTTATTAAGGATTTTTGCATCTATATTCATTAGTGAGATTGGCCTATAGTTTCCTTTTTCAGTTCTTTCTTTCTCTGCTTTGGGGATCAAGGTGATGCTTGCTTCCAGGAATGAATTTGGGAGTATTGCTTCCCTTTCAATTACATTGAAGAGTTTAAACAGTAGAAGCAGTAGTTCCTCTCTAAATGTCTTGTAGAATTCAGCAGTGAAGCCATCAGGACCCAGGCTTTCCTTAGTTGATATGTTTTTAATTATGTTTTCAATTTCATTGATTGATATTGGGTCATTTAGAATTTTTAGTACTTCTTCGTTGAACTTTGGTAATTCATACATGTCTGGGAATCTGTCCATTTCTTCTGTATTTTCCATTTTATTGGCGTATAGGTTCTCAAAGAAGTTATTGATGATCCTCTGGATTTCTGCTGGGACTTTTGTAATTTCATCCTTTTCATTCCTAAGTGCATGGATTTGGGCCTTTTCTTTCCTTTTCCTGATAAAGTTGGCTAAGCATTTGTCAATTTTATTTATTCTTTCAAAGAACCAACTCTTGGCATCAATGATTTTTTCGTACCATTCTCTTAGTCTCCACTGCATTGATTTCTGCTCTGATCTTTATAATTTCCTCCCTTGTATGAGCTTTGGGTTTGTCCTGCTCTTCTTTTTCTAGAAGCTTGAGGTTCAGCATCAGGTTGTTTAATTGGGCTCGCTCCATTTTCCTAATATGAGTATTCTGCTATGAATTTCCCTCATAAGACTGCTTTCATTTTATGCCATATATTCCAATATGTCATATTGTCATTGTCATTTAATTGAAAGAACTGCCTGATTTCTTCTTTAATTTCCTCTGTGACCCATTGGTTATTCAGTAGTGTGTTGTTCAATTTGCATATGTTTATGAAATTTTTGTGGTCCCATTTGCTCTTGATCTCCAATTTCATTGCTCTATGGTCTAATATACAGGGGATAACTTCAATTTCTTTGCACTTACTTAAACATGTTCTATGTGTGAGTATGTGGCCTATTTTGGAGAACGACCTATGTGCACCTGAAAAGAATGTGTATTATGATTTTGTGGGGTGGAACACTCTGTAAACATCTGTTAAGTTCATTTGTTCAAGAATTCGATTGAGTTCTAGTATATCGTTGCTTATTTTTTGTCTAGTTGATCTATTTGTGACGGGGGGTACTGAGGTCCCCCGCTACTATTGTATTAGTGCTCATATGATTTTTCGTGTCTGTTAGTATTTGTTTTATATAGTTGGGCACACTAGTGTTTGGTGCATATATATTTATGATTGTTATCTCTTTTTCTTGGATCGTTCCCTTTACAAGGATGTAGTGACCCTCTTTGTCTCTCTTAATCAGTGTTGGTTTGAAATCCACTTGATCTCCAAAGAAGATAGCTACTTCTCCTTTTTGGGGGGGCTCCTGTCACATGGAGTATTGTTTTCCACCCTTTAACTTTCAGTCTATGAGTTTCTTGTTGAATTAAGTGTGTTTCTTGTATACAGCATATTGTTGAATCTTGCTTCCTGACCCATTCTGCCAATATATTTCTTTTGATTGGTGAGTTGAGACCATTAACATTGATGGTTATAACTGATACATATTGACTTATCATTGTCATGACTTTTTCTTTTTGTGGATTCTCCCCCTTTGCATTTAATTTCTTGTCATCCCCAGTGGATTCATTATGCTGGGCTTCCTGGGTTGTGATCCTCATTGTCTTTTCCTAGGATATTGTTTGAAATGTTTTGGAATCCTGGTTTGGTATTCATGAAGTTCCTAAGATGCTCTTTGTCATGAAAGTATTTTAATTCTCCTTCAATTTTGAAAGATAATTTTGCAGGTTACATCAATCTGGGTTGGAGGGTGTTTTTCTTTAGGGCTTGGAATACGTCACTCCAAGCTCTTCTTACCTTGATGGTTTGTGTTGAGAAGTCTGCTGTGATTCTGTTGGTCTTTCCTTTGTATGTGATTTGTTTCTTTTCTCTAACCGTGTATAAAATTTATTCTTCTGTTGGGTTTCTGGAATCTTAACTATTATATACCTATGTATAGATTTTTTTTTTGATCAAGGCTATTTGGAATCCTATATGCCTCACTTTTCTGTATGTCAAGTTCTTTTCCCCTGTTTGTGAAGTTTTCTACCATCACTTCTGTGAACAGTTTTTTTATGTCATCTGCACTCTCTCCTGTTTCTTCATTGACTCCAATCAGTCTTACGTTATTCTTCTTTGCATCATCTAGCAGCTGCTCGATTGATTTCTCATGGCCCCTTACTATTTTTAAGAATTTTTTCTTTTCCTGGTCATTAATTGCAATCTTATGTTCTATATCTGAAATTCTGTCCTCACATTGGCTCATTCTGCTGCATAGACTTTCGTTTTTTTTGAAAAGCCAAGAACGCCTTGACTGGTTTTTTTTGTTGTTGTTGTTGTTGTTAAATTCTTTTATTGGTACATTTTAGGTACACAACACAATTACATTTCTCACTGGGAATTGTACCTTTACATAATGCATCTTGGTTCTTATTTTTTCCCCATTCCTAGCCCTCCCTTCACCCCCTCCACCCTTCCCTATTTACAAAGACTTTATTTTCATTTTTTCCATTTCTCATCAATTTTCCTTTCCCTTCTTTCCTTTCCCCTGTCCCTCCCACTACCCCTACCTCTTTGGACCTTTTCTTCCTATTTTGCATTATCGATTATTCATTCTAATCATTGGTACATTTTAGGTATACAACATAATGACATTCATCATTGGAAATTTGCACCTTTCCATACTCTCTCTTGGTTCTTATTTTTCACCCTTGCCCAGCCCTCCCTTCAACCTCTCATTTACAAAGATTTTGTTCCTATTTTCCATTTTCTCATATAGACTTTCAATGGAGTTTTTAATCTGCTGGAAATGTGTTTGCATCTGTTTTATGGATTCCATTTGTTTCCTATGTTGGGATTCCATCATGTTCCTCAGCTCCTCCATTTTTTTATCTGTGTCCTCTCTAGATTTCTTAATCATGTCTTGCACTGTGGGCACAATCTCTGTTGTTATCTGAGAAATTGTTTCTGATTTCATTTTTTCCAGATCCTCTTTTGTTGCCAGTTCAGAGAGTCCAGGTGGTTGAGCATCAGTGTTCCATCTCGTTTCTGTTTGAGGTTGCTGTAGGTGATTTGGAAGTCTGGTTTTGAAGCTTGTTTATGTGTCTTCTCATTTCGGGGGAAGGCGGGTGTTCCTGCTGCCATGCAACTCACCTCCTCTGCTCTGGGAGTGGTGCTACAGTGGCCTGGAAGCCTAGTCCTCTGCACTGGGAGCAGTGGTACAGTGGCCCAGAAGCCTCAATGTGATGTTTTTTTAATTTAAATAGTCACTGTGTTTTTTGATCATCCTTGTACTTCCTCAGAAGGGCATTAATACAAGAATGCTTCTGCCTTGATGTCTCCCATTTCTTAAGAAAGCACCCTTTTGGATGTTCTTTCCCTAAGTGTCCTCTATTTCCAGGACCCAGAAGAAATTCAGAGTGGTCATGAATGTATATCTGACCCTAGTGGCTTTTCAAAGAACTACCTTCCTACAGATCCTGGCCTTGCCATTGGACCAGCCTAGAAGATACTTTATAAGTAGTTTAAAAAATATTTGAGGGTGCCACAGTTGTTTTATTACCTTTTTAATGGAATACTTTCCATCCTTCACACTAAAATCAGGAACAAGACAAGGATGTCCACTATCACCACTCTTGTTCAATATAGTTCTGGAAACATTAGCCATGGCAATTAGACAAGAAAAATAAATAAAAGGAATAAAGATAGGAAATGAAGAAGTCAAATTGTCATTATTTGCAGATGACATAATATTCTATATAGAAGACCCCAAGAACTCCACCGAAATTCTTCTAGACCTAATAACCAAATTCAGTCAAGTAGCTGGTTACAAGGTCAGCACACAAAAATCAATAGCTTTCCTCTACACAAATGACAGACTCACTGAGAGAGAAATAGGGCAAATAATTCCTTTCACAATAGCATCCAAAAAAATGAAATACCTAGGAATCAACCTAACAAAAGAAATCAAAGACCTCTTCTCTGAAAACTATGGTACTCTGAAAAGAGAGATTGAAGATGATATCAGAAAATGGACAGACATCTCCTGCTCCTGGGTAGGAAGGATTAATATAGTGAAAATGGCCATACTTCCAAAACTGCTATAGAGATTTAATGCAATTCCAATTGAGATCCCAGCAGCATACTTCAAATGGACCTTGAGAAAACAATCCAAAAATTCATTTGGAAGGAGAAGAGACCCAGAATAGTAAAAGCAATTCTAGGTAACAGAGACATGGCAGGGGGTATCACAATCCCCAACCTGCAACTATACTACAAAGCTAATGTGATAAAAACAGCATGGTGGCCAAGAAGGTGAGCCAGTCCCACCACCCGGAAGGAAGCTCCCCCACCTCCATCCCAGGCTCCTAGGTCCAAGAAGGTGAGCCGGTCCCAGCACCTGGAAGGAAGCTCCCCTGACTCCATCCCAGGCTCCTAGGGCAGTGAAGCTCAGCTGGTCCCAGCACCCAGAAGGAAGCTTCCCACCTACATCCCAGGCTCCTAGGGCAGGAAAGCTCAGCTGGTCCCAGCACCCGGAAGGAAGCTCCCCGCCTCCATCCCAGGCTCCTAGGGCAGTGAAGCTCAGCCGGTCCCAGCACCCAGAAGGAAGCTCCTCGCCTCCATCCCAGGCTCCTAGGGCCAAGAAGGTGAGCCAATCCCAGCACCCGGAAGGAAGCTCTCCTGCTGCCATCCCAGGCTCCTAGGGCCAAGAAGGTGAACTGGTCCCAGCACCCAGAAGGAAGCTCCCCCACTGCCATCCCAAGCTCCTAGGGCAGAGAAGCTCAGCCGGTCCCAGCACCCAGAAGGAAGCTCCCCGCCTCCTCCCAGACTCCTAGGGCCAAGGAGGTGAGCCAGTCCCAGCACCCAGAAGGAAGCTCCCCCACTGCCATCCCAAGCTCCTAGGGCAGAGAAGGTGAGCCGCATGGGCACTAGAAGCACCACCACCCCACCCACCGTGGAAATGAGAAGACACATAAACAAGCCTCAAAAACAGACTTCTGGATCACCTACAGCAACCCCAAAGGAAAACAAGATGGAGCACTCTGATACTCAACCACCTGGACTCTCTGAATTGGCAACAAAAGAGGATCTGGGAAAAATGAAATCAGAAATAATTACTCAGATAACAGCAAAGATTTTGCTTATGGTGCAAGACATGATTAATAAATCTAGAGAGGACACAGATAAAAAAAATAGAGGAGCTGAGGAACATGATGGAATCCCAACATAGGAAACAAATGGAATCCATAAAACAGATACAAACAGATTTCCAAGAGATTAAAAACTCCATCGAAAGTCTGCACAGCAGAATGAACCAATGTGAGGATAGAATTTAACATATAGAAGATAAGATTGCAATTAGTGACCAGGAAAAGAAAAATTGCTTCAAAATTGTAAGGGAACATGAGAAATCAATCCAGCAGCTGCTAGATGATGCGAAGAAGAATAACATAAGACTGATTGGAGTCAATGCAAAAACAGGAGAGAGTGCAGATGACATAAAAAAAACTGTTCACAGAAGTGATGGCAGAAAACCTCCCAAGGATAGGAAAAGAATTTGACATACAGATAAGTGAGGCATATAGGACTCTAGCTAGCCTTAATCAAAAAAAAATCTACACATAGACATATAATAGTTAGGATTCCTAAAATCCAACAGAAGAATAAAATTCTACAAGCAGAGAAAAGAAACAAATCACATACAAAGGAAAGCCCAACAGAATCACAGCAGACTTCTCAATGCAAACCCTCAAGGCAAGAAGACCTTGGACTGATGTATTTCAAGCCCTAAAGGAAAACAGCCTCCAACCCAGATTGATGTACCCTGCAAAACTATCTTTGAAAATTGATGGAGAAATAAGGTACTTTCATGACAAAGAGCACCTCAGGAACTTCATGAATACCAAACCCACACTCCAAAAAAGTTTAGTCAATACCCTAGGAAAAGACAATGGGGATCACAACCCCAGGAAACCCAGCAGAATGAATCCATTGGGCATAACAAATTAAACGCAAAGGGGGAGAATCCAACAAAAAGAAAAAGTCATGACAAGCCTTTTAAAACTTTTGACTTCATCTCTCTAATGAGTGTATAATTCAATCTTATTATTGTACTGATTAGTATTTTTCTGATTCTAGAACTGCACACCACTCCTTATGCTTTACTGGCTATTTATCATCTTCTTATGTCTACATTTTAATTGGGTTGTCTATTAATGAGCTCTAATAATTCTTTATATATTCTGGTCATAGGTTATATGTATTGTAAATATGGTCTGTTTAAGGACTACTTTTCATTTTAATGATGTCATTTAAAGTTCTAAATTTTGATGGAATCTCATTTATCAATTTTTTTCTTTTATACATCATGTCTTTTGTATCCTAGATAGTTCTTGCCTAGCCTGAATTCATAAATATTTTCCCTTATAATTTCTTCTTAAAGTTTTATACATTTAGGCTTTCTTATTTAGGTTCATAGATCCCTTCAAGTTATTTTCATGTATCAAAAAAAAGAGTTGAGGTTAATTTTTAATATATGGATACCAGGTGTTCTAGTGCCATTTGCTGAAGACACTATCTCTTCCTTCGCTCTTGAATTGAGTTTATATTCTATAAAATGCTAATGTTAAACAATCTTTCAAAACTCAGTGGACCATATATGTGTGGTTCTATTTCTAGATTCCCTGTTTTATTCAAATGATCTATATGTCTTTCCTTACACCAACACTGCCTTGATTACTGCAGCTTTAGAACAAGTCTTAAAATTGGGTGCTAAACCTCTTCCAACACTCTTTTTGTTTTTGTTTTTGGCTTTTCTGGGTCCTTTGTACTCCTACATAACTTTTAAAGTTCAATATCCAGTTCTTCATTTCTAGCAAGTATACACAGATCTGAATTTTTATATATACCTTGTGTTTTCTTATCCTGTTAAATTCAAGTACAAATTCTCGGGGCTCCTAGAGATTTCTTAGTATTTTCTCTGTAGATGATCATTTCATCTACATATAAAGATTTTGCTTCTGCCCTGCCAATCCTATCCTAGTTGTGTCATTTTATTGCCAGACTATTTTGGTTTAGACCTATGTTTCAAAGTCTAATGGACAGATGAAGAGTAGGCATATATGCCCTTGTTCCCCACTTTAGGGAGAAAGCATTGTATCATCTCTATTCATAGAAGGAGTTTTTGTTGGAATTATGGAGTACATGTCTTTGATCTGTTGAGAAGTTTCTGTTCTACTTCTAGTCTCCTGATAGCTTTTACCATGAACAGATGTAGAATTTAGTCCAATACTCTTTCTCCAACTAGTGACAGGATCATATGGCTTTCTCCTTTCCTCTGTTAAAATGATGACTTTTAGGGGTGGATCTTCCAATGCTGAACCAACTCTGCAATCCCTATAATAAAACCACTTTCTACATACTGCCATGTCTGACTTCTAAGAGTTTGTTTTGTTAAACAAATTTCTATCTATGTTCATACTTTTTTCTTCTATTATCTTTATCCAGTTTTAGGATTAGCACAATGTTGAGTTCCTAAAATGAGGGGAGAAGTGTTCCTTCTTTTTTCTGCTTTAAATGTTTGATATAATTTATCAGTTAAAATGTTTTTGAGCCTGCTGTTGTCATATAGGTAGGCTTTCAAGCTAGGAATATACTTTCTTTAATAGGTGCTATTCAAATTTTATATTTCCTCCAGAGTTAATTACATTAATTTGTCTTCTAAGTCACTTCTTTGAAGTTGCCAAATTTATTTCAAAAAAGAGTTTTGTAACATGCTTTCTATATCCTTTTAAATTCTGTAAAATCTGTGGTAATGTCTCCTAGATCTTAATATTGTAATTTAAAAAATGTATAACTGATATTGTGTAACAGGAAGAAAAGGTCTAAAGGAGCAGGGGAATTGGGAGGGGTAGGGGAAGGGAAAACAGGGAAAGGAAAAAATATGAGAAGAGGAAAATATGGAAACAAGGTCTTTGCAAATAGGGAAGGGTGGAGGGGGTGAAGGGAGGGCGAGGGAAGGGGGAAAAGAACAAGAACCAAAAGACTCATGTAATGGTACAAGATCCCAATGATGAATGTAACTGTATTTTATACCTAAAATGTACCAATAAAGTTAATGGGAAAAATAAAAAACAGCATGGTACTGGCAAAGAAACAGACTTGAGGAACAGTGGAACAGATTAGAAGATGCAGAAACTACTCCAGACACACTCAGCCATCTCATCTTTGATAAAGGAGCCAAACACCCTCACTGGAGGAAAGATCGCCTCTTTAATAAATGATGCTGGAAAAATTGGGCTTCAACTTGCCAAAGATTACAACTAGACCTATATCTCTCACCATGCACTAAACTAAAATCAAAATGGATTAAAGATCTAAATATTAAAATAGAAACTCTGAACCAGTTGGAACAGAGGTTAGGTAGAACCCTAGAAGACATTGGTGTAGGAAAAGATTTTATGAACAAAACCTCAGTTGCCCATGAACTAGCACAAACTATCAACAAGTGGGATCTCTTCTTATTAAAAGGCTTCTGCACAGCAAGAGAAACCACCAGCAGTGTGAAGAGACAACCCACAATGTGGGAAAAAATCTTCACCTGCTCTTCCTCAGACAAAGGTCCACTATCTCGAGTCTATAAAGAACTTCAAAAGATCAGACCTCCCAAATTTAAAGATCCAATCCAAAAATGGGCATCTGAAATGAACAGACATTTCTCAGACAAAGAAGTAGAAATAGCAAATAAATACATGAAAAAATGTTCAACATCACTGGTCATTTGAGAGATGCAAATGAAAACAATGCTGAGACTCCACTTCACTCCAGAAAGAATGGCTGCTATCATGAAATCAACCAATAACAAATGCTGGTGGGGCTGTGGGGAAAGAGGAACCCTGCTCCTCTGCTGGTGGGAGTGTAGACTGGTGCAACCACTGTGGAAATCAGTATGGAGATACCTCAAAGAACTAGGACTGGAAGTCCCATTTGACCCTGCTATTCCACTGCTGGGGATCTTCCCCAAAGAATTAAAAGAATCATACCACAGTGATATATGTGTGCCCATGTTCATAGCAGCACAGTTTGTGACAGCTAAAACTTGGAAACAGCCCAAATGCCCATCAACTGGAGACTGGATAAAGAAAATGTATTTTTTTATAAAATGGAGTACTACTCAGCCATAAAAAATGAGAAATTAGAGACATTTATAGCTAAGTGGATGCATATTGAGGCGATACTCTTAAGTGAAATCAATAGGACACACATGTATAAATACCGAATAGTTTCTCTGGTGTGAGAAACTGAAAGTGTAAATAAGGACTAAAATGTATACTAGGTAATGTGAAATAGGAAGAAAAGGGGCAAAGGGGAAGGAAGTGGGAGGGCTAGGGGAAAGAATAGAAGGGAATGGGATTAATATGAGAAAATGGAAAAATAGGAACAAAATCTTTGTAAATAGGGAGGAATGGAGGAGTTGAAGGGAGGGCTGGGCAAGGGTGAAAAATAAGAACCAAGAGAGACTATGTAAAGGTGCAAATTTCCAATGATGAATGTCATTATATTGTATGCCTAAAATGTACCAATGATTAGAATGAATAATCGATAATGTAACATAGGAAGAAAAGGTCCAAAGGGGTAGGGGTAGTGGGAGGGGCAGGAGAAAGGAAAGAATGGAAAGGAAAAATGATGAGAAATGGAAAAAATGGAAATAAAGTCTTTGTAAATAGGGAAGGGTGGAGGGGGTGAAGGGAGGGCTAGGAATGGGGAAAAAATAAGAACCAAAATGCATTATGTAAAGGTACAATTCCCAGTGAGAAATGTAATTGTGTTGTATACCTACAATGTACCAATAAAAGAATTTAATAAAGTGAAAAAAAAAAAAGAATACTTTCCTCCCAATATGTCTTTCAGGACAGAAACTGTGCGAGTAAGTGCTACATTTACCAAGTGTCATTGTACTCGTATCATGAACATTAACATCTTCAGAGCAAGGCGAAATGTAAGGATGGTGTGATAACAACAGAGCCAGGAACAAATAAAGCATATATCATCTCTGAGACTAAATGGATATGGGCTTAATCTCAGCTCTGTATACCTTTGGGTCAATTATTTCACCTCACCTTTCTCATCTATAAAATTCAGATGGTTACGTCACCTGTGCAGGATTCAAGAAATAAAGTTTCTGGGGCTCAGGATTTAGCTCAGTGGTTCCGCCACCTGCCTCGCAAGTGCAAGGACCCAAGTTCGATCCCTGGTACCAAAACAAGAAATAGAGTTTCTGTGTATGAAATGCCTGGCATACAGCAGGTGCTCAATAAAGGACCATTGTTTGTTTTTGTTTGGATATGGAGTCTGGGCACACTAGGCCATGAAAAGTAGCAAGCAGCTAAAACAACAATATTTATTCCACCACCACTTACTATGTATCTCCTACGTGTAAGCCTGTGTTAGCACATGGGACTACAACAGAGAACCAAGCCAACAAGGCTCCTGCTCTGAGAGAAGCCTCCATTCTAGACAGGAAGATGAAAACTAATAAGCCTATAGGCAGGTGACATTATTGCAAATTGTTATTAGTACTCTGAAATATACATACAGAAGTTATTAGGAACAGAGTAAGAAATGTAAGAAGAGTTTTTCACAGCAGAGTAATATCACCTGATTTATATTTCTAACAGAGCCTGGTGACAGTTGGGGAGAGCAGTTTGGAGTGGGGAAGTGAGCAAGGAAAGTTATTCTGTTCTGCAGAAAGGCAACAATACGCTACCTCGACTGACTCCAGAGAGGTCTCCATCATGATAAATCAGCCATTTCTGTGCATAGGGGTATGCTGTTCATATTCTCTGGGGATGAACAAAAGGTTTTATTATGGGAACCAGTAAGTTAGTGAAACAGTCCCCAACTGCAAGTTAGATCATGGAGTAAATACAACAGAACACTCCAAAGTCAGATGAAAAGCATCTTGAGCCAAATTTGGAATAAAGAGATTTAGAAAGGTACCAGTAAGCTCGGGGCACAGATTTCAAATGACACAGGGGAGACGGTGTAAACAGTGCCAGCCAGTATTTCTGTAAGGAAGGAGCTAAGACAAGCCTGTACCAGAAACCTGGGCTCTGTCACTCAACTTTCATTACTGCCACTTTAGTGTCTCCATCCCAGAGACAGTTTGACACAATTTGAGAGGGCTCCTGCCTCTGTGAGGGCCTTTTGTAAGAGATGTGGCAGGGAAAAACTATGTTAGACCTGGGAACACATTTGTGTGTGTGTGCATGCGTAGACATACACACACATGCAGATGGACACTTTAATTCAGTCCATTGGTTTATGAACTATTTTTTCATATGTTATGGCTTTTATCAAAGCCTCATGCACTCACAGGTGGGACTTTTGGGAGGTGACTAGATCACAGATGTATAATACTGCATTAGTCCACTGATGAGTTTATAGCTGGGTGTGATGTTGGGAGGTGAAACTTGGTGGAAAGAGGTGGATCATCATGGGCATGGCCTGAAGATAGACATGTATAAATACCTAGATAGGAAGGAATAAGGGAACAGATGAGGAGCAAGACAGGTGGGTAGGGAGGAGGTGTGGTCATGGGGACATCTTGGACAGGTAGAAGAGGCAGGGTCTGAGAGGCAGGGGTACTGATGACAAAACCAACCGCCACCTGGATATTGCGTTCAGAGGCCATCCTTCCCACACTCTACCCCCAGGAAGTTGAATAAACTCTTGGTTCTTGTGGTGTTTGCCTGTCTCTTTTCAGTAAGGTTGTCTGTTTAAAGAGTCAGGAAATGATTCTACCTCACACTCACACTAATGCCATAATTTGGATGTAAACAGCAATAAACAAAGCATATCCTTGAAACATCACACTTAGCATGGAATAAAATACTGAGGAAGGAGGTTAAAGCAAAAGTGGCTTTAGTGTTTATGTAATGCATATGAAATTGCAAGCCAGAACTCATGACAAATACTGGATAGAACATGACCCTTTGCTGCGTCGTCTCTGCAGGGAGAGGTGAAGAGATTCTTTGCTGTTGATCCAAATTCCCTGCTTCCCTCGGGGCACCTGGACATTAGAATGGCAGCAATGTGCCATCTGTGGGCCGATGGGGGGCATCAGCTTTCATCAGCAGAGGCTTTTACACACGCACATACACAAGCACACACAGGCATGTACACATACACATTTACTGTCTTCAAGAAAGACTTGAGAACAAACCAGAAGCTGAGCTTAAAACTATAAAACACCATCAACAAAACATTCTGTGTCATATTTCACACCAGATTAATTTAGAAATGGACAGAGTTGAGATGTGATACCATCCCACGTCTTTCATTTCTTTGTGAGGTATATAATAATATCAGATAGTTACTCTGTGTGTACTCTGTGCTAGATTGACAGCGGCCTATGTACTTAGAGAGATAGTTATCATTCCATTTTACAGGGAAGGAAAACTGAACCAAGGTCAGTAATTTTCCCAGTCACACAGCTGGTAAGTGGCCAAGAAAGAACAGAACTGGGATCTTGAGTTTTCAGGAACTAGGCCAGGCTGCCTCTCTGACACACAATGTAGCATAGTGAGACCACTTGTCCTTGAAGAAGAGATATTAGATAGGATATTAGATAGGATATTAGATTGGAAAAGCATGTTCCTAAAGCACAAGTCTCTAATTTCAAATTGCTTCCCCAAGCAGAGAAACAGCACTCTGGGCTTCCTATGAGGTAGAGCCTTTCTAAAAGTCAGGTTTTTGAAAATCACTTTTATAAAAAAATATCCTTTTCAGAATCACTGATTTGCAAGTAAGGGGCAAGATCCCTTGATGAACTGATGATCATGATGGTTAATTTTATGGGCCAACTTGACTAGACCATGAGGGAGGGCCCAAAATATTTGGTCAAACATTGTGCTGGGTGTGTCTGTGAAGGTATTAACATTTGAAGTTGTCTTTGCTAATATGGTGGGTCTCATCCAATCAGTTGAAGGCTTGAATAGAATAAAAAGGCTGAACCTCCCTTCATAGAAGGAAGCTCTTTCCTGACTGCTTAAGCTGGGACAGCATCTATTCTTTCCTTCAGACTTTAATGAAAACATGTAAGCAGCAGCACTGGTTCATCTGCAACATTGTCACCCTCTTCCTCTTCACTACCATAGAGATGCTGTAGTCCGCACTTTGAGATTGCATGGTAAAACTTTCATTTTAAGAATGAGTAAACTGAGGCCCAGTTCACTTTGGAGACCCAGCCAAAACCTCACTAATAGCCATGGTACATACGCAGCCAGGACATTTCCCTCTCAGCCAAGATGCACCTCCTGCTAGAGGGAAGAATCATCAACAACATTTGGGAGAATAGTGGCATGTTTTCCAGCTCCAGCTATCTTATTAACTCTAATTTTCTCCAAAAATGCTATGTCATTCCTTTGAAACCCATCATCTTCTTTCTTTTGCCAAGTAACATGTTTTCATTTCAGCTCAGTTACTTTTGACGCAATTTAATCTGATTTTGCTGGGAGCCAGTTATTCTTCTTACATCTGTTTGATCATTCAGCCACTAATGGGCATTTTTCCACAACTGCTGATATGAAAGAGACAGGAAAAAGTGCAGCTCACCTTATATGCCCTCATTCATCTGAGCTGGGCAAGCTTCACAAACAGTGAATTTGGAGAATGTGGGTCTCCATACCTTCTCCTCTCTCTTTCGGAGAGAGGGGTGGAGAGTCAGGCACCAGAAGAATAAGTGTGTACACAGGCCTGCTGCAGCCTGTGTAGGAGTATGCAGATAACCCTAGTTGCAAAGGACAAGGGGGGTGGGAATCTGGCCCAACCCAAACCCCCACCCCCAAATTCCAAAGGAAAGTCTGCGACCTTAACCCAATTGCCCAATTAAAGTACGTGAAACAACCACCTAAAATGTGAAATTGAAATCATGGTTTTCTTTGAATAGAAGTAAAAGTATTTTATCCAGAAAGAAAATTAAAACCTACACCTAAGTAATCTGTGTTCTTCCGACCCATAGGCCTCAGCATGTTAATCAGAGTCAGGACCCCACGGTCCAGGGACACATCTGTTACAGAGATAAGCTGTCTGGGGTAAGAAAACCTGCTGGGAGTAGGCAGATGAATAAAAGCAGAGTGTAGCCTACCTGCCAGAAACCACACTTCTTCCCCAGCTGTTTGCGGGAAGAGCTGGAGAAGCAGGTTTCTAAGGCATTACGAATCATTTTCTCCCCGGAGCCACGCCACCCCATCCTCCTTTTTCATCCCAATTGCTGCATTTCTAGAGTATTATACTGCCATTTTTCTCTTCCCTGTCTAACACCAATGGCACTTCTGGGCTGTTGTCCCTAAGGTTGATGGCATTAATCTCCATGGGAACCAATGCGACTCCGAGGGTCAATATGTGCTTGGCAAGTCCTGTTACAATCATTGCCAGCATGTTACCAGAAATGGGAGCATAATCCTCAGTGATCACATTTTTGTCTTGTGAATTTTGCCAAAGAGGCATACAGCTTAAAGGCAATAGCCTCACGGAAATCTTAGCTTCGCACTTGGGAGGAAATGCTACCTCAGCTACTTTCCACACAGGCTGGTGCCTGCGCCCCCATTCCAGAAGTCACATGAGGTTGTCCTAGATGTTCTCTGTGGCCAATATTCTGGCTTGGGGTCCTGCACTTTAGCTTTGGAGAATAAAAGCTGTTTGGTGGGACAGCAATGGCCATGGAAACAATGGATCTCCTTTCTTTAGAACATTCAGGTTTTTCTGTTACAGTACTAAGTTTTTGTTTGTTTGTTTGTTTTTGTTCTGAGAATTGAACCCAAGGTCTTTGGGTCTTGCACTGAGCTATATCCCCAGCCCCTTTTATTTTTTTATTTTGAGATAGGGTCTCATTAAATCATTAAATTGCCCAGGCTGAGCTCAAACTTGGATCCTCCTGACTCAGCCTCCCAGAGTGCTAGGATTACATGCAGGTGCCACCATGCCTAGATACCACCTGTAACTTTATCTATCTAGTATTGTTTCCTCTCTGGGAAAACCAAAAATTCTCCTCTGTACTCCCATTTTGTCTCTCCTTGGGTTGTCTAGTTTCCAAACCATCCTGCTTCAGTATGAAGACTCGTCACATGTTTTTCACCTATCTGGTTCCTCTGACAGAATGTCTTGAAGACAAAAAGAACATCTCTTTCTTTTGCATACTATGAATTCCTGTGTTTGATGACAGTCCCTCAAATATTCTGTGCTGGCTTTGATCTCTCCCCTGGTCGTGCTAGTCCAGGGTAAACATTTCTCCTTGCTTTGACTATTCCTCGAGTCAGTAAGCAAATGGCGGCCTCCTCCTGCCGCGTCGTACAACAGGAGTCCTCATGGGGTGGAAGAAGGCCGATTTGATCATACAATGCTCTGTGCCAAGTCTGTACATGCTGTGTGGGCAGGGAATGAAGGAGTTTGGAAAGCCTGTACAGGATGCTCCGAGTCCTTCAAACAGCTTTGAAATCCTGCCCCGAATGAGGATTTCACAACAGCAAGAGACGGTAGACATCACCTTGCCCAATCACCACCTCAGAGGACCTGGAGACCCGGGAATCAAATTGACTGCCCAGTGTCACAGAGCCTGTTACTGGCAGAGCCGGACCTGGAAATGGTGTCTTCTTTTTCTCTGGAAAGATCAAGTTCTGTACAGCACAGCACACTAACTCAAGGGAATATTATACCCAAGCACTTTATACGCTCCTGAATAGTTAACAGGTTATTTTGAACATGGAAAGTACATTCTTTTTTTTTCTTTTTCTTTTTCTTTTTGAACTGTTCAAGAGCCCCTTCCCTCTTTATCAGTGGTTCTCAAACTACAGTGGCATTTGAGGTGCTGTAAACATCTGAATCAAAGAAAATTGTAATTGTAGCTTTAAAAATTGGAAAGTACATTCTTAAACCTCAGGACCTAAACTTTAGCACTCTGTCTTTTCTGGTAGCATTTATATGGTGCTAAATATTCCAATAGGGCTTTATGGCTTACAACTACTGTCCCTGGGAATCTTGGTTTTGATCTTCAAAGAAAAAGAGTGAATATAAAATCTGTAGAATCTGATGGAGTCTTTCCTTTCAAGCTTATCACATGCCAGCCTATGACACAGTGCATGGCATATGGTAGTCATTTAAACCATATTTGCTAACCGATTAATAATTTTTAATTATTCATTGATGAATTATCCATAATAAAATTTCAAACCCAGGAGAGGTGGAAGACCCCTAACTGCTCACAAAACCTGCACCGCCATACACTAGAATACACATTTAGATCCTTGTCTACCACCTGTTTAACTCCTAAGATCCCAACCTCAGTCTCTCAAGGCCATACTTGGGCCTGACAGGTGAAGAAAGAGGATGAGAAAGAAGCTTCACTGGGCCAGCTGGAGTCCTACTCTGACTCTGCAGCGCAGATGCCCGTGGCTCAGCATCAGGCCTGGGGCAGTGCTGGCCACAGATACAGCCTTCAGGGATCACATGAGAGAACAGCAGAAGAAGCAGCAGCAGGGGAGGGAAGAACAAGCAGTTCCCACCACTGCAATCCCAGCCCATCTGTCCCAGAGGTGGTCCTGCAGAAACCCAGAGAGATGATGAGAGGGAGAAACCCTAAATGTGAAGTAGGGGCCAGGACACCAGACACCATGTCTTTGGACACAACTACCATAGAGAGCTGTTGCATATTAATGGTCAGATCCCATGTCAATGCCTATCTTGTGCCATCAATACAAGCCAGGTAAAACAAAGAGTAAGCTAAGGATGGTCCCTATCCAACCTCTTGGGCCAGTGTGCCAAAGGACTGAGATGGTCACAGGGACCTTTTAATCTTAGAAGTAAATTCACGACAGTTATGGTTTATGGCTAAATGCCACCTCCAAGATCCTCCTGTGCTCATTGATGGGATTCTTGGAAGGTGAGTGAGTCATGAGGCTTACTGCTGACTTGCTGCTAGGAGGTGGGGCCTGGCCAGAAAAGGCAGTCATCTGGGCTACAGCTCCCTTTCCAGCTTCTCCCTTGACTCTCTGCTTCCAGGATGCCATTGAATGAGCAGCTCTCCCAGCCTCACTCCTGCTGCCATGGCTTTTGCCTTGGAGCCAGCCAACCATGGACTAAAAGCTCCACAAACCATGAAACCAAGTAAGCCTCTCCTGCATTAAGTTGTAGGTGTCAGATATTTTGTCCCAGCAATCAGGTAAGTGACTAAGGCAACAACCTAAAAGCAATTGATAGGTAATTGATTGCTTGCCTAATCGGATAATCATCTTTTCAGGCACAGGCTTAACAATAGCAAGTATTTCTGAGCCACTGAATTGGGAACAAATGCGACAGGTAACACTACTCCTGCCTTCATGTTGCTCAACACCTGCTCTGAGAGCTGGAACTAAACCACACTGGAACAATAAAAAATGAGATTTCAAATCCAGGTTAAATGTCTTAACCCTTGGCCTAGTTCCTGTGTCTATTCACATAGCCAAAAATCGATTGAGTTATGCTCAGGAAGCTTAAATAATACTAAAGTTTATTTAAGCAATATATGAATTGAAACTCAAATATGCCAAAAATGGACATAAAAACTATTTCAACATGCAAATGGGTGTCCTTCTGAAAGTTCATATATAAACTAGACACTAGAATTTGAATTATATTCTCCAGAAGAAGAAGTGAGAGGAAGAGAAAAAGGACACCAATGCCATACAGTCTCCACCAAAGTGCCTGGCACAAGCCTCCCTTTGTGCTGGTGAAGTAGTGTGAAGAGCATGCTACAGAGTAAGAGAAGAACTTGTTTCCACTTCGAGCTCTGCCAGTAACAGCCACTGAGCTAAATAGGTCCTCAGGTCTGGGAAATAAGACCCATTTGTGATGCTGTTTATTTAGGGAACTGAGTCCCACTCCAGAATGTAAGGTATCAGAAACCCAAAGCCCTGTTTCTAAAGCTAAGCAGCCACTTGCCTGGCAAGAAGGAAATTACTCCATACCCATCATGTGTGAAAGAAAGCTCTCATTAGCCCTGAAGAGGATGCTTATTCACAGTCTCACCTAAGTCACTTTCCTGATGTGCAATAAAGACTCCCTAATTTGATGCAATTGGGAAAATTAAGTATAAAAGTTGATTTAGGCAGAAAACTATTAAAATACATATCTTAAATATATTATTTAAATGTCAAACATAGAAGTATATAATCATGTGTACACATCTGACATATAACCCAGCAGCAACTGACTAAACTTTTTTGTTATCTTTGTATAAACTGCTTTACAATTGGTGATTTAAGTTTCTTTAACACAAAAAATATTATGACACTTAAAAAATGATCTGACTGTGTAATCTCCTTTGATTTTTTTCCTAGTTTTTTATCACATTCCAGTCCTTTCCAAAATATTTCATTATTTTTTCAAAGAAATGATTCTCCTTCTATATTCATAATTTCTTCATTAAATATATTATAATCATGCTGCAAAATTACAAATACAATAGACAGAAACAGATTTGGAAACAAACACAACTGATTCTTGGTAAGCATATAGCTCAACTCCTGAAAGTAGATGCTTTGGATGACCTGCAGAGTAATCACTAGAAGGAATGTTCAGTGAAGCTTGGTATCCACAGGTATCCTGTACAAAGAGCGGGGAGACTCTCTGTCCATCTGGTAAATCATCTAAGAGCTCTTATTTTGTTTACATCAAGAAAGTCATCGTGACTTTCATAGGCCCAGATTGCTAAACTCCCATTCCCAACCCTCCAATGACTACATTTGGAGAAGACAATTCTGTAAATTTCTAAATGCTTTTGTAACAAATGACCACAAACAACATGTTTGTCTTCAAACAACAGAATTTTTTCTCACCATTTTGAAAATCAGAAGTCCAAAATCAAGGTGTCGGCAGGACCATGACACCGCCAAAGGCTCTAGAAAAGAATCCTTTCTTGCCTCTTCTAGTTTCTGAACCACCAGAAATTACAACTGCAAAGACCTTGCTTCCAAATGAGGTCACATCTGTAGGCTCCAGGTGAGCGCAAATTTTTGGCAGAACCTATTGACCTGGTATTCCACGCTTTGGCTAGACATCACCTCTGTGCCTCAAACATGTTACTTCCTCTCTAGAAATCCAGGCATAAAGTAGCACTTAATAAACAGCTGCTGAATGAATTTGTGAGAAAACACTTTCAGAGGGCAAAGCAAATGATGGGTAGGGTGGGACAGTTGAAGGGCTGAAGATACAGATTTTTGCCTAAAATAAAAGCTTTCAGATAACTCAAGACATGGTAAGGAAATGCACTGCCTCTCTCTTGTACTAAAAGTGCTTAGGCAGAAATTCATCAATAGAAGATTGGACTACACAATTTCTAAAGCACCTTCCAGATCTAAGCTTTCTTTCATTCTCTGATAGATCAAATGATAGATGACATTTGTTTTACCTTTTTTTCCAACATGGATTCAACATCATCTTAAGTATTTAAAATATACTATACATGTTGCTAGCCACATAATCCCTATGAAGTGGTAATTAGACCCTCATAAGAATCCATAGAAACCAAGTAAACTAGTAAAAGAAACCACTGACTAGTTACTAAATAATCGGCCTTCTCTTTTTCTTGGACACACAGCTCATCGCATTTCCCAGTGTCACTTGTTCAGAGGTGATCATATGATGAAATTGAGGGTGATGGAATACAGGGGGAAATGATGTGGGACACTTCCAGGCCACTGAAAGCTCCCAGGTTTGCTCCATTTTTTGGCTTTCCCCTTCTAATATGCTAGAAATAGAGGGAACGCTCAACACTTCCAATCTCAAAGCAGTAACAGGTTTCCAATAAGTGAAAATCGTAGCTTAGAGGAACGAAAGTATTGTGGCTATGAATATAGTTTGTTACTTCCAAAGCTCAGATCTACCTTGTAAATTCTTATTTCTTGGAATTTAATTTCTTTCAATAGAAACAAGTTACATTTAACTAAATTAATTAATTCAAATTAATTGGGTTAATTAATTTAATTTTTACCCTAGGGAGAATTCATGAGAAAATATTTTTGAGAAATATTCCAATGACTAACCAAAGGAGAGATATCTTGGGTGCTATAAAATACCATGAGTGGGAATCAGCCCGCTGCAGACAGGCAGGTCTGCCCATGCCCTACCGAGGTCCCCAGTCGCGTGGAAGATGCCAAATCAGCCCGCTGCAGACAGGCAGGTCTGTGCATGCCCTACCGAGGTCTGGGGTCACACGGAAGACACCGAATCACCCCACTGCAGACAGGCACCCACCTGATTCCACACTACAAAAACGCAGAGGACACCAGACCACCAGACCATGGTACTGAGTCCCGCTGCTCCCGGCCCAGAGGTAGAGGCTTCTGAGCTGCCATCCCACTGCTCCTGGTCCAGAGGAAGGGGCTTCCTGGCCACCATTCCTCCTGCTGCTCCCAGCCCACAGGAGAGGGCTTTTGGGACACCATCCCTACCACTGCTCTCGGCCCCTGTCCCACCTCACCCAGCTCAGAGGAGGTAATCCATGCAAGCGCTAAGAGCCCCCCACCCCAGTTGAAATGAGAAAACACATAAATAAGTCTCAAAACCAGACTTCCAGATAACCTACAGCAACCCCAAAGGGAAATGAGATGGAACACTCTGATACTCAACCACCTGGACCCACTGAACTGGCAACAAAAGGGGATCTGGAAAAAATGAAATCAGAAAGAATTTCCCAGATAACAGGAGAAATTGTGCCCCTAGTGCAAGACATGATTAATAAATCTAGAGAGGAGCTCAGGAACATGATAGAATCCCAACATAGGAAACAAATGAAATCCATAAAACAGATGCAAATAGATTTCCAGGACATGAAAAACTCCATTGAAAGTCTACATAGCAGAATGAGCAAATGTGAGGACAGAATTTCAGATATAGAAGATAAGATTGCAATTAGTGACCAGGAAAAGAAAAAGTGCTTCAAAATTATAAGGGAACATGAGAAATCAATCCAGCAGCTGCTAGATGATGCAAAGAAGAATAACATAAGACTGATTGGAATCAATGAAGAAACAGGAGAGAGTGGAGATGACATAAAAAATCTCTTCACAGAAATAATGGCAGAAAACTTCCCAAGCAGGGGAAAAGAGCTTGACATACAGATAAGTGAGGCATATAGGACTCCAAATAGCCTTGATCAAAAAAATCTACACATAGGCATATAATTGTTAAGATTCCAGAAACTCAACAGAAGAACAAAATTCTACAAGCAGTCAGAGAAAAGAAACAAATCACGTACAAAGGAAAGCCCATCAGAATCACAGCAGACTTCTCAACACAAACCATCAAAGCAAGAAGAGCTTGGAGTGACATATTCCAAGCCCTAAAAGAAAACAGCCTCCAACCCAGATTGATGTACCCTGCAAAACTATCTTTCAAAATGGATGGAGAAATAAGATACTTTCATGACAAAGAGCACCTTAGGAACTTCGTGAATACCAAACCAGCACTCCAAAGAATTTTACACAATATCCTAGGAACAGATATTGAGGATCACAACCCCAGGAAGCAAAGCAGAATGAACCCATCTGGCATGACAAGAAATTAAATGTAAAGGGGGAGAACCCAACAAAAAGAAAAAGTCATGGCAGTGACAAGTCAATACATTTCAGTTATAACCATCAACGTTAATGGTCTCAATTCACCAATCAAAAGAAATAGACTGGCAGAATGGGTCAAGAAGCAAAATCCAACAATATGCTGCATATAACAAACACACTTAATTCAAAAGGAAACTCATAGACTGAAAGTTAAAGGGTGGAAAACAATACTCCATGTGACTGGAACCCGAAAAAAAGCAGGAATAGCTATCCTCTTTGCAAATCAAGTAGATTTCAAACCAACACTGATTAAGAGAGATGAAGAAGGACACTACATCCTTGCAAAGGGAAAAATCCAAGAGGAAAAGATGACAATCATAAATATCTATGCACCAGACACTGGTGCGCCCAACTATATAAAACAAATACTAACAGACATGAAAAGTCATATATGCACTAATACAACTGTAGTGGGGGACCTCAGTACCCCACTGTCACAAATAGATAGATCAACTAGACTAAAAATAAGGAATGAAATACTAGAACTCAATCGAACTCTTGAACAAATGAACTTAACAAATGTTTACAGAGTCTTCCACCCCACAAAATCAGAATACACATTCTTCTCATCTACACCTGGGTCATTCTCCAAAATAGACCATATACTCACACGTAGAGCATGTTTAAGTAAGTGCAAAGGAATTGAAGTTATCCCCTGTATATTATCAGACCATAGTGTGATGAAATTGGAGATCCATAGAAAAAGAAACTGGAAAAATTTCATAAACACATGGAAATTGAACAACACACTTCTGAATAACCAATGGGTCACAGAGGAAGTTAAAGAAGAAATCAGACAGTTCCTTCAATTAAATGACAATGACAATACAACATATCAGAATCTGTGGGACATAATGAAAGCAGTCTTATGAGGGAAATTCATAGCAGTGAATGCTCATATTAGGAAAACAGAAGGAGTGCAATTAAACAACCTGATGTTGAACCTCAAGCTTCTAGAAAAAGAAGAGCAGGACAAACACAAAGCTCATACAAGGGAGGAAATTATAAAGATCAGAGGAGAAATCAATGTAATGGAGACTAAGAGAATGATACAAAAAAATCAATGAAGCCAAGAGTTGGTTCTTTGAAAGAATCAACAAAATTGAAAAACCCCTAGCCAACCTTGTCAGAAAAAGGAAAGAAAAGGCCCAAATCCTTGCAATTAGGAATGAAAAGGGTGAAATTACAACAAACCCAGCAGAAATCCAGAGGATCATCAATACCTACTTCCAGAACCTATACGCCAATAAGATGGACAACACAGAAAAAATGGACAGATTCCTAGATAAATATGAATTACCAAAGTTGAACAAAGAAGAACTAAAAATTCTGAAAAACCGAATATCAACCAATGAAATTGAAAATGTAGTTTAAAACTTATCAACTAAGAAAAGCCAGGGCCCTGATGGCTTCACTGCTGAATTCTACAAAACATTTAGAGAGGAACTGCTGCCACTACTGTTTAAACTCTTCAATGAAATTGAAAGGGAAGCAATACTCCCAAATTCATTCCTGGAACCAAGCATCACCTTGATCCCCAAAGCAGAGAAAGACCCAACTGAAAAGGAGAAATATAGGCCAATCTCACTAATGAACATACATACAAAAATCCTTAATAAGATAATGGCAAACAGAATGCAGAAGATCATCAAGATCATACAACCTGATCAAGTGAGATTCATCCCAGGGATGCAGGGATGGTTCAATATACACAAATCAATCAGTGTAATACACTATATCAATAGAGCCAAGGACAAAAACCATATGATTATCTCCATAGACGCAGAAAAAGCATTTGACAAAATCCAACATGCATTTATGATAAAAACCCTACAAAAAATTGGAATAGATGGTCTCTACCTCAAACTGATAGAAGCCATCTATGAAAAACCAACAGCCAGTATCATACTAAATAGTCAAAAACTGAAAACTTTCACACTCAAATCAGGAACAAGACAAGGATGTCCACTATCACCACTCTTGTTCAATATAGTCGTGGAAGCATTAGCCATGGCAATTAGACAAGAGAAAGAAATAAAAGGAATAAAGATAGGTAATGAAGAAGTCAAATTGTCATTATTTGCAGATGACATGATACTCTATATAGAAGACCCCAAGAAGTCCACCAAAAGTCTTCTAGACTTAATAACCAAATTCAGTCAAGTAGCTGGTTACAAGGTCAACACACAGAAATCCATAGCTTTCCTCTACACAAATGACAGACTCACTGAGAGAGAAATAGGGCAAATAATTCCTTTCACAATAGCATCCAAAAAGCTGAAATACTTAGGAATCATCCTCACGAAAGAAATCAAAGACCTCTTCTCTGAAAACTATAGCACTCTGAAAAGAGAGATTGAGGAAGATATCAGAAAATGGAAAGACATCCCCTGCTCCTGGGTAGGAAGGATTAATATAGTGAAAATGGCCATACTTCCAAAACTGATGTAGAGATTTAATGCAATTCCAATTGAGATCCCAGCAGCATACTTCATGGACCTTGAGAAAACAATCCAAAAATTCCTTTGGAACAAGAAGAGACCCAGAATACCAAAAGCAATTCTAGGTAACAGAGACATGGCAGGAGGTATCACAATCCCCAACCTGCAACTCTACTACAAAGCTACTGTGATAGAAACAGCATGGTACTGGCAAAGAGACAGACCTGAGGACCAGTGGAACAGATTAGAAGATGCAGAAACAATGCCAGACACACTCAGCCGTCTCATCTTCTTTAAAGGAGCCAAACACCCTCACTGGAGGAAAGATAGCCTCTTTAATAAATGGTGCTGGAAAAATTGGGCTTCAACTTGCCAAAGATTACAACTAGACCTATATCTCTCACCATGCACTAAACTAAAATCAAAATGGATTAAAGATCTAAATATTAAAATAGAAACTCTGAACCAGTTGGAACAGAGGTTAGGTAGAATCCTAGAAGACATCAGTGTAGGAAAAGATTTTAGGAACAAAACCTCAGTTGCCCGTGAACTAGCACAAACAATCAACAAGTGGGATCTCTTCTTATTAAAAGACTTCTGCGCAGCAAGAGAATCCACCAGCAGTGTGAAGAGACAACCCAAAATGTGGGAAAAAAGTTTCACCTGCTCTTCCTCAGACAAAGGTCTACTATCTAGAATCTATAAAGAACTTAAAAAGATTAGACCTCCCAAATTTAAAGACCCAATCCGAAAATGGGCATCTGAAATGAACAGACATTTCTCACACAAAGAAGTAGAAATAACAAATAAATACATGAAAAAATATTCAACATCACTGGTCATTCCAGAGATGCAAATGATAACAATGCTGAGATTCCACTTCACTCCAGAAAGAATGGCTGCTATCATGAAATCAACCAATAACAAATGCTGGCGGGACTGTGGGGAAAGAGGAACCCTGCTCCACTGCAGGTGGGTGTGTAGACTGGTGCAAGCACTGTGGAAATCAGTATGGAGTTACCTCAAACAACTAGGACTGGAAGTCCCATTTGACCCTGCTATTCCACTGCTGGGGATCTTCCCCAAAGAATTAAAAGAATCATACCACAGTGATATATGTGTGCCCATGTTCATAGCAGCACAGTTTGCGACAGCTAAAACTTGGAAACAGCCCAAATGCCCATCAACTGGAGACTGGATAAAGAAAATGTGTTTTTTTTATAAAATGGAGTACTACTCAGCCATCAAAAATGAGAAATTAGAGACATTTATAGCTAAGTGGATGCACATTGAGGCGATACCCTTAAGTGAAATAAATAGGACACACATGTATAAATACCAAATAGTTTCTCTGGTGTGAGAAACTGAAAGTGTAAATAAGGACTAAATGTATAACAGGTTATGTGAAATAGGAAGAAAAGGGGCAAAGGGGAAGGAAGTGGGAAGGCTAGGGGAAAGGATAGAAGGGAGTGGGATTAATATGAGAAAATGGAAAAATAGGAACATAATCTTTGTAAATAGGGAGGAATGGAGGGGTTGAAGGGAGGGCCGGGCAAGGGTGAAAAATAAGAACCAAGAGAGACTATGTAAAGGTGCAAATTTCCAATGATGAATGTCATTATATTGTATACCTAAAATGTTCCAATGATTAGAATGAATAATCAATAATGTAACATAGGAAGAAAAGGTCCAAAGGGGTAGGGGTAGTTGGAGGGGCAGGGGAAATTAAAGAAGGGAAAGGAAAAATGCTGAGAAATGGAAATAAAGTCTTTGTAAATAGGGAAAGGTAGAGGGGGTGAATGGTGGGCTAGGAACGGGGCAAAAATAAGAACCAAGATGTATTATGTAAAGGTACAATTCCCAATGAGAAATGTAATTGTGTTGTGTACCTACAATGTACCAATAAAAGAATTTAAAAATAAATAAATAAATAAATAAATAAATAAAAATACCATGAGTGAATATGGAATTTCTCTTGTATTGGAACTATCATATATTTGGGAGATGATCTGATACAGTAATTAGCCCACCCTAAGTATTATATCTGTTATCTCACCCATGTTGCACATGGAGAATAATGAGCTCAAAGAGCATAAGCCCAAGGTCAAGACTGATGGTAAATGTTACAGCACAGATCTGACATGTGTCTGATTCAGAGCTCTGACTTTGTACTGTTTCTTCGCCAGCTGTCAGAAGCTTCGTGTTTCCACTGCATGCGACCATTTCCAGTCTTATTTCCTGGAAAATGTGAAATGCAATCTCTAGTGTGAGGATTAAAGTTATACTATTTTTACTTCTACTATTTTTATGCATTCAAAGTTGATAAATGCTTTCAGGAATCATAACTTTAAATCAGGCTTGATCTGCAGAAACTCCCTTGAAGTCAAATGCATGCATTAATGAGAAGTGAAGGGTAGCATATGGAAATAAATTAATAATTCTTTTGATAGACACAAAAACAAGATGCATCAGGAATAGATGAAACTTATAAAAAATTCAAGTACAGATGAGCAATTGTCAAAGGGCTGTGGAATGTGGTTTCATATCCACTAGAAAACATCTAAGTTTTCCCAGCTGAAAATGCAAAGCCAAGTTGAGGAGTTCATGAAAGATCTTAGCAGAAATTACTTCGGAGCTTTTGCTCTTCCAAGCATCTGCCTAAGTACGATCACATTCCAGACAATAGCATGCTTTATCCTAAAGTTCTGAATCTATGATTTTCACATAGGTATTTTATAGAATGTCCCCATGTGGAAACACATTGTTCTCCTAAAAGTATTTTCAATTCCCACAAAAGTTTTAATGAGCTTTTCATTGTTCTCTGCATAGATGCATATATCTTTAAAGAAGTGTACATCTTAGAATCACTGAATACAAGCGGATAGTAATAAAAATTGTAGGCTAACAAAGTGCACTGTGATGACAGATGGGAACAGCATTGTTCAAATCTTTTTAATTCTCTGTACAAGTTTTATTGTATGCCCTTTTCTGGTGGACTTTGGATACACAATTGAACAGCGCTCTCCAGAGAATCTCCCTATTTTCTGCTTCATTTTTATTCCATTGGTACTTAAATAAGTTAATTTACTGCACTGAGACTTAACTGCATCACATTCCAACCTGAAATACAGTAAATGTGGGGGGAAATGGAACTATTGAATGCTAGGTGGAGATTATAAACTGTTTTAGGTGAAGGTTGGGGAAGGAATTATTGCTTGTCTTTTACTCGTATGTATTTTTAAAGGTGCTACAGCTTTGGAACATATTTCCGATGCAAAATTAACATCATAGAGAATCACCAGGTTCCCCATTTTTATGTTTAATGTCAACTCTTCTGTATGCTGTGAGTAGACTTACCTTTTAGCATTTAAGAGATAAAGCTCTGTGTTAAATTTTCCAATTATTACCTGTCTGGTACAGTTGCAACAGGACCATGTCAAGTATTTGAGTTTTACTTGGGAAACGTAATTACAGTTTGAAAAATAGTAGAAAATGCATTCCTATCACATCCTTAGTGGCAGTTTATATGCTAAAAAGAAAAACGCTTGGGGCCTAATTCATAAGAGCTTTATGCTTCATTTACATTTTTCTGTGCAGTTTACTTGGAAAAGAGCATAATGCATGTTTTTCAAGTAAAATATGCCATTTTGGGATTCATTCAACTTGCATTCCATTGTTCTCATTGACGGTCAACAGCTCTTTTCTACAATCTTAAAGGGCACCCATAATGAGCTGGGTAAAAAGCCCTCAATATTAACTAGAGGCAATGCCTAAAACTGTTGTAAAGACTACTTAGAAAATTTACAGCAGTCTCAAATCTTGGAGCCCCTGTTGTGCACTTACAAGGCAGTCTGTTTCCCAAACCCTTTGCATAGGGCATTGAACAAATCACACGTCCGCAAGGATATTTTTGAGAGCTGCTTAAAATTTACAACAAGATTTTGACCATTTCTCAATAAACCCATGTTTGTTTACTCAGTTCAGTGTTTCTAACACATGGTCTGCAGTCTAGCAAGCACCAGTCAACTGAGATTATTAGTAAAGATATTATTTCTTAGGCTCCATGATACTGATCCAAAAGTTTGGAGGATAGAGACTTGGAACTTGAATTTTGCAAGCTACTCAGGTAATTCTTGTGCCTATCTCACAGTGGGGAGAAGCAGATTTAAAACTTCATCACTATGTTTTAGACTAAAGCAATCAGGAGGGAGCTTGCTGTTATGTGGAACAACACACTCCCCTACAGTAGCCAGAGATTTTTTGAACTAAGTTTATGAACTGGTATAAGAGCAGTTGTGGAAGGGGCCAGAATCACATGTGCCAGACATGGCAATTTGGTCCCAGGCACAAACTCATAACATGCCAGGGTATAATATTTACCACTTAATCTTTCTGTCTTCTTCCTAATCCCTTTAACTGTTTTCTAGACTCTCCACAATTGCACAAAGAAAAGGCCATGACCAAAAAGCATTTTTCACAGTGTTTAATGATGCACCAAAAAATAAACATTGCAGACAATCAACGTTATTTATTTTACACACTATCAAAACTGCTGGGCCAATTTCCTTCCCCTGCTGAATTTACTGAATATTCTGGGTGCTTCAGCATCATGTCGAGATCATCATAGCCTGATAAAATTGGGGACCCAGCGTCACAGTTCTAAAAGTAGTTCTCTCTCCCATTAGAAAATGACGGATGTAAGGCATTTAGTGGAAGAAGGCCACAAGCCCTGACTGGTTCAGCTAAGCCTACTTCATGTTAAATGCTAGCACATACCTCTTTGTTGATTGATAAAAGAGAGAACTCATGTAATAGAAATCATTTTATCATTCGTATTCTGTTTTCCTCTTCCTTCCTGGCATTATACTCCCATGCTCAGATGAACAGAAGCACTGTGTGTTTCTCCTAGGGAGGAGCTGGTATGAATGCAGCACAGCCCATAATTGCTGCCATCTCTGAGGAGGTACACACTTCCAGAAGTGAGCATTCAGTGTCCTGCACTGCCTCCAAAGAGTCCCCTGGATTTGCAGTCATCTCTGTAAACAAGAAACAAACCTTTCTTCTACACTGCACTGAGATATGGAAGTTGTTTTTCAGCATAGAATCCTATTCCTATAAACCTAATATAGTACAATATTACACTTCCATGTGTCTATGCACACCCAACAAATTTTATCAAAGAGAAGATCCTAGATCAATACCTGACAGAAAAGTCACAATAACCAAAGAGCTCCTTGAAAAAACCATTTTGTTTCCATGTTCTGGAGTAGTGTCAGTCTCCAGTGGCCATTAAATACTTTTCTGCATCTGATTAAGCTTCTGATTCAGAAGAGATTATTCCAAGGACCAAGTGAGATGATGTATGCCAAAGTGTTCTGTTTGCCACATAGAGCTGTACAAATAGAAATTAGCCTTGACAAAGAGGCCTTTTAGATTGTTCTTGAGTCCCCGTGGATTTTTAAAGCAACCACTCCATCTTCTTGCTTTCTGTTGGAGGATTTTTATTTTGATATTTAAAAGAGAAAAAACTTGTTGAGCAAAAGGGAGCCACATCTTATAAAATCAGAGTTACATTTCCCACTTTTCCATTATTGTCTACATTTATTGTCATTCTTTTTTTTCAAGATGTAGCTATTAAGTCCTTGCTGAAGTACTATAGAAAGAGCTGTGAGAAGTTAGGAAAGTTGAGAAAGTGTTCAATGGGGCCTCTGTTCCCATCGTCTGTGCAACACAATTAACAGCTGCTAGTGTTGCTCATATTCCCACCAAGAAATACTAGGAATGAAAGCATGATCGTGTCTATTAAGTGCTATCTTTGGGAAAAGCTCTTAATAACAAAGGGGTTTTGGTTGGTATCTTTTGAAGAGCCAGTTTTTATCCTTGTAGATGTCTTTGAATAAGTTTGTTTTTCTTTTGAGGAGTAATAGAGATTAATTAAGCAATAGGATAAGGATAAGGAAAGGTTAATGGGAATATTAAAATCCTTAATTCACTATTACACATTCTAAAAAGAGAAAAAGAGAATTTTTTAGGCTTGTCTAAGACAGAAAAATCATTTCACTGTTTCCTTCTACGTCAGTTTGCCCTAAAGGGGCACCGCTTCCTGAGCTTAATAAGGCTCCTATTTCTTCTCAGCCCTTACAATCTGTTAATTACAGTGGCGGGTGCTTAGAGACACCAAAGCAATCATTTGTAAGATGACAGAAGCCCTCCTCATTCTGAGGTGTGGGTTTTTGCCATCTAAAATTACCCAGATGAAACAGATGTTGCAAATGTGAGCCCTTATTAGAATGTTTTCTTTTCATTACCCAGCAGAAGGCTGTGTCCCACACACCCCAGTCGCACCCAGAGGAAGTCTGGGACTGGCTCAGCCACCTGTGTCTCTGTCTTCAGGTACCCAAGGAGCTCTGGTTTGAGTCACAGACACAACACAAAAAGCCAGACCAGAAGCAGCCTACTGAGATCCAAGAATGGAACCGCCAGGTATGCACACTCCCCTGGCTTCCTGCACATTATTCAGAGTAAATTCCCTGACCTCCCTGTGCAACCCAGAGGCTAGCCATGCACAGAACAGCTTCAGGAGGCACTGGCAGAAACTGACCTTTCAGCATGCTCTTAGCCCTGTACAGATTGTTTTTGACTAGTGGAACTTTCTTCTGTTTATGGTGAGTAGATTTCTTTGCAATATAAAAGAGAGACAGGGAGAGAAGTGAGCCACTTGGTGACATATCCTGACAAATGGCAAATGTCATTGGCAAATGTCATTTCCCTTACTGCTTTCTCTAGTCCCCTGGTACCTAAACTCCATATTATCAAATTAATTCCCGCAATGTATACCAAATGTTTACTATGGAATAGCCATTATTCTAGTACTGAGGAAACAGTAATGATCTAATCAAAGTCCCATGGAGCTGACACTGGAGTGAAAGGCCGACAACTGAAGAAATAGATGTATCACCTCATGTTGGGTATATGCATGCTTAGAAGAAAACAAAGCAGGAGAAAAGGCAAGAGAATAAACATAACTGGCTTTCAATGGGATAGTTAGGAAAAGCCTCACTAATGAGGTGATCTGAAAGCGAAAGAAACAGAAAGGTAGACGGGATGAGTCACAGGAAAATCTGAAACGAGAGCAGCAGGCAGTGAGAACAGCATGGCAGAAAGCTTACAGAAGAAGCCAATATAGTGTCTGAGCACAGCGAGGGTGGAAAGCAGCAGAAAGGAAGGGTGAGAAAGGAGTTCCAGGATAGGAAGCCAGAGAGCATCTTCACATGGGGCTGGTAGGCCAGAAGGAGGACTTTGGATTTTTTTTCTACACAAAACTATGAGAAATTACTGGAGAGTAGGAACAGGTGAACAGGCAATTTGATGGTTTTAAAAACTATTCAGATTAAGTATAGTCTTATGGGACAAAATGGGAACAAGGAGACTAATTGGAGATGGGGAACAAAACCTGAGCACTGATCAGCAGTGTATGGAATCACACACCTCATGTCCCATCTCAGATCTGCATCACTGCCTGTTCCTTTCTTCTCTAGACTGATGTGCACTGATGCTGAGTAATTCCTCCACTTCTAAATGTAGACAAAATTCTACACAAAGTTCAGGGAACCTGTTTTCCCAAGTGTCATGAATAGGGCCATATGAAGATCCAAAAGTGCTGGGGTATTAATCTTCTATGGAGTGAAGCCTGACCAAGGAGAACTGTGAGGGACAGGTAAATAAAATTTTCCTTTCTCTGTCTTGCACACTACCCCAAAGAGCAACTCCTCCTTTCAATCTTTTAGGAGACTTAGCATGCAAATTAAAGAAGACTTTGGGTGACCATTTTTTTGTTTCATATTACTATAATGAAATACTTGAAATAGACTAACTTCATAAAGAGAAAAGGTTTACCTAGCTCAGAAGTTGGAAGCTAAAAGCTTAAACAGCAAGATGCAGGCTCTGGTGAAGACCAAATGGCATACACCAGGAATACATGCTGGAGGAAGCGTTTACATCTTCAAATAGAAAACACAAAAGTCTTCACTCTTACAATCTCTTCTACTACCACTCAAGACCTAAGCCCCTCCTACTAGTTCCACCTCCTAAAGATCTACTACCTTTCAGCACCACCACATTAAGGTCCAAACTCCCAACTATGAACATTTGGGGGACACTCAAATCACATCCGAGCCACCACAGTTGGGTATAGAAAGTTCCCTTTACCAGGATATGTAGACATTTTCTCACAGCACACACGCATGCACACACACACACACACCAGCAGCGGCAGCAGCAGTTAATGGAGAAAATGAAGGGTCAAGGGATAAATTTCCTTTCCTAAAGTAGCAGCGACACAGCCTGTCGTTGATGGGCTGACAGAAGAAGCTTGACGGGTATGACCCAGAAGAGAGGGGCAATAGCAGAAGAAAGCCTGCAGGGTAAACGGGGAGCAGAATCAGCTACATGGGTGGACTCACTGGAAGTGCAGGAAGGAAAACCAAGTCCATAGTCCAGATTTAGTGAATTGTTAAGTTGCTCAGTGAGACCATGAGGTGTCTTTTCTTGATCCCTTATACTTTCTCAGGATCAAGAAAGGTCCTCAGGCAAGAGTGAGAAGTAGGGAGGAAGCAACAAAAGTAACAACTCAAGGGAGGGTCTTGGGTCATGGGGAGAAAGGAAATGTTGAGATATAATCATCAGGAGAAGCAAGACAATGAACAAGTGGAGTAATATTGTGGAGTTCACTGTGCCTGAACATGAAAAAAATTGCCATGCAAAAAAAGTATTATCAAACAATAAAATAGTTGTAAATTTGTTAAGTTACAAATAGTGAACTCAAAACCACTGTATTAAGAGCTTCCAGACTAACTTCAGCAGACTCTATGCAGGAAGGTGTAGGCTTGATTTCCTATTCTGTCATGTAAAGTACATCTGCCCTGCAGGTTTCCTATTGATCCTCCCGACCAATTACCTGAAGACCTCATGCACCCATATATCATGACAAAAGCAAGTCCTCCTAGCAGGAACAGCAGTGGCAAGTTGGGGCAGCTGTGTGGAAGACTTTTCTCCCTCCACTAGCCACAGGGGCTGAGCTGCCCCACTCACCCACATCCAAACTCATTTTGTATACCAGAAAGTGTCTCCATGCCATTCTGGAAAGGGGATACTAGTCACATTTGTCTGGAAGGGCTTGGGAAGATTATTGCTGCTAACTGTTCAGATTAAAGTGAGAACTCTGTCCACGGGTAACAGATATAGAGGAAAGATCCACAAGCATTGGTGCTTTTCAGTTTTGGGTTGTTGTTTTTTTTTTAGCAAACTCCCCAGAAATACTGATGTGCAGTCTGGATAGAGAAGCACTGTGTTAAAAGAGTGAAGAAAAGGAAACAATTTATTCATATTTTTGTAATTGTTTTAGTTACTTTCTTGTTTCTGAGCCTCAATAGCCAAAACTCACAACTTAAAGGAGGAAAGATTTATTTTGGCTCCATTTGCAGAGGTTTCAGTCTAGTCAGTGGGAGCCAAGGCAAGGTGGCATAGCAGAAGGGCATGGCAAAGGAGAATGCTCATGGCCTGACAGCAGGAAGGAGATATATAGATAGATAGATAGATAGATAGATAGATAGATAGATAGATAGATAGATAGATAGATAGAGATATATATATCTATCTATATATAGATATAGATAGATAGATAGATAGATAGATAGATAGATAGATAGATAGATATATGTAAAGGAGGAGGGAAGGAGAGAGACCCTTCCAAGCCTTGTCCCCAGTGACCACTTCCTCTGACTAGGCTTCACCTCCCAACAGTACATTTAGCTATAAACTCATCAGTGGGCTAATCCATGGGTGAGTATCACAACCTCATGATCCAGTCACCTCCCCAAAGCCCTACCTATGAGCACATGAGGCTTTGGGGAAATATACAGATATAAACCACCACAGTGGTCCACTTGAGGTATGTCACAAAGTAGGATTTCAGCAGAAAAATGAAGCAAAGGGGGATTCTAAGCCTGAAGAAAAATATGAAATGAAAAAACAACCCATTCCAGGAGAGGAATATGAATAATAAGCTTTAAAAATGTCAAATAATCCTTAAGGCTAAGATGCCAAGTACAAGAAGAGATCTGATGAGAAATATATTAGTACATAGGAGTCACAGGACAGTAAGAGGTTCAACCTGTTCCTAGCAATAAGGAGCTATTGCAGACAATGAGTGCACGAAAAACAAAGTTCTAAGATCATGTGACCTTTCACAAGTCACAAAATTAGGCAATAAGAACAAATCTGATTCTATGAAATCATGAGATGTCTTGCTTGATCATTTTTCACCTACTAAAAATGTATCTTGTCTCATAGTCTCACTAATTCCACATGTGAAGAGATTTCTTAATATCTTTTCACTTTGAATCACATTCTTATGATAAGTAATTGAATTGAAGTAACACATTTGGAGTAAATGGGGTCAATGATTCTGTAGGCAAAGTGTTACTAGGTGTAGAGTGCACTCCAAAGGGCATCCAACCCACAGTAAAGCGTCACAAAGCAAAGCAAAATTTTCTCCCGGCTCCCTTAATTATATTTCTTCTGCACAGAAATGCTTTTCTGGGTTACAGAGGCATAGCACAGTTCTCATGCTCCTTCACATATAACCAGCTTCCAGTCTACCCACTGCAAAACCATCATTTTGTGGAACTATTCACTGGGGTAGACAGGAAAAGCAAGCAGACTTTGTTAAGCATGGCAATATGCACTTCTAACTTAACTACACCAATTCACTTTAGGTCATTGAGGAAAGAAATGTAAAATATCCCAGTTTTAAAATAGATAGATAGATAGATAGATAGGCAGATATATTTTTCTGTACCTTCTTATACTTTTATCATACCATTGAAGAGCACTCATATTTATGATAATCCTAAACTTGGAAATCGACAGTTTATTTATGTGCCATTAGGAAACATCCTTAGTATTTGCATAGAATTTACCTTGTTGCTTATAATTTTTCTTCAGTTAATATTAAGCTAGGTTTACAATTTCCTTTGATATATATGATACTGTCAGGGAGAACACAATCTGGTAGCTGCTCCATGCCAAATGGAGGGCAATCTTCCCTTTCCTGTCTACCCTAGTGAATATTTCCACAAAATGATTATTTTGCAGTAGACAGGCTGGAAGTTGATCATATGTAATGTACCACAAGAACTGTGCTATGCAGAAGATATACAAAGGTCTGGGTATCATGAAGGAGAATCTTACTCCGAGCTCAGTTGTTAATGGATATGATGAAAATAAGTGCTCTATTAATGAAGGAAGCCTGTGATTAACATCCGGTTTGTGTGCCATCTCTAAAAGGATTGCTATTGTTTTTCTTATGACCATTCTTGATATTTTTTATATTCTTGCACAAAAACACATGAAAAGTAATGCAAAGCCCTGCATCACAGTGGCCTTGCTGTCTGCATAAGCCAGCACCCCGTACACTCAATAGCACCCCTGAGTGTTCTGCCTGCTTCACCTGGGTCTGAGTCTGGCCTGACCAGTCAGGACCAGGACCACCAAAGAGGAAGTGTGACTAATCCTGCCTCAAGATGCACCCAGCATGGCACTGACACCTCCATGTATGATGACGCTTTGGGATTCCCAGAGAAAGAGAGTCAAAGAAAGCAGACCTGGGAACACAAATCTGGGCACCTCCCCCTCCTTCTTTTGCCTCACCATAACCAAGGACCCTGCTGTGACTGCGGCTCTGCCTGATATTTTCTGTTCTTATGTTTCTCAAAAGGTAAATTTAGCCCTCTGCTTCTAGTCTCATTCTCCTCTCCCATCATCAGATGTAAGATGGAAATCAAAAAGTCCCCTCTCTCTCTCTCCTGTCTCTCTCTCTCTGTCTCTCTCTCTCCCCTCTTCTCCTTCCTTCCCTTTCCTCATCCCTTTTCCCCTTCCTTCCCTCTCCCTCTCCTTCTCCTCTTTGTCTGAACATAGGAAGATGAACCCAACAAAATTTAGAGGTCCCTTAAAATTCCCAGCAGCCCACTGGATCAAAAGCATACAATGGAATTTGGATTTTCCCATAGCCTGAGACATTGCATTGGGAAATGATCTGTGTTGTTAGAATAAATACATTTTCAGAAAGCATATATTGACTGGCAACATCTTAATCATCTTCACTGATGTCTGTAAAACAACACACACCAATGAAGATAGACAGGTTAGGGGAAAAAAGCAACCAGACAGCAGTCAAATATAATTTGAGCTTTATCCCTGACCTTTAATTAGAATTTTTTTTGTATTCAGACAGATAAGTGCTTCATCTCATGTCAGTCTTTTTTTTAAATTTATTTGACACCATGTTTCCAAAGCTTTGAACCCTGCAATTTTATCTTAGGAATTACCAGTTCTTTCACTATCCCTGGTATGTTTTATATATATAGTAGCCCATCCATGATGGCCCATTAGTTGTTAGAAGTCCCCTGGAGCAAAGGAGGCTGGGGACTGACGGGGACACTGGTAGGGCATGCAGTGAGTGCACTGGAGCATTTCTTTATAGTACCTGGGAGACCTAAAGAACACATTGGCCTACCGGACAGCCTGCCTAATTACTCCCAGGGAGGATCTTTCTTGCCCTAAGATTTATTTTAGAGGAATCCTACAGCTCAACTGCTCTCCACACAAATTCCTGGGAATCCATGGTTCTTAACCATGTTGGGTTCTTAGAATATATGTTTTCATTTCAGTCGTCTTTCAAAAATGATATAAGCACATTTGGGTCATGTGGGTGTCCCCTTACAACCAAGTGCTGCCCAGTGGGAGTGACCTAGAATAGCAGCAGTTAACGTTTAGTGCAGTATGCCCATTAAGGTGAATTGTCAACTTGATTAACTTTGGGATCCCTCTGCAAGATGGGTGGAGCACATTTCTGAGTGTGTCTGGGTGGGTCAGAGAAGTGTGGCCTTGGGATCTATTTCTGGTCCCTTGCCCTTTCCGTGCTGGCCTTGTTCCCTGGTCACTATGAACTAAGCATCTTTGCTCCTCCACACCCTTCTGCGATGATGTTTCTTCCTTGGAGCCAACTGATCATGGTCTAAATCCCCTTAAAAGGTGAGCCAAATTAAATTTCTTTTGCTCTAAGTTTTGGGTGTTGGGTGTTGGTTATTGGATATTGTGTCCAGCAATGGAAACACTAACTAATACATGTAGTGCTTCTCAAACTTGAAACCCTCATATGCATAGAGATGATGATATAAGTTCTCAAGGAGAATGGCCAGGCTATGATCCAAAGCTGAGGACAGAAGGCTAGCCATTGTCTTCTTACTCTCCCATGTCAGTATGTCACAAACTAAGACACTTCTTTTTCAAAACATTCTTTGAAAGCCAATGATACTATCTCCTGTATTCCATAATCGAATCCAAGAGAAACGTTCATAAGCTAATTTGCCTCCATACTGCATCTTAACGCCAGGGCAAAAGCCTTGATACTTCATTCTCAGTTCTTCATTTTATGCCCAGTTTCAGATATGCTGGCCCACCTGGATTGGCAAGGCCATCGCTTCCAGGCTGGCATAACCACATACCTATTGTTTCTCAGGAGGTCTAAAGAAATCCATGCCAATTCCTGGAACAAATTCAGAGGAGCCTCGGGCTATCAAATAATGTCCTAGTAATCCTTACCAATCATCAGTATTCAGAGATTGTGAGATGAAATTCCAGTCAGAGCAAATTTCTCCTGACTTATGAATTTTCTAGACTTCATCAGGATGTACCAAAGTGGGAAGAAGTGAGTGAAAAAAATTTCTAATATCCCTCTGCTAAGGGAAAAAAAGCATGTAAGCCAGTTGAAAACAGGGAGTTGATTTCCCAGATGATGCCTTGGACTGATTTAGATGCAGCCATCCCAAAGCTCATACAGTCCTGATTAATACCCACTCTATCTCCCTCGGTTGCTCACTTTCACACAGATGAATTAAATAATGCCTAGCTGAGCCACCCATTCCTACAGGAGCTCAACCTGATTGCCCAGAAGGAGTCTATTACAGTGAGCAAGGAAAGCAATCATAATAAATTGCCTCTTTTAACTCTGCCCACCCCCAACACATCCCCCTATTTCTCACTGCTGTCTCACAGCACCCCTCTTGCCCTCATGGGCCAATTTAAATAACGTGACATACACATGCAGGTGAAAATGAGCCATCCCTCCTCAGAGAGACCTGCAAACAAACAAAGCTTTTACTCGGCCTGGGTGCAAATGATGCTACACATCTGTCTGACCTTCAACTCTGCAGCTACAAGCTCTCTTTCCTGACCTTTCTCATTCCCTTTCTCCCCTTGCCTACTCTTCCTGGGTTGGCTGCCGCACATGCCTGCTAGTTATTCCTCTTTAACCAGATCAGTTCTTTGATGTGTAACAGTCTCTCATTGCTCTCTGTCTCTGACTTTTACCAGGCATTCAGAGGAGATAGACTTGAAGCAAGGCTGCTTTCAAGAAATGGAGAAAGAGACCTGGAGAGGCTGCATTGTCTTCTAATCACCAGTTCAATCAGAAATTTGGCAGCCTGGAAATGTCATGCATAATATATGGAGCAAGCACTTTTCAAAGTGGATTATAGGAATTTTTTCTGATAGAAAGCCAGGTGATTTTTCACTGATGCAGCTAAATTAAATAATCCCTTCTGTGATATTCTCTGAAGGCTATTTACATATTATATTATGTGTTGTTTTTCTTTTTCACGAACTACTCCCCCTCCGTATTTATATAATGAATACACATTCTCAAAATTTTTCTAGTTTGTTATGCATTGGATGCCACTTCCATATGTACATTTAAAAGTCATTCATTTTCTCTCATGGGTTTCTGGTGGTGGACTAATAATATTGCTTTTAAAAATTACTCTGGATTTAAAAGAAGATAGGCTGAGCTTCAGATATAGGAAGTATAAAGTTTAACTGCAGCAGATAAAATAGTTGAGTGTTGTTATACCTTGGGGGTCTTGTAGTAAATGGAGAACCGCTTTAGATACCATTGAGTGTCCCCTGCTCCCCTGCACATAAATCTGCTGAGTTTTAAGATCACCTATACAGAGGCCTAATAGGGAAACAGAATTGGCTTATAGTGCACAGAGAATCCACCAACAAAGCCCCTTCTTCCTGTCTTCACAGAAGAACCCAGACCCAAATAATCAGCAGCACCTCCGCTGCCACTCAGTCTGCCCCAGCCACTGTCACTTCTAGCCTCTGCCTATTAGCCTTGGGGCACCTACACCTGCTCTGCAGAGACCGTTCTCCAGCCAGCAGGCAAAGAGCTGTTGTAAAACTCGAATCAGAAGTTATTTTCCTGCTCAAAAACTTTGCAATGTTTTTCCATCACAAAGCCCACAGCCTTTCCCCTGACCCAAATGCCCCTCAGTCCCCTGGCCCCAGCCGCCTCTCTGTCATCATCCCCTTCCTGTCCCCGCCATGGTCATTGTGTCCTAACCTCACTGTTCCCTAAGCACAACAAAAACAAGATTCTTGACCATGATGGACACAGTTCCCATGTAGAGGGTCTTTTTCTCAGATCATCTTATGGTTCACACCCTTATTTCCTTCAAATCCCCTTTCAAATCCCCTTTCACCTGCTCCCAAGAAGCCTTCCCTACAAACCTGTATGAACAGCCATCTCACTCCCATCTCCATCTCTTTCTTCTTTCTCTCACCTTCACCTTTGTCATAAAACTGATGTTCCACTGCACCTGGGTATCTCTGCTGACTTCGGCATTCACCGTATCCCTCAGGGTAGTGGTAGAACCAGGTCTTCCCCCTTTCACTTCTGCTGTACTCGCAGAGAGGCTGAAGGGGGCAGGAGCCCAGGGCAGAAGAGTCACAGCTCTCTGTACATAAAGATGTAGGAAAAAAACATAAGGAAGATCCATTTCCCCTTCCATGGTTCATAAAATACCAAATTTGGAATGTTTGAGGTTTAGTACGAAAACAGCCAGGGTCTAGCTTGGGCCACTTTGAAATATTAAAGGACAAAATAAAATTTCCTCAGAAGAAGGTCAAGTACACTAGTAGCAAATCATCTCTTTATAAAGTTCCCTTAGGGTGGTGATGTTGTTTATGGGAAGATGTTAGATATTTTGTACTTTTGAAAATTGCAGAATCTTTGTCAAAGCATGAGCAATGTACTGCTTGCCTTTCACATTGAGTCGGTTGCAGTAATGATTTCTCCTTTTTTTCAGTAATGATTTCAAAAGCCTTAGAAAGTTTGTAAGGAAGTACATAGTGTGATCAAAATATAGGTGAATATTTAAAGTTTTTAAAATGTGTTACAGTAAAAGACATGTTACTATTAATACCCCTCAAAATGTTCCTCCTCACTTTGAACACATTTGTCCCATCTTTCTTGCCACTTTCTAAAGCAGATCTGGAAATCCTCTTTTGTGAGTGTCTTCATGACCAAAGATACGGTGAATTCTGCTTCCAAGCACTATCCAATGGAAAGGCAGGCTTGTAAAATAATTAAGGTTTATTTTTACTCACTTTATTCATCAGATGTGGCACCATGTAACTTCTGGCTCTTCCTGAAGTCAAAATGTCTGTGAAAGTTAAATGTTTTTTAATAGATTCAGGACACTGAGGCAACTAACACAGCACAACTAAAGGATTTTCAAGAGGATTAATGACAATGTGTCTTTCAAATTTAAATATTCCCTGTATTTTTCTACCACACCTTGTACTCTGGAGGTGTTGCCTGGACCCAAGTCCTGGCTCAGTCTCTTACATGCTGTGATGATTAGTTGTATATATCACCTTGTCTAGGACACAAGGTGCCCAGATAGCCCATTAAACTTTGTTCTGAGTGTGTGTGTGGAGGTGTTTGGGGACATGATTGACATTTGAATCAGTGCACTGAGTAGGGCACATTACCTTCCCTAGTGGAGATGGGCTTCATCCAATCAGGTGAAGGCCTGACTGCAACAGAAGTCTGACTTGCCCCCAAATAAGAGGAAATGCCTCCTGCCTACTCCCTGGTAACTGGAATGTGGATTTTTGGTTTTGGGGTTTTTTTTCAACCTTTGGAGTAGAACTATACTTTCAGCTCTCCTGGTTCTCAGACCCTTGGACTCAGACCAGCTATAGATCTTTGGACTTGGTAGCTTCCAGGACCAAGTGAGCCAATTATTTATTTATCTGTCAGTCTATCTTTCTATCTATCCATCTATCTATTGCTTTTGATTCTCTATAGAATTCTGACTAACGCACATGCTTGATTACTTATCTTTTCTCCCTGTCTGTCAAATGAGAATAACAGCAGCAACTATCTTAGAACACAATTGTGAGGCACAAATAGCACAGAGTAAAAGTTATGTCAGTGGTAGCCATGATAATAATTCTGCCAGCCAGGAGATTTTTTACTAACAGAATTTTTGCATAAGCAGTTGGCCCTAGGTGAAGTGTAGCAACTTACTATATTTTAATATACCTTAATTTACTCTACTCCAAGACCCTAGGAGATATGGTGAGCTATCATGTCCATTAACAAAATAATCTCTGACATTTTATTTGAATACCTGCAAAAATTGAAATCCCCGCATATAGTCTGTTAGCCTTTGTAAAGGGAAGGCACAAATGTTGGAAGTCTTTGTTTAAAAAGTTGTTCCAAGCAATAAAGGGGTTTCTGGTTGTCACTCGAGTCCACTTTACAGGTAGGGAAGCAGGAGAAAAGGACATTGCCATGGCCAAGGTCATACAAAGTGAGGACAGCTAACTCTCGGGCCCAAAAGCCATTGAATTCATACAGCCAGCCACCAACCAGATCTCCCTTTTAACGCACTTGGTCTCTGATACCTTGAAGGCACTAGAATCACACATTCACACTGAACAAAGATTCATCTCACACTACTTCAGCCACCTCAGGCCAGTCTGCAACTTACAGTTTAATCAAATCCTGTGGAGTTGCATTTTTGAAGACGCTATTATCTTTAAGTGATTCTGGTTTATGAGTGCCGAGGAAAAGCGGGTGGGGAGAAGAAGCAGAGCAAGAGGTGACAAAGATGAGGAAGAAAGAGTACAAATCAAGCATCTTTGACCTAAGTTGATTAGTTATGCATCTTGCCAGTGGTAATTGAAAGGCACAAAGTGAATGTGAATTACCCACAGCAAGCTCCAGTGTGTGGTCAATGCTCTCTCCCTTACCTGTGTGCGTGGAGGGCTGCAGTGCTGATGTTGCATTGTGGTTTTCAAAAGGCAATTTTGGACGTCACAGAAAAGAGTCCCTCACCCTTACAATTTACATTTAGATGCTGCCAAAATAACTTATGGAAGCAAATCTAAGTCAAGTTTACAGTTTCAATCAAAATTTCCCTTTCTCTTGTGATGCTTGTTATTCATCATATACAATGCCATTGCACAGTGAGAAAATTTAGAAGAGTAATATTTTTGCTTGCCTTATATCTGGTTAAAGCAGTGGTAGAGTTTTTTGGTTTTTTTATTTTGAAAAATTAAAATTAACTATTCTTTCACCTTCAAAAGGCCATTTTGGATGAAGAAATACTTGGATTTGGGAAGGAGTTCAAGAAATGGCCAAAGCCAGTAAATGGGGCTCCTTCCCAGACATTTTTATTCCCACAGTACAGAAACTAGGGAATGGAACCTTTCCATGCAAATAGAATGGCCCCAGGCTTTTCTTTGCAATATTTATGATCAAATTATATTTTTAATGTCTTTGGAACTCTGGAAACAATTGGAACTACATGATTAGCTGACAGTGCTATGTTTTTAGTACACACAATAAATCTAGGTATAAATTTCATTTCAATAATGTATCCTCTAAGGTTGTTAGCTACTTGATCTTTAAATTTCTGCACTTGGTGCAATCTAATTCCACCAATGTTAATTACCATAGGCCGGGCACTGTGGGAGCTGAACATCAGAACAGCACAGTCCCTGTACTTAACAGCCTCACAGTTTAGTGAGAAGATGTGATTTTCAAAGAGACAGAATAAGAACACCAACTAAAAGGAAATGTATCCGAGGTGGTGTCACAATGATACCTACAAGGAGCCACAGTCCAGTTCAAATGGTTTTCCATCCACCCTATAATGTCACCCCACTGCAGACGCACCAGTTTCTTCTCTTTGTCTGACATCTTCTTGGAACTCCTTCCAATATCTTGGCCTGCCAGCTTCATTGTCTTCTCAGCTACAATGATCTAATTTTCCACTACCCTCTTCCACCACCTTCTTTGCTACACACTCCACCATGACAAGTGACTGCACTGCTTCTGTTGGCTCCATTTCAAGCATCCTGCTCTCTGAGTTCCATCTGCTCTCCTTCTGACTCACTCACTCTCCAGTATCATAGCTCTTATAACCCATTAAGCCTGTCTGTTTCCACTGACCCTCCCCACTCTCCTCTGGATCCCACACAGCCCATCATTCTTACTCACTGCATTGCAAGGATCCTAACCTCCCTTTCCCCCAACTCTGATTAGTTGCAAACCCCACTCTGAACCTGCAGTTGAACTGCAGGCAACCAAGCCACAGGACAGATGAGCCCATAATTATGCTGAATGATCTCACTTCAAATCAAAGATGCCAAACTCCAAGTGGAATTCTCTAGCTTCTTAGAATGCATATTATATTTCCTAACCATTCCATGACATCCCCTTTCCAGATGAGTGTTCCATATCTTCTCTTCTTGCCTAAACTTCTAACATCTCTTCTGCTATCCTTCCTCTCAGCTATGACCTGGTTTCTTATTCATTTAGTAAATGGAGGCAGTCAGATCAGTTTCTACACCTTCCTCGATTAGATGTAGGATTCTCAAGAATTTTTCCTTCTTGTCTGCTAAAAGGATGAATGTTCCCTCCACTATCAGAGGCCAATTCCTCCATTGTACATCCCTCCTGCTCAGGCTGTCCCTCTCCCATTGATATTTGCAATGTCAAATTCCTCTCTGCCAGTTCTCTCCTGACCTAGACTTTTATTCCCATTATTCTTTTATAATCCTATTATAACAATGGTCATTTCTCAGTTCTCTCATGACCTCTTTTAGAAGGAGTGTGCTACAGAACTAATTATCCCTTCCACCTTGAAATACTTTCTTCCCTTTGCCTCCAGGACAAGAATCCAACTATAAACTGGCAACTTCAGAATTGATACCTCCAGCCATGACCTCTTCCCAAATACTGGCCTTTTATCGCCAACTGCCAACAGACCCCGCTGCTTGGAGAGTTAACACACTGCTGCTAAAAGAGGTCATCTGAGAACCGAGATGAAATTGTTATAATGGAGGTTAAGATGGAATGCTGGGGACAAAAGTATGGGTCCAGGGAGAATGGGCAGAGAGGAACTTGATATTGCAAGTATCAAAGGGAGAGCAAGCAGAAGGGATCCAATGTACAATGGAGGAATTGGCCTCTGATAAGAGAGTGAACATTCATCCTTTTAGCGGGAGGGAAGAAGAAGGAAGAATGCTTTGGATATGCATTTAGACAGATCAAACTTAACATATGAAATACAAAAATATGCTTAATTTTTCTCCTCTAATCTGTTTCTTCTGAAGTCAGTTCCCTCTCAAAAAAACAATATCAAGCTCAGTTGTTCATATCAAAAACTTTGAAATTATCTTTGATCCTCTTGATCTCTACTTCTATATCCAATCCAACAGCAAATCTCCTTGACATCACCATCAACATACTGCCCCACCCAGCCACTTCCCACCCCTCTGCAGCACTGACCTTACTTCAAGCCAGCATTGTATCTCCTCTGGATTCTTGCAATAACCTTTAATAAGACTCTTTGCTTCCATCCCCAACCCTACATTTCTCTTGCCACAGAGCCACCAGAGTAACTTTTTAGTGCTAGTTATTTGGTGCTACTTATGGTTTTAAAGCTTGCATCCCCCTCATAATATAGACATTGAAACCTAATCACCAATGCAGTGGAACAGGAGGTGGGGCCTTTAGGAGGTGATTAAATTACAAGAGCCTTGTCCTCATGAATGAGACTACCACCCATGGTATCTTTATGAAAGAGGCCCATGGAAACTGTTTGCCCCTTCCACGATGTAAGCACACAGCAAGAAGTCACCAACTATGAAGAAGAGAGCAAATCTTTAGCAGATTTCTGATGCCACAATCTTTAATTTCCCAGCCACTAAAACTATAAGAAATAGATTTCTTTTGTTTCTAAGTTAAGCAATTGAAAGCATTTGTTATAGCAGCCATAGCAGACTAAGGCACATCATTTCTCTACACAAGATATTCCAGGAGGTCCACACCTCATTCAGAATAAAGCCACTGCTTGCTCAAGGCTGACAAGCCCACCCAAACTGGCCTTCACAGCCTCTCCCTCACCATTTCCCAACTCTCCTCCCTGGCTCACTTCCTTAGCTGCCTCTGTTGTCATTGGTAACCCCAGAACTTGCTAAGTTCCATCTTGCTCCAGGACTCCTGCCCCTTCCTTTTCTAGGCCTGGACATTCCTCTCCCAGATATCTAAAAGGCTTACTCTCGCCCATAATTAGGTCTCCATGTGAATGCCTGACATCCATAACATCGCTGTCAATGTTCCCAAATAAACTACCTTATTCCCCACCTTGTCACACACTGTCATTTTATGTGACTCAATTCCCATCTTCACACTTGCTATTATCTAAAGTGTGCATATTTATTTGTTTGCCTGCGATAATGCTAAGGATTGAGAACGAGGATTTTATTTTGTCCCTTTTGTGTGCCAAGTGTCTAGAAGGATGTCTGGCATATTGCTGGTACAGAATAAATACATATTAAGTCAATGAAGAGACTTCTGCCATACTTTTTTTAGTGTCCCCTGAACCTATTCACAGTACCAAGAGACATAAGACTGGAGGATAAGCCCTTCCTGTGATTTTCATCAATTCCCTCCATTCTGACTCAGTGATACACAAACTCTGATCCAATAACATCTAATTCTCATTTGCAAATCCATAGTCTCCTAACTGGTCTCTCTCCCCTCAGTTGCCAGTTTCTTCCATCTTGGGGAACATATTCTATCCCCCAGTCCAGCTCACCCCAGCCACTGTTTGTGTGCTTTGTTCTATGTTTCCTTTGATCCTTTGCTGCTGTCGGAAATCACAAATACATCCACCTATCCCCATTACCTCTGTTGCCACCAGTCTCAAAGCACACCATAGACTTTTAGACTCTTCAGATTAGGGACTTTGACACATCCAGTGTTTTAGCTCCAGCTCTAGAGGATGCCTAATGCAAAGCGGATTCTCCAAGTATATTTGTGGGATAAAGAAATCTTCCATCATGAGCCCCAGGTGATCTCTCTAAAACAAATTGGACTATATAATTTTCCAAATTAACATGCTCCACAGAAGGCTTACTGTATTTCCATATAACATTTTGTTCCTTAGTGAATTTCTAAGACTCCCCATAAACTGCCCTGCTAATTTCTGTTTTCCCTTTGGACTATACTTCCCTCCCCTTCAAGGAGCCTTTCTATCCTAATAGATTTTGTACCTGATTTTTCCCTTGCCTAAAAAGCATTCCTAAGGAAGCCCTTCACTTTGCCTGGTTGATTCCAACTTGCTCCTCAGGATTCAGGTCAGACAATGCCTCCTGTAAGCATTAGAGGCCCCTCCTCTGTGCAGGACACTGGAGAGTCCGGAGGTTACAGCTGAGGACTGTGTTAGACATCAGGTTAAAACATGGCCCTGGCCAGGGACTTAGCTCAGTGGTTCTGTCTCCTGCCTCACAAGCACAAGGTCTGAGTTCAGTCCCTAGTACCAAAACCAAACAAAACAAAAAACACAGCCCCGGGCTAGACCACAGGTCACAACTGTAAACATAATTGAGCCTGTATTGGTAGCAGAATGAGGTCTAAACTCCCAAACCTCATTTAAGCATTGCTCAGTAGAATATTATTATTGTTGTAATATTTATGGTTACTCCCACTACAGTTATGTTTCTCTTAGTCAATGGCTTCCATTACCCAGAATTGCCTGCAAACTCAGAGGTAAGCAAGCAAGGTCCTCGAGTGGCCAAATTGGTGTCATGAAGCTGACAGACCTTCGTTATAGTCTGGTCCCCCACGCCCTCTCTCACAACCTGGTTATAGTACAGTGAAGTCCCATTTAAAACGTGCTTCAAACAACCCTGGTGACCTGGTTCCTCAGCCCCCAAGGTGATAGAATCAACAAACAGCAACTCTTTTAGGAAATGCTTACTACACACCGACATTGAGCAAAGCTGTGGGAAATATAAGAAAGTACTGAAGAAGTCCCCACTCCGGTCATCGCTGCCTCTCACTTGAAAGAGGCACCCCTAAAATGAAAGCAGACCCCATTAGAGCCATTTGAAGAAAATATATCATGATAGTAAGAAATAAACATTCACTTTTCAACAAGGCAGGATACAGAAAAAAATCAAGAACTAACATCTTAATAAACACAGCAGTTTAGAGCTACTTATCGAAGAGATAAAACACCTTCCACACTTGAACAACTTCTGAGCTTGTACAATGGGAAGGACACTCCCCTGAGAGTTCAGGGGTGAGTTTTCATCTAGGTCTCTGCCAGCCTAGCGGCAGAGTCTCAAAAAAGTAACCCCAGCCACCTGGGCCTCAGGCTCCACCTGACCATTGTGAGAAGCTAAATCAGGTGGACTTTACCAAAGCCCATCAGCTCTGAGATCCTAAGACTCTGTGTTCAAAGTTCTGACCTTGAGCTACCAAGATAAAGCTAAAACGTATTCACTGCAGTCTGATTTAAAGGGTAGGCAGGGTGGGTATCATATATTTTACGATGCTTTGTAAAAACAAAATGTGATTTTTTTTTAAAGTTCACAGCTTGGCAAAATAAGTTTCAGTTATCTGAAAAAATCCACTTATGTGGAATACCTCCATCCCATTAGAGGTAGATGAGTGAGAATTTCACTGTGCTATTTAAAACACCCCAGCAGGGGCTGACCAAAATAGTATGAGACCAAAGAAGCAGAGAGAAACCTGAGGATTCTACTTCTGCAGTTTCCATAAAAATGACCAGTCAAGAGGGTGAGCTGTAATTCCCAAAGAGCGCCTAAGTGATGCAAACATCCCCCTGTGAAGAAGAGAGTCATGGGGGACAGCAGAGCTTCTGAAGGCCATGCCAGTCACCACTAGCCCAATCCCACCTATTCCCCTTCCCCTGGGAGCCAGGACCAGCATGCTCTGAGAAGCTGGGAAGATGCCAGCTCACAGAGCCTCCACTCAAGTTACTGGTGGCCAATTCGGGTCTCTGGGTGGGCATCTATCCAAGTAGCTGTTGTTTCCATGTTTCAAACCTGAAACGCCTGTTTCTACTTTCATGGAAAGTATCACCCATGAGAAGCACTTCGCGCCCCAAAGGTGACCGATGAGTGAGGAGCCCGCTGAATTCACTCTGTTTGCACAGAAGGAGGCTGGCACAGTGAGAGAGGCTGCCCACATCACATCGAGGCCCAGCAAGGCAGAAGAGGGGCAGAGCTTCACCAAGCTCTCCCTTTCACTCCCTCCTTTGTGCAGTGCCTGATTTCAGGTCCCTGCCCTGTGCCACCCACTGTGCTAAACCCAGAAATTTAGTGGGAAAACAGACATGATCTCCACCTTCGTGTCATTTAGGGTTTTTTTGTAAAATTACAAAACAATTACAAAAAAAATACCTTTTTTTGTAAAATTACAAAAGTCTTATGAGCCACTGAGAATAATTAAAAAAATATTCTATAATATACTATTCTATAGTAAAAAAATTTGCTGGCAGGGAAGGGGTTGACCTAGTTGTAGGGACAAAGGGAAGCAGAGAAGCCTTTCTCAAACCAATGTCACTTGAACTAAGAACCCCAGGTTGAATTCCTGTTAACTTCCAGTCTCTTATTTATGGCAGCTGATCAGTTATTTCTCATCATGTCACAGATGCACACATTTAAATTATGAAGAAAATACAAAGTCTATAGATTTACCTGACTCAGTTTCAGAGCTGTCAATTTTACTCAATATCTATTAGAGAAATTTTTTATTCTATTAAAACCACTACAGATTTCTTATGGCACAAAAAAAGTCAATATTTGAGGTGTTGTTCATTTTTTAAAGAACAATGCCAAACTTCTAGACAATTCTGGTCTTCTGTAGAGTTGTTTCAAGCCATTTCTGAAACTGCTATTCATTTTCACCTGTCATTAAAGCTACTTCTGTAGAAAAGTGTGAGAAGTTATTAGTGTGTCATTAACAAATAGCACTCCAAATCGGATTCAGAATAATTGGGGGGGAGGGGGCGGTATTGGGGATGGAACTCAGGAGTTTGTGCTTGCGAAGCAGGCGGTGGAACCACTGAGCTAAATCCCCGCCTTGTTAACTGTTTTGTCTTGGTTTTTCCCCGGTGCTTTGTTCGGGATCTCCCTGATTGACAGGTCACACCCACTTACCTAGCCGACTGGCCACGCCCTCATCTCCTGTCTCCGTTGGAGCTGAACTCTACGTTTACTACCAGAGTGAGATTGAACACATTACTTAGAGTCCTTACATCATTAGAATGGGAATAATAAAGACATCTACCTCTTAAGATTGTTGTGAGAAGTAAATGAAATATGTATAAAAGAAGGTCCTGGCAAAAAAATAAGCCCTCCTTAAGACTTAACTATTTTTAAAAATATTGCCTTCATTAGTGCTCTATTAATGTAATCACAATGTCTACAAAATGCAAAAAGAAGCTGGAGTTGTGGAAAAGCAAGTCAAAAGAAGTTTGGGGGCTGAGGATCAGTGAATAATAAAAAATCTACCTTCAATCTGAATACAACAACACTTTCATTAAAGAAGAAATTTTATATATGTGAAGTTGTCTTCATAATTGCATTTTAATGTACTCCTCCCTTTATGTACAATATTAACAAAAGCCAAACTTACCTGTGTTGCATTTTTTTAGAAAAAGAGTCATATCAAATCCCAACGGGGAATGGGCGACTTGGTGTCTTCAGGCAGCTAGACCTAGTGTGATTTTTCTGTTTGTAGTTGCCTACTCCTAACTCCTTCACCTCTCTGGAATAAATTACCAGAAAAGTAATTACTCCCTGGTTTTGTATAGCCCATCCTTCCAGAAAAAAATAAATCATCCTTAGAGGTTTAATTCTCACTATAGAACCCAAAGTACCAATGAAAGCCTTAGAACTGCTGTACTTTAGGGTTGTCTATATCCTAACTTAAGAGCCTTTTCCTCTTCAAAGTCTAGTTGGAACCCTATGTTCTGAAGACCTGGGTAGCTGGGCACTTAATCTTCTTAGCCAGAAGCACAATAGCTTGTTTGCAGACCTGGTAGAAAGTAATATAAACATTTTGCCCTAAAGACAAATTTAGCATTTAGTTTGTCTGCATGCAAATAATTTAATCCTTTCTTTTCTTTTTCTTAGCTGCTCAAAGGCAAATGCATTCTCTTTGGAGATTAGGCAGAATGTGATGACTTAATTCACATTTACTTACATGCCTGGCTTAGCATTCTTATGCCTGCGCTTTTTGAACATTTTTTCTAAAAGCAGCTGCTGTCATTTTTCCTGAGGAAAATGCCTGTGAGTCCATTCATTAGAGCAGGGGCCCAAAGTGCCGAGAAGTATGCAGGTGAATGGCTGGGTTTACTGGTTCAAACCCCAGTCAAGGAGGCAGCCAGGGAGGTCATTGCTAGCTCCAGCTCTGATGGGCAATGCGAATCACAGCCCAGTGACTTGTCGACATCTTTTTGATGGATGAAGATGAACTTTAGCAGTGAGTCTAGAATCAGAAGAGAGTCAGTGGTCGGCTGTACTAGGTTCACTATATCTATAAGTTTGTGTGCAGGAGTTAGTTCTGCTTCTCTGTCTAGTCATCGAAGCTTGGCCCCTGAAAATTATGAATACAGCATAGTTTGTCTCCCTTTCTTCTTTCTTCCTTAACTTTTTTAACTCACCTTTATTGAGCACTTCCTAGGAACCAAGCAATTTGAATGCAATAATAATAATGCCTAACAATTATTGAGTGCTACAGACACTATTCTAAATAGTTTAAATATAGAAACCATTTCATGCTCACAACAGCCCAGCAGTAGGAATTATGGTTATCCTTTTTTACAGAGGGAACTAGAGCCTGAGGGATTAAGGTTCTTATACAAGGTAACACAGCTAAGAAGTGCAATCTACACAATTTGGGAAAATGCAGAAATATTCAAAGGGCTCGTTTTAAATTTGGTAGTGGATTGATGGAATAAGAAGGAACTTTTATGCCATTACAGGGGTAAGAGCATAGCTTTATAAGCATCATCCAAAACTTAATGGTAGAATAAGAGGCACCAGAGCTCTCATTATCAAAATGGGGGATTAAAGTGTTATCTGGGGACAAGTGAGGTTATCGGTGCCACTGACCCTGGTCACAAATATGTGAGGACAGTCCATTAAAGCTCAGAAGAACCTGAATATGGAATCAGAGAACCTGAATTATATTTTGATTATAGAGCTTTGGACTTAGCACTTCTTGTCTCCATTTTCTCATGTGGTAATACAGCTGTCAAAACTACTGCATGGAATTGCTATCCAGGCTCGAGACGAGACACTATGAGGAAAAGTTCTATAAACTGAAGGGTGTCATACAAATGTGCTATCATTTTTGTAACACTGATACGTGCCTGTCCTGCTGATGCTTCCTGAGGGAAGACTTTAGTTACTCGTGCATGTCGCTGCTATTGTCTTTAAGGCACTGTAGCTTGATTTCACTGTGAGCTCTTTACTTTGTCCTTGACCAAAAACTCCAGCACTTTTCATTTCTGGTATTCCAAAGACATCTTTAATCTGATGATCTAAACCAGGCCCTAGGCACCTCTGCATCATGAAGAGGGCTCTGAAGGGTCCACCTGTCACAGGAGAGTAAATCTGTCTCCGGTGATCGGAGTGACTCAGCTGAAGACACCTAGGAAGAAGGAAGAGAAACTTTTCATCTAAACTTCATATGGTTCCAAAAAAATGTATATTCAAAAAATAATGCTTGGTTTAAAATTTGAGATAATACAGCTAGTCTTATAAAGTAACATATTTGGCATCTATACAGCATTCTACAGAAGGTTCACCAAATCTGAATTTGTTCTTGGGATCATTAGAAAGCAGAATAACTCTAGACATCAAACCATGGTTTTCCTTAACATCAAAATTGTTCTGCATCTACAAACTTACAGCATCAAGTTTATAAACAAAAGCTTTGAAAGTCCCGAGAAAATAATAGAAAAGCAGATTAAGATGACAGTATTTGCTAAATCTTCGGGAGTCCCTGCCTCTGTTATCCCACTGCCTTCCCTTGACACAGCAATCCCCAGAAGCTGTACAATGGCATAGAAAGATCATGGTTTGGAGGCCAGCAGGCACAGGAGCAAATTCCAGTTCTAAGCCAATTGGCAAGGATTGCTACCCCAAGCTTCCTCACCTATAAATTTTGGGTTGCATTAGTCACTTTCCTGACAGTGGGACAAAATACCTGCCACCCACATATTAAAGGAGGAGAGGCTTATTTTGGCTCACAGTTTCACAGTCAGCTGGCTTCAAGGCAGAACAGTAAGGTGGAAGGGCCTGGCCAAGGACCACTGCTCAACCTGTGACCGCCAGAGGGCAGAGTGAGGAAGAGGAGGAGAGGGAGATGAAAATACACCCTTTCAGGTCACCTACCAGCTGCCACCATCCCCCCCCCTTCTAAGCAGGCCTTACCTCCTATCCTGAACTCAGCAATAAGCACATCCATGGAGCTGAGTACAGTGACCCCATGATTCAGTTACCTTCCAAAAGCCCCACCTCTGAGACTTGGAGGCACATTTTAGATCTAAACCATAACAGGGGTAATAAACTTTCCTCAAAGCTTTGTTGAGAGAATTAAATAAGATAATCTAAGTAAAAGCACCTGACCTGGAGTTGTCAGTAGTGTTTTATTGAACTCTCTTCTTGTAACTAGCCCCACCCATACCCTGTGTATGCTTCAGAACATCCATCTGCCTTGTGACATGATGTCCCACTGCCATCCAGTGTTCATTAAATAAAGTACGATTTTGACTTTCTGACTATTTAAATTCCCTCCAAAATCAAGTAACAAAGCTCTTTACTGCTATCTTTTGGATGAAGTGTATAAAACATATACATACTGTCCGTCACATTGGGGTTTGGACGTTTCAGAAGGCAATAATGGCATGGAAGGTCTTGCTTGTTCTCCTATAAGCCAACTTTCAAGGCCAATTTATTCTAGTTTGTCTCAGAAGCCACATCCAGATCTAACTTTCCCGACACATTTGGCCAACACATTTGAATCCATTTCTAATTCTCAACAGAATCATCCCTTTTCGAATGTCACAAATGTAGAACTCTCTAGGACAATAGCAGTAATAACATTATAATCAGCTTATTCTACTACTTTCACCTAATTTTTGGACATAATTAATTAACTCATGTTTCAGACTGTTTCATGTTCTATGGTGGTTGTTACTATTTATTTCTGTTATATGTTAATATCAAGAGCCATACACACAAAAATTATAACAGTCACATACTGAAGCAAATGGATGAGGAAAAACCTTCATAAAGAAGAAGAATGGGAGAGACAAACATTACTAGATATTATAAAATGCCAGAAGGCACAAAAAAATTGAAATGTCTCAGTAACCTCACTTGAACTTCTTCTATTCTTACAGAAAATGAGAGCCCAATAGGAACCTTTCTTCCCCAGCATAATTAAATTATTATTGACAAATAAAAAGGTACATATTTACCTTGTACATTACAATGTGATGTTTCAATATATGTCCACACTGTGAAATAATTAACACAAGCTAGTTAACATAGCCTTCACTACATACTTACATTTGTTTGAGGTGAAAACCTTTAAGATCTGCTCACTGAGCAATTTTCACATACGCAATACCTTATTCCTACCACCACCATGCTGCACAAGAGATCTCCAGAAGATATTCACCCTGTTTAACTGAACCTCTGTAGCTTTGACCATTTCTCCAAGCTTTTCCCAGCTCTCTCCCCTGGTAACCACTATTCTACCATCTGCTTCTGTGAGCTCAGCTCTTTTTGGTTCAATACATAAGTAAGATCCTTCAGTATTTGTCCTTGTGGGACTAGCTTATTTCACTTAACATTACATCCTCCATGTTGTCACAAATAACAGGATTTCCTTCTTTTAAAGACTGATAGAGTCCTTTCCAACCTTTTTAAGTGAACAATATGCATATATCACAATTTCCTCGAGTATTCATCCATTAATGGATGCTGTGTTGATTGTCTCTCTTGGCTACTGCGAATAATTCTGCAATGAGTATGGGTGCACAGACATCTCTTCAACATACTGATTTCATTACCTACAGGTATATATTCATCAACAGACATCTTAGTTAGAATGATCAAACAAGCAAGTCATTCTGCTTAAAGGGATACAGTACTTTGCTTTAGATTAAATGTTACTGTCGTCCTTTTCAAGCACAGATGGAAAGGAAGAGGGGAGACATAAAAATTTCTTCTTATAGTTGAAAAACATATTATTATCCACACCATTAGATATATGTGGCAATAATGGATCTAAAGTCAAATTATAATTCTTAAATATTCTTCTCATTGACTCTCGTCCCACAGAATCAAGGGAACTTGGATATTTCAACACAAGTGGGTTAATTCTTGGAATACTCATGAATACTACTCGCCACTTAACTCCATTTCTAAGTAGCATTACATGTGGTAGATTTGCACTTCCTGGTTGAGTAAGGCCCTGTGACTCTCTCTGGACCTTGAGTTATAGTGGAAGTGATATGATTTTCAGGCTGAATATTTAATGGCCAACATAATGAGGTGCTTGGATATCCTTTTCTCTTGGAATTTAGTAAGCTCCAGCATTCGAGGTGGCAGAAATTACATCATGTTAAGTTGCTATGTGATTCTGATGAGTACAGACTTTGTCACCAAGCTACCATGGTGGTGCTTACAATGTTTTGAACTAGAGTTTTAAATATCCTCTATACATTATAAGCTTTCTGATGACAAGAGTCAGATCCAAATCACTTTTAGAATTAATTTATTTTTTATTACTACATGTTTGTCACACATAATGATCACATTCATCTCGGAGAATTTGTACCTATAAATAATATATCTTCATTTTGTTCCATTTCTCTCCTCTCCCTTCGACTCTTCTTCCCCTCTTCATTTACAAAAGAAGCTCTATTTCCACAGCATCTATAGATAGCAGAATCTCAAGACTTTGCTGAATAAAAAGTATATTTACAATAGATTCTAACCATACAGAATAATTAAATATATTTGCATGCCCTACAAAATATACATTCTGATCTTATTAAACTATTATTTCTATATGATATAGTCATTGAAACCCTCATTCTATTCCAATCAAGTATTTTTACCTTGGCCAGAAAATATGAGGTTTCCAGTACAACAAAGACAAACCTTTATCATGTAGTTAAGGAAGGCTCATCTGCTATGAGCTCATACCCTATGGGCTCACACACTAAGGCAGACACAGATTCCTTATGATGCAAATGATTTCCAGTTTACTGAATGGTCTAAATTCCATCCAGCTACTTGTGATTATTGTAATTGCTATGGGCTGGATAAATGTTTTGTAAAGGCCCATGTATTAAAGCTTGGTTCACAGCTCATAATGCTCTTGTGAGGTGAGGGAACCCTGAAGAAGTGAGACCCAGTGGAGGGAGTTAGGTCACTGAAGTGTGTCCTCTTGACTAGCATATTGTATCCCAGCCCCACCCCCTCTTATGCCCCCTAGACATAAGTTGAACAGCTCCCTCTGCTGAACATTCCCACCATAATTTACTGGCTCATCACATATCCAGAACAAATGAACCAACTAATTATGGACCAAAACCTCTAAAACTGTGACCTCAAATAAACCTATCTTCTTTTAAAGTTGAATATCTAGGGTATTTTGCCACAGTAATGGAAAGTTGACTAACACAGTAATTCATATCCATTTTAACAAAGAGTAGTAGGCTAACTGGCCAAAACAAGAATAATAAATAACAACCTGGATGAAAACATATTTCCCACATATATTGGTTCATTTTTCTCTAGGAACTGTTTACATTTGGACCAGTGGTATCTCTTTATTGTATGAAATGAAACTTCTAAACTTGGATATTATTTTAAAATAAATACATCTTTGTGCCCTGTACTTCTGTTCTTTATTTTATAATGTTCGTAGATCTAACATTTTTTCAGAATTACATCTCTTCTAAATCTGCTAAATGTATTCCTTGGTTTTTATCTGAGCATTAGATTAAAATATCATCAGTGAAGATAGCCTTTTGCAAGTAATTTATTAATGTGTTTGATTATCTTTCTCATCCCTCCACCTTAGAACTCCTGTTATAATAAGAACAGATGCAGGAGTCTTTTATTTATCCAAATATTTTGTGATAATTGCAGTACAGTTAGTCAACATTTAGAAACAAAATCTCCCAAAAGACTCTTGTGCTTTTATTTTTATCAATTTAATTATTTATAATAATTTCCATGATTGCTATTAATTATATTTAGTTCATAAATAATTATATGATGAAAACCAGATTTGAAAACTAACTTTCAAATCTATGTGATTCCTCAAAATTCTTTTAAACCTTTCCTGTAATGATAGTTAAAACAACTGACTAAAATAATGCTATGCCCAAATTCTCCCTTTTTGTGTGTTTATTTACGAGCAAACAAATACTCCATGATCCACCTCCCTTTCTCTTCCTCTGAGGAAGTAGGAAATTATTTTCTTTTTCCATAGCAGAGTTTTCACTTTAACTTGGTTACATAAGAGTGTTAAAAAAGTTTTCTTTTCCCTACATTTTGAAATTTTAATTAAAATGTTTCAGCTGATCTATCTGCTAATGATTATTTGGACAATGATGCAGAGAATCTTTTTTCTCAAAGGAATGAACACCTTCTAAGCCAAGAACAGCTTTGGGCCAGATGTTACTGTTGTTCCTTCTCACCATTAATCACCAAACACTGCAGTAGGACCAACTATGGGTATTATTCACACAGAGACTCAATTAAATTCTGAGGCAGTCCATTTAATCTTCATCAGCTCAAACAATGGCAACTTCATTTTTCTCAACCAAATGAGACAGAGAGGAGAAACTTCAGAGATTTTCATTTCATTCAATATTGTTATAAAATAACGAGATTTACAGTTTGACTTTGGACAAAGGAGAGCCACAGTGTTCAGCTGGAAGACAATGCCACAGGGAAGATGGAGCACCCTGCACCCGCAAGCACAAGTTATAGGAATTTAGTGATAAAAAAGAAAAGGACTCATTTGCTTCCTTAAATGCTATAATAAATTAAGAAAGAAGTAAGATATTCTGTTCAGATTCTGCAATGGGAAGATGGATGGGGGGCAGGGAAAGAAGGCATAGAACTAGAAGAGGAGGAGTGAGGAGCAACTTTAACTCTTACATTATTCACTCACCTAAACCCAGAGGGAAATAGCTCCTCGGGAGGTGGCACTTGGGAGCAGCCTGTGGACATGATAAATATGGCATCTATAACTAAGCACACCATCGACCTGCTAGATACCTTTCTTACTGTAGTCATGACATTGGCATATTTTTCAAGGTGGATAAATATGGAGGGTGTACTAACTAGATATCTTTACCTATTAGTTTGGATCATGACTGCTTACTCTAAGGATCTTGACTCAGATAATAAAATCTTATTTTTGAACTCTTACCTCATCATCTCTGCATTAATCGGGTTCTCCAGAGACGAGCGAGAGAGAGAGAGAGAGAGAGAAAGAGAGACTTGAATTCATAGCTGATGGACCCACATACAAATGGTCTCTGGGTCTTGTGACTGGCCTTGAAGTAGGGACAATCTGATGGGAATAAACTCCTTACTTAGGGGGTCTATGATAACTCTAGGAGTTAGAATCAGAATTGAATTGAATTGAATTGTTGAATTCCACAAAGCCGGTCTCAGAGAATGACAGACTGACTGTTATATGACCATTGCCTGTCAACTAACAGACAACAATACAGACTGAATCAATGAATGGCAGAAAAGCAACCCTATAAGAAGAAAAGCATGGAGAAAGTCACTGAGGCAAGAAAGAGCATACCGCTGTGCACGCACTACCGAGGTGCTGAGTCACACAGAACATGCCAAATCAGCCCGCAGCAGACAGGCAGGTCTCCCCATGCCTTACCGTGGTCCCCAGTCACGTGGAAAACACCGAATCACCCCGCTGCAGACAAGCAGCCACCTGGTTCCACACTACAAGGACGCAGAGGACACCAGACCACCAGAACAAGGTACTGAGTCCCACTGCTCCTGGCTCAGAGGGAGGGGCTTCTGAGCTGCCACCCCACTGCTCCTGGTCCAGAGAAAGGGGCTTCCCGGTCACCATCCCTCCCGCTGCTCCCAGGCAGGGGAAAGGGCTTTTGGGGCACCTTCTGTCCCGCCACTGCTGGTCCAGAGGAAGGGGCTTCCCAGCCAAAATCCCTCCCGCTGCTCCCATCCCACAGAAAAGGGCTTTTGGGTCACCATCCCTACCGCTGCTCATGGCTCCTGTCCCATCTCACCCAGCTAAGAGGAGGTAATCCATGCAGGCACTAACAGCCCCCCGCCCCAGTTGAAATGAGAAAACACATAAATAAGTCTCAAAACCAGACTTCCAGATCACCCACAGCAACCCCAAAGGGAAATGAGATGGAACACTCTGATACTCAACCACCTGGACCCACTGAACTGGAAACAAAAGGGGATCTGGAAAAAATGAAATCAGAAAGAATTTCTCAGATAACAGGAGAAATTGTGCCCCTACTGCAAGACATGATTAATAAATCCAGAGAGGACCTCAGGAATATGATGCACTACCAACATAAGAAACAAATGGCACCCATAAAACACATGCAAATAGATTTCCAGGACATTAAAAACTCCATTGAAAGTCTACATAGCAGAATGAGCAAATGTGAGGACAGAATTTCGGATATAGAAGATAAGATTGCAATTAGTGACCATGAAAAGAAAAAGTGCTTCAAAATTATAAGGGAACATGAGAAATCAATCCAGCAGCTGCTAGATGATGCAAAGAAGAATAACATAAGACTGATTGGGCTCAATGAAGAAACAGGAGAGAGTGCAGATGACATAAAAAAATCTCTTCACAGAAATAATGGCAGAAAACTTCCCAAGCAGGGGGAAAGAGCTTGACATACAGATAAGTGAGGCATATAGGACTCCAGCTAGCCTTGATCAAAAAAAATCTACACATAGGCATATAATTGTTAAGATTCCAGAAACTCAACAGAAGAACGAACTTCTACAAGCAGTGAGAGAAAAGAAACAAATCACATACAAAGGAAAGCCCATCAGAATCACAGCAGACTTCTCAACACAAACCATCAAGGCAAGAAGAGCTTGGAGTGACATATTCCAAGCCCTAGAAGAAAACAGCCTCCAACCCAGATTGATGTATCCTGCAAAACTATCTTTCAAAATGGATGGAGAAATAAGATACTTTCATGACAAAGAGCACCTTAGGAACTTCGTGAATACCAAAGGAGCACTCCAAAGAATTTTACACAATATCCTAGGAACAGACATTGAGGATCACAACCCCAGGAAGCAAAGCAGAATGAACCCATCTGGCATGAAAAGAAATTAAATGTAAAGGGGGAGAACCCAACAAAAAGAAAAAGTCATGGCAACGACAAGTCAATATGTTTCAGTTATAACCATCAACGTTAATGGTCTCAATTCACCAATCAAAGAAATAGACTAGCAGAATGGGTCAAGAAGCAAAATCCAACAATATGCTGCATACAAGAAACACACTTCATTCAAAAGGAAACTCATAGACTGAATGTTAAAGGGTGGAAAATAATATTCCATGTGATGGGAACCTGAAAAAAGCAGGAGTAGCTATCCTCTTGGCAGATCAAGTAGATTTCAAACCAACACTGATTAAGAGAGACAAAGAAGGACACTACATCCTTGTAAAGGGAAGAATCCAAGAGGAAGAGATGACAATCATAAATATCTATGCACCAAACACTAGTGCACCCAACTATATAAAACAAATACTAACAGACATGAAAAGTCATATATGCACTAATACAATTGTAGTGGGGGACCTCAACACCCCACCGTCACAAATAGATAGATCAACTAGACTAAAAATAAGGAATGAAATACTAGAACTCAATCGAACTCTTGAACAAATGAACTTAACAGATGTTTATAGAGTCTTCCACCTCACAGAATCAGAATACACGTTCTTCTCAGCTGGGCATGGGTCATTCTCAAAAATAGACCACATACTCACACATAGAACATGTTTAAGTAAGTACAAAGGAATTGAAGTTATCCCCTGTATATTATCAGACCATAGTGTGATGAAATTGGAGATCCTTAGCAAAAGAAACTCAAAAAATTTCATAAACATGTGGAAATTGAACAACATACTTCTGAATAACCAATGGGTCACAGAGGAAATTAAAGAAGAAATCAGACAGTTCCTTCAATTAAATGACAATGACAATACAACATATCAGAATCTATGGGACACAATGAAAGCAGTCTTATGAGGGAAATTCATAGCAGTGAATACGCATATTAAGAAAACAGAACGAGCTCAATTAAACAACCTGATGCTGAACCTCAAAAGAGGAGCAGGACAACCCCAAAGCTCATACAAGGGAAGAAATTATAAAGATCAGAGGAGAAATCAATGCAATGGAGACTAAGAGAATGATACAAAAAATCAATGAAGCCAAGAGTTGGTTCTTCAAAAGAATCAACAAAATTGACAAACCTTTAGCCAACCTTGTCAGAAAAAGGAAAGAAAAGGCCCAAATCCATGGAATTAGGAAAGAAAAGGGTGAAATGACAACAGACCCAGCAGAAATCCAGAGGATCATTAATACCTACTTCCAGAACCTATACGCCAATAAGATGGACAACACAGAAAAAATGGACAGATTCCTAGATACATATGAATTACCAAAGTTGAACGAAGAAGACTTAAAAATTCTGAATAACCCAATATCAACTAATGAAATTGAAAATGTAATTAAAAACTTATCAACTAAGAAAAGCCAGGGCCCTGATGGCTTCACTGCTGACTTATACAAGACATTTAGAGAGGAACTGCTGCCACTACTGTTTAAACTCTTCAATGAAATTGAAAGGGAAGCAATACTCCCAAATTCATTCCTGGAACCAAGCATAACCTTGACCCCAAAGCAGAGAAAGACCCAACTGAAAAAGAGAACTATAGGCCAATCTCACTGATGAACATAGATGCAAAAATCCGTAATAAGATAATGGCAAACAGAATGCAGAAGATCATCAAGAAGATCATACACCCTGATCAAGTGGGATTCAGCCCAGGGATGCAAGGATGGTTCAATATACGAAAATCAATCAATGTAATACACTATATCAATAGAGCCAAGGACAAAAACCATATGATTCTCTCCATAGATGCAGAAAAAGCATTTGACAAAATCTAACATGCATTTATGATAAAAACCCTACAAAAAATTGCAATAGATGATCTCTACCTCAAACTGACAGAAGCCATCTATGAAAAACCAACACCCATAGCATCCAAAAAACTGAAATACCTAGGAATCATCCTAACAAAAGAAATCAAAGACCTCTTCTCTGAAAACTATGGCACTCTGAAAAGACAGATTGAAGATGATATCAGAAAATGGACAGACATACCCTGCTCCTGGGTAGAAAGGATTAATATAGTGAAAATTGCCATACTTCCAAAACTGCTATAGAGATTTAATGCAATTCCAATTGAGATCCCAGCAGCATACTTCATAGACCTCGAGAAAACAATCCAAAAATTCATTTGGAATAAGAAGAGACCCAGAATAGCAAAAGCAATTCTAGGTAACAGAGATATGGTAGGGGGTATCACAATCCCCAAGCTGCAACTCTACTACAAAGCTACTGTGATAAAAACAGCATGGTACTGGCAAAAAAACAGACTTGAGGACCAGTAGAACAGATTAGAAGATGCAGAAACAATGCCAGACACACTCAGCCATCTCATTTTTGACAAAGGAGCCAAACACCCTCCCTGGAGGAAAGATAGCCTCTTTAATAAATGGTGCTGGAAAAATTGGGTTTCAACTTGCCAAAGATTAAAACTAGACCTATATCTCTCACCATGCACTAAACTAAAATCAAAATGGATTAAAGATCTAAATATTCAAATAGAAACTCTGAACCAGTTGGAACAGAGGTTAGGTAGAACCCTTGAAGACATCGGTATAGGAAAAGATTTTATGAACAAAACCTCAGTTGCCTGTGAACTAGCACAAACAATCAACAAATGGGATCTCTTCTTATTAAAAAGCTTCTGCAAAGCAAGAGAAACCAACAGCAGTGTGAAGAGACAACCCACAATCTGGGAAAAACTCTTCACCTGCTTTTCCTCAGACAAAGGTCTACTATCTAGAATCTATAAAGAACTTAAAAAGATCAGACTTCCCAGATTTAAAGACCCAATCCAAAAATGGGCATCTGAAATGAACAGACATTTCTCAGACAAAGAAGTAGAAATAGCAAATAAACATATGAAAAACTGTTCAACATCACTGGTCATTCGAGAGATGCAAATGAAAACAATGCTGAGACTCCACTTCACTCCAGAAAGAATGGCTGCTATCATGAAATCAACCAATAACAAATGCTGGGGGGCTGTGGGGAAAGAAGAACCCTGCTCCACTGCTGGTGGGAGTGTAGACTGGTGCAACCACTGTGGAAATCAGTATGGAGATACCTCAAAGTACTAGGACTGGAAGTCCCATTTGACCCTGCTATTCCACTGCTGGGGATCTTCCCCAAAGAATTAAAAGAATCATACCACAGTGATCTATGTGCACCCATGTTCATAGCAGCACAGTTTGTAATAGCTAAAACTTGGAAACAGCCCAAATGCCCATCAACTGGAGACTGGATAAAGAAAATGTGGGGTTTTTTATAAAATGGAGTACTACTCAGCCATCAAAAATGAGAAACTAGAGATATTTCTAGCTAAGTGGATGCACATTGAGGTGATACTCTTAAGTGAAATAAATAGGACACAGGTGTATAAATACCAAATAGTTTCTCTGGTGTGAGAAACTGAAAGTGTAAATAAGGGCTAAATGTATAATAGGTAATGTGAAATAGGAAGAAAAGGGGCAAAGGGGAAGGAAGTGGGAGGGCTAGGGGAAAGGATAGACGGGAATGGGATTAATATGAGAAAATGGAAAAATAGGAACAAAATCTTTGTAAATAGGGAGGACTGGAGGGGTTGAAGGGAGGGCTGGGCAAGATGAAAAATAAGAACCAAGAGAGACTATATAAAGGTGCAAATTTCCAATGATGAATGTCATTATATTGTGTACCTAAAATGTACCAATGATTAGAATGAATAATTGATAATGTAAAATAGGAAGAAAAGGTCCAAAGGGTAGGGGTAGTGGGAGGGGCAGGGGAAAAGAAAGAAGGGAAAGGAAAAATGCTGAGAAATGGAAAAAATGAAAATAAAGTCTTTGTAAATAGGGAAGGGTGGAGGGGGTGAATGGAGGGCTAGGAATGGGGAAAAAATAAGCACCAAGATGCATTATATAAAGGTACAGTTCCCAATGAGAAATGTAATTGTGTTTTATACCTACGATGTACGAATTAAAGAATTTAATACAAAAAAAAAAGAGCACACCATATGTAAGGAATGGTGAGTGAACTGAGACCACTATAATTATAATGTTGCTGAACTATAATTAGAATTTTGCAGAGGTAGAACCAAAAGCATTGGTTAGGCTCCTACTATAAAGGCCTACTAATCCAACTTAAGCAGTACAGTCTTTGATTTTACAGGTAGTGAGATGCATCATTGAGTTTTGCTAAGAGAAATAAAATCCAGTGTGTGACTTAGAACAATGATTTTGGACATGGTTACACATTGTATTCATCTGGGAAGCTATAAAAAAATATCAGTGCCAGGGTCCAGTCCCATGAAATTTTGATTTCGTTGGTATGGAACATAGTTTGGACATGAGGAATTTTAAGTAAGGTGGTTCAGATACACAGCAAAGTGTAAGCTCCACCACCTTGAGAAATCATTCTGGAATCTGTGTTTGTACTGAATTGGAGATGGCCTCACTGATGGAAGCTATCTTCATGAAAGCAGCTAATAAAAATTCAACCTCAGGCAAATTCAATTGTGGAAGGGATGGTCTCTTCTGAAAAAAAAAAAAAAATGTTGCCAGGATCAAATGTCAGACTAAGGCAGTGAGTTGGACTTTGGAAACAAGCAGAAAGAACTAGAACATGATTCCAGATTCAGGTGGGGCAACAACAGAGATGACACTGGGACAAGGTAACAAATTATGGGGGGAGGGGGAGAAGAGGAGCAGAGATGGGAAAAGGAGGATGAGAAAAGAGGAAACTGAGCCAATTCCTAGTCAATTTGGCCTTCAACTTCTTCCTGCACTCTGGATCTACCACTTCTGATTTAAGCCGATCTTAGCACCAAATCTTAGGACCTCCCTGCCTGGACAGGCCCAACACAGAATTCTTCCCAACAGGTCTGCCACTCAGTTTAGCTGTCATTGACTTCTGCCGAGAAAGAGGGGACCACAGTGAAGGAGTCGGGATCCAATCATCAGGAGCCCATAGATCACCATCCCCATCTTTACTCCTTGAATTGCATCCCAGCAGGTGGGAAGCCAGCAATGTGCTCATGTGGAGTTGAATGAGCTTTGAACTTCTGCTTTGTAATTCCTCATCTGATAATGAGCTTCCAGTCCCCAGATCTCATGCTGCCAGCACACCTCTGTGCACCCCACCAGGCATGCTTTGTTGTCTATTACTCTTTGTAGAGGAATAATTACCCATGCACACACCCAAGTGAAAGGTATTTACAGCTTATTCTCTCTCTCTCTCCTAAAATGTAATGATTAAAAATGTATTATTTAAGAAAAAAAGGGTTGTCTCTGCCCTTCAGTAAAAGCTTGTTGAGAAAAGTTGCAGTTCTGTAAAAGTAAGGTCTGATCTCTTTGGATCTATAAACAGAAAGTGCAAATGATGTGGCAGAGAAGATATAATTCAACATAATGACTTAAGAACAAAATACACCGTCACACATCTGAACAACCTCTAGAATGGCCAGCTTTAGCACAAATGCAGCCTGACCTGCCTCTTTGCTGCCTGGGGAAGCAGAAACAAGAAAAGCAGAGGTACTTGACAATCCTTTGAGATCCCTAAGTTGAAAAGGGGCTCCTTGACACATTTTCCCTTGAAGATGAATGATTTACTATTACAGTGCTGGCCACATGTAACTTGAAGCCTTTCCCCCATTCATAAATTAGTTGTGGTTTTTCTTAGGGGTGTGTAGGGAGTGATTCCCAGTTCTCTTCCTTTTTTCCACAGGGTACAGCCATGTCCTGCCTGTAATGTCAGAGTGTAAGGAAAGATGGGACCCTTAGATAGAGTTAGAGTAAAGGACATGGACCCTTTTAGAGGGTCAGAGAAGAGCAGCCTCTGTGGCTGTGAAAACAGACAGTTTTGTGGTTTTACTTCTCAAGAGATAACTTCAGACTGGCTCACAAAACTGCCCCACTCACCCCCCTTTGTGGTTTGAATAACCTGAAATGTTTGAATATCCTAAACTGTGTAATGTAATTACCCTGACACACTGTATGACCCACTGTATGCAACGAGCCCACTAACCAATTAAGTGCAGACCCTCTGAGTGGATGGAGACAGACCCTATCCCATACAGAAAGGACCACTGCCTTATATCCAGTGGTCACCCAGCTCTAGGCCCCCTAATCCTTAGAGTGGCTTTGAACCACTTCTGCAATGAATTTTTGCTTTGCTGCAATAAATCTACTTTTGCTGCAATAAATCTACTTTTGCTCTGCAATAAATCTACTTTTGCTCTGTACCATGTCTTTTGTCTCCTTTTCCTGTTTCTACATCAGAGAAAGAGACAAGCCCAGGAAAGTTTAAGGGTAGGCTGGTGCCCCAGACTCACTGAACAAAACAAGAGTTGGTCTACTCTCCTGTTACATGTCTTGTCCCTCAAATACCCCTCCTCATGCGACTTTAAAAACTGGCATGATTCTCTTACAAGGCAGCAGGGTTGGGGTTCAAAACCTGGTTCTGCTACTTACTTGGTAGCTTAGGAAAGTACTTAATATCTCTGTAATTTTGTCATTTATAAAATAGGTTAACAAGAATGTCAAATGTAGGATAATTGTGAGGATTAAGTCCCTTAACACAGGTAAGTGCTATGTCTCCTATATGTCAGCCGATATCACAATTTTTCTAAGAAGCAATATAGCTTAGTGAGTGTGATCATTAATCATGAGACATCAATGTAAATGGATGAAGACACACCTAACAGATTAGTAAAGCACAGTTCTGGGTGTGTCTGTGGATGACTGATATGCAGGCAGCAAACTGAAGGGGAAGATCCACTCCAGACGTGGGTGGCATCAACAAATTGTCTTGTATCCTGGATGGAATAAAAAATGGAAAGAAAAAGGAATTCCATTTCTGAAGAGCTCAGTCTTCACCATGCTCTTTGCAAAGTGTCTCCAGTTTCTTCAGCTTTCAATACAGACTTGGACAGGTGACTCTACAGAGAGCTTCCAGGCCTTCAACCTTGGACTGCATCCCTGATCCCTCTTGTTCTGCGGCTTCCATTTTCTTGGGCTAAACAGGTACTGGATCCTTTGGCTATCCAGCATGTAGATAGCTTCTGATCCTGTAAGCCTACCTGATAAATCCCCTTGCACGATTATACATATATTCTCTATTGATTCTGTTCCTCTAGAGAACCTTAACCAATACAGTGAGTAAGAGCATTAACTCTACGGCCAGCTTACTTGAGCTCAAATTCTGGCTCTACCATTTATCTGTGTGATTTAGGATAAGTTATTTGAAGAAGGAGATGAGCAAAAAGAGAAGAGGAAGGGGAGGATCTACTATACTTCAGAACCTCACTATCTCACCAGTAAAATAATAATAGAATAATAAAATAATTCCTACTCTGTATGTTACTATAAAGATTTGAAGTTAGATTTGTAGACATGCATGTCAAGGAACCAAGGCCCCTCTTGACTCTCTTCCCCTCTGGAGTCTGATCAAGGGAGGGATGCACAAGGGGTCCAGTCTGATGCAATGCTAAATGTCTCTGTATAAGCAGCTGAGAGGCCCAGACACTTGCCAGGTAAAAGCTGACTTGAGTGGCATGGAGAGTGCATCCTACTCCACATTGCCCAAGGAAAGTTCCTCCTTCCTATGTCAAGAAAGCTCCCTGTCCTCCTGTCCAGTAGGCTGTGGCCAGCTTGCCCACAACAGAGATGAAGTGCAAGAAGTTGGAAAGGGTCAGTAGCAGCTAGGTTCAGGAGGAGGCAGCTGGGTCAGTTAGAGGGAAAACCTATCAAACTGGTCAGCCAGCTCAGGAAGCAGTGCCTTTCATCACCCCATGGTGTCAAAGTGCATTGCCCCCCTTAACAAACTGAACATGTTTCCCACTGACATTGCCCTTGACCTTGCTGTGGGGCTAACAGTGGAGATAGACAGAAGGACTCCAAGTGGTCCTTTCTTTCGTAGAGTTATGGTTTATATCTAGATGTTCCCCTAAAGCCTCGTGAGATCATAGGCAGGACTTTGAGGTGGTGATTGGATTATGGATTAGTCCACTGATGACTTTATACCTAAATGTGCTTTTAAGAGGTGAGGTCTGCTTAGAAGATATGGGACATTGGGGACATGGCCTAGAAGGTTATATCTTCCTCCCCAGTTCCTCCTTTTGCTCTCTGCTTCCTGGCTGTCATGATATGAGCAGCTTTTCCTCCACCAGGCTCTTCCACTATGGCTTTCTGGAAACTATGGACTGGAACCTCTAGAAAATGAGAGCCACAATAAACCTCTCCCTCTTTAAGTCACAAGTGTCTCAGGTATTTTGTCCCAGAAATGAGAAAGTAACTAAGACATGAGACAAGGTGGAAACAAGAGTGTGAAGCAGCAACAGTCTTCTTCTTCCTGTTTGGCAGATCCCATGCACATTTGGAACAAACTTATACGGTACAATCATTCTTTTTAATAAAATTTAAATTTGAGTGAGTGCTCTGTTTTGTTATTTATTTCTGGCTGGGCAACCCAAATCACGTCAAATAAGTGTACACACTTATTTCTCATTGGTCACGGGTGCTCTTTACATGAAACATACGCCCTCCTTATTGGGATATTTTACATTGTTTTCTTCAGAGCAGAATATATCTTTAAATGAATCTAGCATCATCATCCTTGGTGCTGTATATTTTTTAAAACACCAGCTTCAAAGAGAGTCCTTTCAAATCTTGCCTTAATCCAAAGCTTTCACTAATTGGGCACAATATGTGAATTTCTTAGATTTCAGATTAGATGATGGAATACATTTCAAACATTAAATGCCTATAGTTGCTAACCAAAGTTTCTACAGACTTCACAAACCCTTGCAGTTCCCTACAAGACAACCCTCACTTCAGACACCAGCCACAACCTCCAGAGTCACCAGGCCACCCACACTTCTGACCTATTGGTCACAAATTCAAGAGTCCCCACAACACTCACAGGTTCCATTGCTTGCTAGAATGACTCAGAAAACTCAGGGAACCATTAGTCTTACTATACTAGTCAGGTTCTCCACTCAAGAGATGGAACCAATAGAATATATACATATCTGTAGATATAGATGAACAAGAGGGGAATTATTAGGAAAAATGTCTCTCATAATTAAAGAAGCTGAGAAGCCCCATGACATCATCAGGAATGCCAGTAACATGGCTCAGTCCAAGTCTGAAGGCTTCAGAACCAGGAAAACCTGTGGTATAATTCTCAGTCTAAGGCTGAAGGCCTGAAAAGATGGGGACCTCTTGTAAAGTCCTGGAATCCCATGGTGACACCCAGAAATGATACTTTTCCAGTTCTCTATGCATTCCATAATTCTGTCAAAACAATACAAGTCACCATCAGTTAAATGGAAAGGTACACAGAGCAAGGACAAGGAAAGTCCCAAAGACAAGCTTCTTTATCCTCAGGCTGTGTCCCCTCTGAACACTGATGTCTGATTACCAACCAGAAAATCACTGGCTTTGTGATCGCTCTTGACCTCCAGCCTCTCTCCCTGCCTCAAAGTCATGTGGTTGGGGTGCTGTCAATCACATGGCCCAAAGCCCAGACCCTTCAGTCACATGGTTGGTCTCTCTGGCATGGCCAAACCCCTGCTGAGAGTGGGGGCCCACCAACTTGTCACCTCTTTAACAGAACTCAATTGTGATCCCAGGGGTCTACAATCAGTAACAAAGCCTCTCTGATCAACTGGGAAATTCCAAGAGTTAAAAAACTCCCTGGCAGGAACCCAGAAGAAAGACCAGGTAAATGTTTTACTATACAACAGATGAGAAGCTTATCAATGACATTTTAAAATTGCGTTTCATTTAACTACTCTTGATAAGGCAAGCTCAAAAAAGGGACTAAACTGCAACCTTATATCTTAACGTTAATCATATTAAACTAAAAATATTGACCATTATAGCTTATGGATCACCACTTTTAATGTGAATAATAGTGACACAACAGCAACAGCAATTTACTGAACGTTTAGCATATGTCAAATGCTCTGCCTCTTTGAAACACACAGCAACTCAATTCATGGGGGAGGATAATGAGTTAGGGAGAAGTACTAAACTAAAGGGGAGGGCCAACAAACTCCGACCAAATCAGCTCACCACTTGGTTTTTACATGGCCTGAGAGCGAAGAATGAATTCAAAGAAGAAGAATGTTGTGTGACATATAAAAATGATATGAAATTAAAATTTCAAGTGTATAAAGTGCTGTAATCAGAATGCTCATGACCCCCCCAAATTCATTCATTGAAGCCTAATTGCAAAACAAATGGTGTTAGGAGATGAACCCGTATGAAGTGATTACGTCATGTGAGTGGACCACCACAAATGGGATCAGTGTCCTCATAAGAAAGCCAGCTGTGCCCTTCCACCACGTGGTACACAGCAAGCAGTCACCATCCGTGAACTGGGAAATGGGCCTTCACCAAATACTGAATCTGCTGAGGAGTTTATCTTGGACTTTGCAGCCTCTAGAACTATAAGAAATAAATTTCTGTCTTTTATAAGCCACCTGGTTTATATCATTTTGTTATAGAAGTCTATACAGATTAAGGTATACAGTTTTATCGGAGCAAAACCATGGCCTTTTGTTTATGTATACGCTATAGCTGCTTTCACACAAGTGCAGAACTGAGTGGTTGTATAACAGTGGTCCCCAAAGCCTGTAATGTTTACTACATGACCCTTTACAGAAATCCTGTTGACCCCCTAACAGGTCTCACGGCAGACATAGTAAATTTAAGTTTCTCTGGCTTGAAAGTGCAGATGACAAATATCCCTATTTTACATCTACTGTGTGCTCGGGGTGACCAGGCATATTCAAACATTTCACTTTCATCCCCCATATTACCAGCATGTACAGATGAAGGAAATGAACTCAGAGACCTTAAGTCACTTCCTAAGGCTGTGAAGCTGGTTCTGTGTGGCTCTATATCCAACCTTTATTCCCACTTCCAAACTCCAATCTACTTAAGCACAGAACAGAGAGCTGCCTGACCATGTTTCATCCGACCTAACAACAAACAAACAAATGCTCCAGTTTTGCTCTTTTTAACATAAGATGAGCAGGAAAATCTAAACTGAAGTTCATACCTAGGAAAATGGCACAGGGTCAATTTGGCCAAGTGATAACCAGCACTGCTGTAGCTGTGTGTCCCAAGGGTCTACGCCCAGTTGCTCTACCCCCTTATTCCGGGAGTCAGGCTCTAGAAATCTCCAGTTGTCGTCACACACTGGGCAAGAACTTCGAATAGTAAAACTGATGTGATTGAAGGAATGAAGATAAGCATCCTGGGTTCACAACAAAAAAGGCAGGGAAAACATCTATGAATATTTGAAAGATCATACATCAAAGGAGGAAGGAAATGAGAAATTGCTTGTTGTTAAGCAAGGAAAATTGTAAGCTGATAAAAGACAGCATCCAGAAGCATAACCGATGCAGAAGCCCAGGGATGTGAGCCACACTCATTCCCTAACAAGCTTTCTCAGTCCCTTCCAGAAGGAATAAAACCTATCAAACTGGTCAGCCAGCTCAGCAAGCAGAATGTACATTTCCGGTTGCATTTACCTCATTTGTTCTGTTACAGTGCAGGCTCTTTTTTTTTTTTTTTACAGTGCAAGTTCTTTTCTTGAAAAGTTTATAAGGACAGTGAGAGGAGGACAAATTGAGAAAGGCTGCTTCTGATGCTGTGGAATGAGTGAGAGTCTTGGTGAGAGTTAACTCAGCAGATTGGACTTTAGGATGCAAGCCTGTGACCTGCTGACACACTCCTTGCTCACATGCAGTATCTTCGGTCTCGTGCAGGGCCACTGTGGGCTGCAAAGTGAGGAGAGGAACGATTGTACTCAAACAGAACAAAAGATGCTTTGATGGAGTGGGAGACTCAGAAGATACATTGACCTGAGAGAGGCTACTGCACATTGGGTTCCCTTTGACAGGATTTGGATTCACAAAGATGCTGAAGATAGGCATGGGCAGATCTACCTCAGAGACCTGGAAGAGCATGACTGAGATGAAGAACATGCTCTGTCCCCAGCCTCTGCCAGGACCCAGCTCTGACCTAGTGCTTCAAAACCAGAAGCTTTGGGAGTGCACAGAGATGTCACCCTCCACAAGGACACTAGTATTCTTGTGATTTCATGGCCAGCATAAGTGCTTCTCCAAAGGTCTGCAGCATCAGGTGTGCACAGGTGGAAAGTGATCCTGGAGAGGAAGAAGATGATGGATAGAAGAAATTGATTCTGCTGACTTCTGTCGGCTGACTGCCATTCTGTAAAGAATCCCAGAAACACAGAAGATGCATTGAAATGAGAGAGAACCTATAACCCTGGCATTTTTCATATTGGGGCACTATTAAATTGGTAGATATAAAGACTATACATATATGGAATCAACTATAAACATTTTGCAGCATTATTCTAATGTTAATTTCACTTGCTCATCACTGCACAGTTAGAGAAACCTCTTCCTGGCAGAGGTTGCCAATCACTTTTCTGACTTTGTCTTGCATAAGTCCTCCTGTTCTGTGCTCCAACCTCTTCCAGGACTGTATGTGGAGGCTGCTTACTGGTATCAGAACCTTGCTAGTAATCTCTATCTTTAAACATACAGGGGGTTTTTTGTTTGTTTGTTTGTTTTGGCACTAGAGATCGAACTCAGAACCATGTGCTTGCGAGGCAGGCGGCAGAACCACTGAGCTAAATCCCCAGCCCAACATACAAGGTTTTTATCCTCAATTGGTGCTGTATATTTTAAGTACAGCAGGTTTCCCAACTGCCATTCTTCAGAGGGATTCATTCCTGATTTGTTTCTGCAGATATCCTTGTAGTACATGTGGTTGCCCTCCTGAATATATTTGGCATAGGAGAATAGGCCTTTTGTCCAGGGAATCTGGGGTTTTTGTTTTGTGGGTTTTTTCTTTTGTAAGATGTGTGATTGTTTCCTGCTCTCTGTTTCTTTGGTAGGTCTCACTCTGTTCTGCATAGGTTTTATGTGCCATTCTGCAAAATCCAATATAGATTTCTGAAGGAAAAAGAAAACAGTTTCTAGTTCTCTGTTATTGGAAAAAAAGTGTTCCCCGTTGTAGATAAGTCAGTGGCATCCAGAATCATCCTGTCAAAGCAGCCTGGGGTTGGACAGCTCCTCACCAATATTTGTATCTGACCCCCATACTCTGAGTGATCAAGCCTTTAACATTACAAAACACAAATTTTGAAATTTTGTGTTTGAAACTATAGAAAAAATCCAAAACAACATAATAAGTATCATTTATTAAGTAGCTACTTTTGCATTTGTTTTATTTTTTAATTTTTAATTGAATAGCAATTATATATATTTATGAGATACAGTATGGTATTTCAAGACATTTTTATAATGTATAATGATCAGATTGGGATACTGACATCTCCATCACCTCAAACAAGTGTCATTTCTTTGTGTTGAGAAGATTCAAAATCCTATTAGCTATTTTGAAATATACAGTTAACTGTTGTCAACCGTAGTTATACTATCGTGCTGTGGAACACTAAGTTATTCCTCTCATTCGACTACACCCCTTTACCCACCAACTCTCTATTATCTACCTCCTTCTCCTGTGTTTTTCTCAGCCTCTGGTAACCACTACTCCACTTTCTACTTCTATGATATCACCTTTATCAAGCAGCTACTTTTTTCTAGAAGCATTTTTTTTTAATTTCACTGCATCTTCACAATAAATACAATTGGCCATGATCCTCATTTTATAGAAAAAAATAAGAAGATCAGAAGATTTAAGAGACTAGCAGCCTCCTTAAAGTCAACCTGGAGGCAAGGTCAAGCCAGTGCTGGGAATCTAAACTGAAGTGGACGATCCAAAATCTGTCTCCTTTCCTAGGGCCATGTTGCCCAGCATGGCAATAATAGTGTGATACATTGGTCCACATCCCAAAATGCATATATCCAAATAAGTTTTCCATCTTTTACTATCTTAGCACCATCTTGTAGGTGCTAAGGCAATTATTAGTGTTGAATGTATGATTAAGTATTAAATATTATATTTTTAATCTTTCTCATTTGATAAAGAGGAATGGTATTTGAGTTTAACTTGTATTTCTGTGGTAGCTAATTAAATTTAGTGTTTTTCCATTCTTGGCCATTAATTTTATGCTTTAATAAATTACCTATTCATGTCCTTTATTCTTTTTTCTATTGTAATTTGAGAGTTTTTATGATAGATTTTAAAGATTTCTATAAGTGAAGCCATTAACCATTTAACCATCATATTCATTACAAACAGTTGATCACAATTTAACATTTAACTTTTAATTTTAGTTATGGTGATCATTTATGTGCAAAAGTACAAGATACCTACAACTGAATCAAAGTCTTTCAATTTAGTTTTCCATACAATGTTCCTTTCATTTGCACCCAATTTTCTTAAAGAGTATCAGGTTCAATTGGGATTGTGCTACCTGGATAGTTTTATAAGCTAAAATACCAATGTATTAATTTACAATAAAAACTATACCCCAGCAGGCACCCACAGAGGCGATTTGAGAAGTACAAATAACATTGCTTCCTTGTGTTACATCTTGGAGTCCATATTTTATCTGGACCTACAGAACTTAGCAATATTATTTCTTTCTAACAGAGAAAGAAACTCAGAAATTGCTGAGTTATAGGGCTTGTCCATGGCATAATCAGAAATGAGCATTGTAGTCTTCTCTTTACTATATTTGGTTAAAAAGAAAAACTATTAAAATGAATATTTTTTATAAGATCATAGTTCTTAATTGCACCAAGCATGAAAAAGCAACACAACTTTACTTTGCCAAACATATATATCATTTAGAATTTTTAAAAATGAGGAAAACAGATGTAAAATTGTCTAGGAAAATGGACAACTTTATGATTTGTTTTTCATCGTCTCCCTGCTCGCCTTAACATAATATGTAGCATATCCCATGACAGCTCATAAAGTATACCACTGCCACCAAATCACTAGCTTTTATGGAGACAGTAATGAACACAAGATACCTTAGTAGGAGTTATAAAAATGTAGACACTGCTAACATTAAAAAAATAAGTAGAAGTATTTTGTAAACCAAAAATATTCAAATGCCTTAAAATATGGGGGTTTTGGAACCAAAACCACCACATAAATACCTGTAGGTTTACCCATACGGTATTTCTCCAGGATTTACAGCTATTGGCCATGTTTAATACTCTAGCCCTGACTTATTTAAAAATAGTTTGCAATTGCTTGTAGGGAAGTCCCAATGGATTTTAAGGGGGGTAGGTACTGGAATTATTCAAGAAACCTGAGCAAGCAAATAGAAAATATGCCCCCAACACCAAGTGTCTATTATTCTTTTTGGTTTGTGTTCCTCAACTCTGAGTGCCCTGGTAAACACAAATTTTGCTCATGTAAACGTGAAAGTGTCCTCTCCTTCCTCATCCACCTTTCAAGGATTAAGACATTGTAGTCTCCTCTGAGTAGTTCCAGAGCTTCAAAAGCCCCTTGGCTTCTCAAATATTAATATGAATCATACCAAAATGACTTAAATAGCCTTTTAAAAATCTAATCTAAAATGCTATGCTTATTTACTGTTCCCTGACAGATACGAGATCTAATTGAAAAAGAGTTTCTCCAAATATTAAGTATTCTGAACAGTCAAGCAAAGATAAGAAGCAAGTATTAAGGGATTAAAGGCAAACAGAAAATGAAGATGAGAACAGGACAGAGAAAATTAAAATAGAAAGGAAGTGCAATTTTGAAAAATGGCATTTGTGAGGGACAAATGAAATTATCTAAATTTAACTCCATCGATCATAGAACACAATTTCTGCAGTGTCTAAAACATATCCTTCTCCAACTTGGTTGTAACAGGTTTTGCCTGAGTGTTTCTGCTCCTGAGTGCTGCTATTTAACACTGATTTCTGTCCATTTACTGGCATTGTATGCAGCTATCTAAGACAGCCATGTAAATGAGGGCATCAGTCTCCTAAAAAGGAATGGTGCCCATGGCTCCCAGCCATGTTTCACAGCAAAAAGAAAAAAAGAAAAGAAAAGAAAGCAGAATCCAAACTACAAATGGTACTTACATTTCAATTCCTTACTCGCTGTTCACCACTGATGTAAACATCTTCAAAAAGCACTTATTTCCAAAAGGCTCTTTCCTTCATTTTTAAAAGAAAACATACTTTCAAATTCTTGGTAAAATCTTACAAAGAACCCCAAGATGCCCTTGATTATCAAGCCCATTTTACCCAAATGGTGGCCCTTACCCTGGAGGCAGCACAGTGGTGCTTCTGAGAACAGCAGGAAAATGACAGGCATATTGTCAGATGGAGTATGGCAACATCTTGTCCCCCAGAAGAGATGTTAAGAGCTGTTGAGTTGTGCCATGCTTCTCAGGAAAGAAGACAGCTTGGTAAGCCACCAATACACCCTGCTTCTTTTAGACTGAACTGTGCCCCCCACCCCAAATTCATGCACGAAAGCTCTAATCCCCCAATGTGACTATGTTTGGAATCATAAAAATGGGCTCTTTTTCAATAGGACTTGTGCCTTTCAATGAGGAAGACAGGTGACAGTACTTTCTTTCTATGCACACACAGAGAAAAGGTCATGTGAAAAAACAAGAAGACAGCCATCTGCAAGCCAGAAAAAAGAGGCCTTACTAAAAACTAAATTGCTTGGCACCTTAATATTGGACTTCTTGCCTCGAGAACCATGAGATAATAAATATCTGCTGTGTAAGCCACCAATGATTGTGTTAGTCAGCTTTCTAGCACTGTGACAAAATATCTGAGATGAATCAGTTTAAAAGAGGAAAGATTTCTTTTGGTTCATGCATTTGGATATTTCAGCCTGTGGTTACTTGACCTTGTTGCTTTGGGCCTGTGGCAGCATAGGACATCATGGCAGGAGCACATGATGGAGAAAGTCTTCATCTCTTGGAATCTGGGAAGCAACAAGGGAGAAAGGGAAAGAGACCAGCATCCCCATATCCCTTTCATAGACATACCCTCAATTATCTTACTCCTTTCCACCACTCTTAAAGCATCTACCACCTCCCAGTAGTGCCACAGCTGACAGCCAAGCCTTTAACACACAGGTCTTTGGAGGATAAGTCCAAGTCATAGCAATGGTATTTTATTATGAAGGCCCTGGAACAGCGGTGGCAAACTACGGCACGTGTGCACAGCCGGCACCCAGAGCCCTCTCTGTCGGCACATGAATCAAATCATCCCAGCAGCAGAGCACAGCACCGGATATTCAGGTTTAAATGCAGTGTTGGTACTTTGCAATAAATAAATGGATTTTGGGTTGCACTTTGGGCTCTCAGTCTCTAAAAGTGTTGCTATCACTGCCCTAGAAGATCACCCAAAATATAAAAAAGCTTATTTTTCTTTTTAATAGAAAGGTCCAAAATAGAGACAGTTACCATTAAATACTCAGGACCCCTCCCCACTTTCTGAAAATTCAAATCCTCTCCAAGAACCCACCTACTAAACATCTACAGAGCATAGGCAGTGACTGAGCATGCAAGTGACTCAAATGACAGGTCCCAGGCCAGCAGCATCAGCATAAGGTAAGAACCTATTAGGAATGCAGGTTCCCCCTCCAGACAAACTGAATCAGAAACCCTGGGATTGAGGCCCAGCAATCTGCATTGTAAGTCATTCAGGTGCTTCTGATGCTCACTAAAGTTTAAGAGCCATTGCTTTGCAGACCTATTTGGGCCTAGAAAATGTTACTGTGATTTAGTGTTAGCACCCCTAGTCAGAACAAATCATTTCAGCTCCATCACTGAGACAACTGCCTCATAGCCATGTCATCATGAAATGTTTTGAGAATCTAATGGCAAGCTTTTGAGGGTCTATGGAAACAATGCAAAACTTTGCAACCAATTTCAAGAGGTTCCTGAACACACCTGAAATGTGTCCACATACCCCAGCAAATAAGTAGCCACTGTATCTTTTCCAGACTGTGCATCAGATCATCACAATAACCTGAAAAGTCAACAGCACTGTTATCATAATTATACTGGAGAACTCTGAAGCTCAGAAACCTAAGGGTCTTGCCCTAAGTTTCACAGCTACCAGTAGTAATAAGCAAACAGCTCACATCTGAGGTTCTACTCCATCTCCAAACTCTTTACTACTCCTCCTGACCTTCCTAGACTTGGGATGCTGTTGGTAGAAATAATCGTAATTCCCCTGATTTGCTAAAGTAAAAATAGAAATGTTCTGTTACTTAGAAGTAAAAGCACATTGCTTCCACTGATACATAAATAAGTTAGTAAACAAAAAGTTTTCTAATACCCCTTTATAAATAGTTGAAAGACCTGGAAAAGCTCATTCAATGTATAGGCATCCAAGAATCCTCACTTCTGCCTCTACATAACTAAGTCAGTCAGTGTGGTCAAATTCCACTCATTACAAAGAAATCAGTGATACAGACTCTCAGTGAGTGAAACCCTCCAGTTTCTACCCTTCAGTTTGGTGTTTCTCTCTCCTGAAACAACGTTTTACTCAGTTATATCATCCCATCATTATGCAACATATAACAAACTATAACATTTCTCATCTTTAAAATACTCCCTTGACCCTTCTACGTTCTTTCCAATTCCCATCCAAGTCTCTATTTCTCTTCACAGCAAATCTCCCCCAAAAGGTTCTAAACATCCTGTTTCCCCTCACTCTTTCTTGAACCTGCCTCAGTTAGGATTTAAGCCCCAAACTCCTCTGCAAGCATCTTCTCAAAGCTGCCAGTCATTTCCATAACATAAAATCCTACAGCCATTTCCCAATCACCATCTTATTCAGCGCACTTTCTCCACCCTGAAGCACTCTTTACCTAGCTCCAAGGTACCCTCTCTCAGGTCTCCTACTTCACTGCTTGCTCATTAGCCTCCCTTGCCAGTTTCTCCCATCTTCCTAACATCCAAACATTAGCACATCCCAGAGTCCAGTCCTTGAACTTCTTGTCCATCAGCACTTCCTAAGAGAGCACACCCAGTTCCTTGTCTAAACATGTCCAGTTCTACTGTCTCCTACATTTTTATCTCAATCCCGTCTTTTCTCTTGAACTACAGACTACTTACCATAAAACTATTTGGTATCTCCATTTGAAATATTTCAGTATGGCCCATTTCAAAATATTCAAAATTGAGTTACTGACATATAGTCCACCACCAGCACCAAACTTACTCTTCCCATAATCTTCTCCTTCACGGCTAATGTCAACTCCATCCTCCCAGTTTCTCAAGCCAACAGAAACCCTCAATTCCTCCCCCTCTCTCATGTACTGCTACTATTTTATCAGCAAATCATGTCAGTTTGGCCTTGGTAATTTTCCCAAAATTCAGCAACTTCTCACCTCATCCCCTGCCACTCTTTTGTTAACATTGTCTGAATTGTTGTAAAATAATCAAATTGATTCTAATAACCTTCTGATATATCTCTTTGTTTCTACTCTTGCAATTTATACCCAACACTGTCCCCAAGGCAAAATATGTCAGGTTATGCCAGTGTTCTGCTTAAATCTCTCTAATGGCTTCTAGCCTCATTCAGAGAAAAAGCCAAAGCCTAACAGGCCACATGGCCTGGCACAATGTGCCTTGCTGCCTCTCTAACATCATCTCCTAAAGCTCTCTGAGCTCACTCTGCTCCAGCCATGCAGCACCTCTTGCTCTTCCTGAAGTATCAAAATACATTTCCACCTCAGAGCCTTGGCACATGCTTCTCCTTCCCCTAGAGTGTCCTCCCCCAAGTGTCAACTCCATTGGTCTTTTGTGCCCCTTTGATAGCTGCTCAATGTCATCTAATGAGAATCCATCCCTACCCAAAATCCACACTCTCCTTGTACCTTGCTTCATTGTTCATTCCCCTCACCATTCAGACATGACTTATAGTTGATCACTTACTTTTGTCGCCACTTGCTAACATGTTGTTATGTGATCATGGAAGCTTTGTTTTTGTTAATCCATGGTCTAAAATTGCCATAAGATAGGTGTCTGATGAAAATTTGTTGGATGAATGAACGTACCAAGTTCTAGCCCAATGTTTAAAGTATGAACTAATTATTTGTATGTTTATTTTTTTTTTTTTTTTTTTTTTTTTTTTGGTATGAGGGATCAAACTCGGGACCTTGCGCTTGAGAAGCAGGCGCCAGAACCACTGAGCTAAATCCCCGGCCCTGTTTATTCTTTTTTAGTAGATAACAATGCAAATATAGAAACTACCCCCTTCTATCTACCATCAGTAAGTATTATGCATTCTGATAATGTCAGTGATGACCAAGATGATGATGATATTGATGATGATAAAATGTCTTGAATACCAGTGATAACCTGAAATTTCCTACAACTGTAAATTGTCTCTAATTTTCACACGATTCTGCAGGTATGGATATACATGTTTTACAGATAAGGGAATTGGAGCTCAGAAATACTAAGTGACTTTTTCACATTGTCCTATTTAGTGCATATCATACTTGGGATCAGCATCCAGCTATGTCAGGCTCCCTGCACTGTGCTTTTTTGTTGTGGTTGTTTTGTTTTGTGTTTTTTGCTATTGCTTCTGTTTGAGACAGGGTCTCACAACTAGTCCATGCTGGCCTTGAACTTAATATGTAGCACAAGCTGACCTTGAAATTTTGGTCCTACTGCCTCAGCCTCCCAAGTGCTGAGAGTACAGGAATGCACCACCACTCCCAGCAGATGTCTGTACTTTTAAAAATTCCTGACCTATCATTCACTACAGCCTACCCAGATGACTTGATTCCTTATTGTTTTCTATAAAGGAAAGGGCTGTTGAAAACCAAACATAAAATGATGACCTTATATAAATAATAGTATTGCTCATAACTGGCAATGTCATAAAACTAGATTACTTACAGAATGTAAGTAGATTTTGAGATAGTTTAGTCCAATTTCAATATTTTATAGAAGATTGAGATCTATGGAGGTTAATTTACCTAAAGTTGGTTTGTTGAGTGACATGGGCAGAAGCAGTATCTTAGAAGACTTGGTTCCAAGCCAGGTTCCACCTCCTGTGCATGACCTGGAACAAGATTCTTAACCTCCTACCCCTTGCTATCTTCATTGTGGAATGATATGGAGTTCTTTCATAAATTAGGATTGTCCATGTATATAATCATATATAGATATGTAGCCATCACCTCACATAATGACTATGGCTTTTATTCTGAAATAAAACCATTATAGCATTGCAAGGACTCAAGTCTTCTAACACACAGTCCAATGTACTTTACCAATTACTCTGCCTCAAACAAAACAAATATTAATCTCCACGGGAAGGTACCTACTGTGGAGCCAGAATTCAACCCTGAAATCCAATTTTTCAATCTTCTTCAAAACTGTGACTTAAAACAGTGTGACTCCAAGTGACAATACAGGGGACATCTCTGTTACTTTCAAATTTTGGTGCAGTACTGGCTTTAATTGCTGCTTTCTGAGAAGATGAGAAGATGAAAGAAGGAAAAGCGGAGGCCTTCCAAAACGATGGAATAAACACTGCACAACACATGAGTGTGAATGCACTGAATTCCAAAGCATTTGAAAACATGAATATGTATTTTCAACACATCGAATTCCTCCAGAAACAATAGAAACTGTGTTCAGAAAGAAGGAGAAGAGTCACTTTGGCTATATTTATTAATGCTTTTTAGAGTTGAACACAAAACACCTTCCCACATAGTGAAAACAAGCAGTTTTTCATGCAACCTATAGGACAAAAAGTTTAAAAAGACAATGGTACCAACAAACTCATGTAAGGAACTAAGTAAATTTGTCTGATACCTGCTCAAAGCCATTCATGGTCCCCTTCATCCTAAGGATGAAGCTTGCACACCCCTGTGGCATCAGCCCCCTTCTGGATGGTGCCTCTCTTTAAGTGCTGCCCAGTCCTCCTCCTTGTCACTCTGTTCTGTTACTCTCTAAGTGACAGCCTTCAGGTCTGTGTATGCTGTGCCCTCTGCCAGGACATTATGTCTTATTTGTTTGTTTGCTTGTTTGCAGTACTGGGAATTGAATGGAGTGTTTTCATACTGATCTACAGACCAGCCCTTTTTATTTATTTTGAAAAGGGCTCTCACTAAATTGCAACTTGCCCAGTGATCCCCCTGCCTCAGCTTCCCAGAGTTCTGGGATTACAGTCATGCACCACCATGCCTGGTTACTCATATTCACTATGATAGAAAAGCACACTTGAATAAAAAAGAAATGAGTATACAGGTTCTTCAAACTCTGGCACAAGCAAGATAAACTTTTTGAGGCAAAGGGATTGTTTTGATAATGAAGCCATTTAGTGAATTATGGCACCTAAGATTTTTTTAATACACAAAAGTAGAAATTGATTGCCACCATGCAAAGTATACAGTGCTTCAAAAAAAATGAGCACTTAAAATTATACTGTTCAACTGATCCAATTACAGAAACATGTGGTTTGCTAGTAGATTATATCAAGGACCTCTTTTGTTATCCCCTTTATTGTAGCCATGAAAAATATGGGACAGCAGTGAGCCTGCCATTTTACCCTCTACCTGTGATCTGCTAAAAACTGTTTGAAATGATCTAAATTATAGGGTTTACCTAGGCCTTGGGTCATGAAGGGCACATCTTGACTATTTGTAAATTATACAAATGACAGTCACAGATCCTTTAGGAATTGGTTTTGATCAAATGTTAATATACTTAGTACTAAACTTTTGAAAGAATTTAATTCTTTTTGAACCCCACACACATTCAGGCATACACATGCACTGAAAGGAGCCATGCAAAAACAATATTTTTGAGATAGCAAGGTTTTAGATTTTATTTAAGTCCCCTCATTTTCTTTATCATAGTAAAATTACCTTTGTGCTACAAGCCATGGACCTAAGTCCTGCCATACCCTGGCTACAATTCTGGTCGCACAAAATTGATATGAGGATTCAATGTTATATGTTATGAAAGTGCTCTATAATCCTAAAGCACAATACGCAAATACATTGTTATTATGATAATAGTGTGAACATGCAAGTATCTCTCCTCTAATCCCCTCTCCTTAGAGAGAGGCCACCCCATGCCCCTTTCTAAAATGGCACAATCCACATTCAACAAAACCAGTCATCCTGTGCCCTCATCAGCTTTTGGTCATAGCACTTCTCACTGTCTGAAGTTATTATTAGACCCTTGATTTTGTCTTACCAATGAAATATAAGTTTCATAAGGGCAAGAAGCATCTAAAAAAAGCAGCCAGCAGTAAATGGGCCCTCAGAAGATGTCTATGGGAGGAAGGAAAGAAGAAAGTGAGGTGGGTCTAGTCCACAATGATAATTCTTTCTCTGTTCATAAAGATGCCAACATGGGTGGCCAAAGCAGAGCAGAAGTATAGTAGGTAAACCTGAAGGAACTATCTGGGAAGCTCTGAGGAGTGATTTAATTTACCCTAATTGCTCAGAATTCAGTATTAAATCTAAGAGAAAACCATGCAGTCTATTTAATGGAAATAGCACTGTGCTATCTGCTACAGTGCAGATCTATTCTCTTAACAAAATAGAGGGCATTGTAAACACCACTCTTAAGTTGCTGCTTTGTACAACCATCTGATCCTGATACTCTTTTCTACTGGTCTAAGTGTTTGTGTTTGCTCATTCCTCTCTAGTGGATTCTAAAATCCAAATCACTGCAGTAATTCATTTTTTATTGTTCTCTTGCTCAGCTTCAACACATGTACAGTAGTAGTGTTCACTCTTCAGGGGAATAATGGCATTTTTGGAGATTTTACTGTAGTCATTACTCTTGCTTCTTTATTAAGAGACTTGACTTTAATCTTCTGCTTTAGCTATGTGGTTTATCTTATGAATATTAATATACAACCCAAAGGGATCTATCCAGTGAATATGAATTAAGGGGAGCTTTCTTATACTGAAGAAAGAGAAAGCCATTTTCTAGTATGCACATCTTTCTAGGGTGTACGAGCTCTAATTTAATCAGCATGTAGTCATCATGTACGCCACCAGCACTCGAGGCCATGAAGTAATTGAAATGATTCAAGCTTGTTTAATAAAGTAATTTCAATTATAGCAAGAGTTGAGTCAGAAAATGTCAGCTGTACAAAGTTTATGCTGCCTGGAATCAGCAATAGGGCACCAAATGCTCATAGAAGAAGTGTGATTATGGGAAGAAGTTGTACATTTTTAGGCTTTGAAATACCTTTGCTCACATCAAATGAGCTTCTCCTGTGTGATTTGTTAGTCAAGGAAACAAAATTTAATTATGTCCTGAAATGTGGTGTATGGAAATTTATATAAAGCCAAGAATTTTGAGCAGAAATGATCAGAAAGCTCATCCGCTGTCTTCTAAACATAACCAGCAGCCAGCCCTTCCCCAGAGCCTTGGCCACCACCCTCCTCAATCCAAGTCATCACTGATTTTAGGAGCCACTGATGACAGAGTGCAGCTCTATATCCTTTCCTTCTCATTGAAAAGGAAATGCTACCAGTTTTCATTATAAAATATGAGTACATTAAATACATAGTTAAGGCAATTTTTCCATCATCAGATAATACAAAACATTCTCAGCAATGTTCAATGTAGTTCTGTCAGTCTCTCACAAGTCATAAACTCTAACTTGTTTTCCATTCACTTTATTTTCTTTTCTCTTCCCTATACCCTTTTTAATCCTCCCAGCCAGTACTTCTCCTGCCATGTTTTAGCCATTTAAAGGCCTAATAGTTTTACTACTCACAAGATCTTTAATCCTCAAATTATCATCCTATTGTTCTTTTGCTTCCCTTTCTTTGAGTGAGAAGATTTTTCTTAAAGCTATTTCTTACCCATAGCTGTTAAATAGATCAACAATGCGAATACCTGTGTGCAATTTATTATCATATGACAGTAAGTCCCTATTAAATCTTTTTTCTTTAAATTCATCTGTTCTCTTTTAAACAAGTCATCTCTCATCTTGATCACATTTAGTGTAGGTGAATTTGACCAACATAGACAACAGTCCATTTCAGCTGTGAGGTTGTGGTTGCCCCCAAAGATGATAGGACTCTTGGTGACTTCATCAACGCTACCACTGTTAGAAAGTCCTTTAGGTTTAGTTCTAGGAATCAGCATCCATGGATAACAAAGAGACTGTGACTGTGCTGAATGAAGACAGTATCTACTCCACAACCACACCTTTAAATACTCCCTCTCTACTAACCAGCTCTAGCTGTGGCATAACCCAGCCAAACTTCAGGTGTGACCATGATGCCATGCATCAAGGTAAGTAGCATCCAGTGGCTTTTGAACAAATATGTGGTCATATAGCATGGTCATGTAACATCTTACTGGTGAGTGGGAGAATTAAAAATAATCTGACTATATTTTTGACAAAGGCAAAATTCTCCCTGAAATTGAATATCAAGGGGATTGTGCTCTTATAAGCATTGACACCAAACTTTCCCCAACTAGAACTTTAGAAAAAAGAGAAGTGAGAAATTAAAGGTTCAAGACGCACAAATGAAATTCCTATGGATTTGAGCCATTTGGTTTTTCGTATACAAATCTTCCAAACATGCATTGGAAAATAATGGGGTTATGTAAGATAATACATAAAAATTTACTTTCCGCACATTTCCCCTCACTGATCTGCTCAAAACCCTAGCTAATATACTCTCAGTTGAAGGATATAAAAAATAAAAAGTTCCTGGTTTATGTAGTTCCTTTTCTTTATAACCCTCAGAGGAGTGTATAAATGCAAGATCATTGTGAGTCTGACTTTATAGATGGGGAACTTGAGGCTCAGAAGGTAAATGGGATAACCACGGTCAGGCACCCATTGAATTTGAAAGAACCCAGTCCTCCTAAATTTTAATTTGCCTTATTACCCAGAAGGCCATGCTGCTGCTTTAGTAAGGGAATTGTGCTCTTCTAAGTATTGACGCCAAACTTTCCCTACTTAGCACTTTAGAAAAAAGAGAAGTGAGAAATTAAAGGTTCAGATATCTTTTAGAATGAAGTGGTTATGACAATGGTATTCTTTGCTGAAATACTCTAATTTTTATATCATTTCAGAAGAAATCCTTCTATATTCAGAGGGTTTCTGATGTGCTGAGATAATGATACCAACTCCTTACAGAATAGCAATATCTACTTCTGCTCTTTTCATGGTTGTGAAAAGGAGGGTTTTTTTTAAACATGACATGAAAAGCTTCTAAAGGGTAATAGATGAATTCAGAATAGAAATGCAGACAAACTGCTAAAATTGTGAACAGATAAACTACATAAAAAGTCTTCTCATTGCAAATCTTTCCAAAAAAGAAAATGCAACAAAATTAAAATTTAAAAATTGTTCCATTTATGATTCAATCATGCCCAAAGTTCTCCAATGTGTGTAAGATGGGTGTCTTGCCAATTCTTAGGTGTCAATTGGAGAAACAAAAAGAGAAGAGCTCTGTGGAATTCACAGAGGTACCCTGAGAATTTGTCAGCCTTTCCAGTCTTCCACTCGGCTTCTCTGCGTTAATGAGAATTCACTGAGGCCACAGGAGGCCTTCGTGCAGTGTTTTCAACTGCAGGTAATATTATATCCCAACATTGCATTACCTATTGGTTTCAAAATGGCGTACCAATACCACCCAGTCCTCTGTGACCTTATAAGGATGTGTGTTATTGGATGAAGTCATAGACCCAGAGGATTTATTATCTCCAATAGCTATAGGGGATATATCATCATAAAAGTGATGGAAATTAAATCTCAGTTCTATAATTCACTGAACTTTACATCTGTTGTGATCTGTAGGTACATCTGATCATCCACAGACTTATCTGAGTAACAATCAGACTTTTCTAGCCCATACCTTTACCTACTGTGGTAGAAAATTTAATTTTTACTTTGGACAGAATAATGTCAAGGATGCTCAGATCCTGTTACGTTCTACTCATCATCTTCCATACACACTTTCCACACAACCAGAAAAACCTTCTGCATTCACACCGAGTCATACCTTCAATTCTCCCTTTTAGTGGACACATTACCCTTTTATCAGAGGAGCCAGTGAGCATCAAAACCTGTCTCTCAGAGAGAAGTGCTAAACAAGGTGTCACTTTGATATAGTTCTATACCGAATTTAGATTATTTAGATTCTATTTTTGACTATATTATACAGCAACTATGAAAGTCCCCTGAATTTTCCTGCTGCCAGTCCCTCTAAGGAAACTTGTTACTAGTACTGTAACATTATTACACAGAGTGGGTAGTCTGTGTTTTATGGATTATGCTGATTACTCTTTTAGAGCAAAAACTTGCCTAGCTTCTGTATTTTAAATGTTTATTCCTTAAAATTGAGAGAGGGTAGGTCTTTGGGGACATTGGTCAAGAAACTATATGTTTTTGTAAAGATAAAGTGATATTTAAATGACTATCAAGAGAACTAGTGTAGTGAACACTGAGTAACCAAGGGCAGGGCAAAGAATGAGAATAGGAAGAGTAGAAGAAAAGCACTTAAAAAAAAAAAGAAGTACAGCACTTTTTCTTAGAAGAAAGGGGTAGTGCTGTAATTTGGATCTTGAGTACCCCTAAAGGCCCATGAGTTAAAGGATTGCTCCTGAGCGTGGCACAGTGAGAGGTGGCAGAATCTCTAAGAGTTGGAGCAAGTGAGAGGTCTTTATGTCACTGGGGTGCACCCTTGAAAGGGATATGATTACCAGGGTCATGTAGTTACTGCTAAAAGAATTTTTCTAGCATTTGTCCCTTTAAGAAAAGAGACCTTTATAGAAACCATTCCTTCTTATGCAATCCACTGCAGAATCCACTAATTTCCTCTTTCCATTCATCTTCTAGAAATCCTGTATCCAAGACAAATGGGATTTAGTACAGCATGCTTTCAGTGATACCACAATGAGCCAGATTATTTTAAGAATTCTATTCATCAATTCTCAATAAATATTATGATACCAACATTTAGATATTCTAAAGTGACTTTCCTAAGTGGATCCAAAGCTCTTTGGTAATACAAATGCATTAAACCTCCTAATTCCATTGCAAAACAACCTAAGAAGCTAGAGCTAAGACATGTAACTGCATGGGAAGTCACATAGGAATGGTTCATCTCTTAAAAGAAAAGAAAGAGATGGGGGTAGAGTAACAGCAAATTGATTTGAGAAGTAGCACTTTCTTGTTCATTTCTGAGTCCTGTTTACCAAGAAACATTGAATAGCAGTGAAGGATTTGCTTGCTTGTCATTCTGTTAAAGAGGTATTTATTAAGTGGTTATGGAGAGCTGGGCTCTGGATTAGACAAGGGAGATATAATGAAGAAAAGACCTTCTTAATTTCAAATGTGCAGTACAGTGGAGCAGAACTACCTGTTTAGAAAACAATAAAATGGCACATAAGTAAAATAATAGAAGTGTATCTGGAATGGGGAGACAGCATGTAAGGGATAGTAGATAACTTTGTGCTGAGGATTGGAAAGATTTTCAAGAAGAGATTGCCCTAAGATGTAGTATCCAACATGGAAGGTTTAGTATGAACTGGAGAGCACTGTGAATGTTCTCTTTCCAAAGGAAAGATATCCTTCATGATACTAATGAATGCATTGTGACAAATTCTTGTGGTTTCCCTGAAGACAGACTGATTTATGTATGAACTAGAAGATAATGACCCTTCCTGCCTCTATCCGCTATTTCAAGTGTAGTATTGTGAGGGCCAGGCCTATAAATCACAGAAAAGTACTTCTTTTGATAAAGATATGACTGTTCTTTTGGTCTCTGTTTCTCCTGATCTCACAGCTACTTATAAAACACAGCTGGAGTTAGAGCCAGAGAAATAACTAGTCCTGCCCTGTGAAGCTGAGTATTTTTACCCAAACTCACAAACAGTTAAAGCCAAGCCCAACTCCCAGAATAACTAGTCAGATTCAATTCTTACTCCCCAGAGAACCTGCGGGGTCACTATTTCCCAGCACATATCCAAAAGTTAATCGTATATGCAGTTAAGTCACAATGTAACTGCATGAACTACTTAACAGCAGTGTCTGAAGCTAGCGTAGATTTGACTATAGGAAAAAAGAGTCCAAGATCACCATGGCTATAACAACAAAGTTTATTTTTCTCTTACACAAAGTCTAATATGAATGGTGGAGGCTCCCACCTCTCCCCTGTTCCATGACTCGGATCTCCAGTCACATGTCATGTTACTATGTGCTGAACATTCGGTTCCCACGGGTGCCACATCAGGGTAAGGGAAAATAGGAGTAGCACATTCCCAGCCCACTGGCTAGCCTGGTCCTACGGTCCCCGGCCAACTGCAAAGGAGACTGGGAAATATAGGGCCCTATGGGAACATTTGATGAGCACAAACAGTATGTCTTTGTGTTTGTTTGTTTGTTTTTGTATAATCTCCAAAACCAACACAGTGTGTGTCACAAAACATAGACTATCTATTGAAAAAAAGAAAATTAGCAAATAAGTGGAAAAAGAACCTAATATGTTCAATATACTATTTCAGCACTATCTGGAGCTATAAAGATATATAACAAATAATTCCTGCATTCAGGGATATGTGCATCTAATTTTAAAATTAAGCACAAATACACACCCAAGCTGGGGATTTGGCTTAGTGGTTCCACCATCTGCCTCGCAAGCACAAGGACGTGAGTTCAATCCCCAGTACCAAAAAAAAAAATACACACCCAAACTGAGTAAAATTAACCATACACAGTAAAACATATCAAAGAACAAGTCAAGATATAGGGTGATTAGGAAATCCAGTCCTCTATTTATTCATTTGTATCCTCAACTTAAAACATTTCTCTCAGAGGATTCAAAGCTATTTGTCTCAGGGTATTGTTTTACTCTAATGACAAGAAAAAAAATGAAGTAACATGAAGTGATGAAATATTACTTCAAAGGTTTTTGGAAATCTAGTTGCAAATATGAGGGCAATGTTTAGGGATCATTTCTAACATTTTTCCCTCTGGAGAAACAAAATGTCTCCAGAGCTGAGATTTCCCATTTCATATTCCTATGTGGTAGACCCAGCCAAGGCACCCACTTGACCACCACTCAGCTTGATGCTGGATTTCCTCACTGCTGTAGCAACAGCAAGCAAGTGCCACGGTACAAAAGAGAATATTCTTCACAGGAATTCCATGGAACTTTAATATACGAACCTTTTGAAAAGTATTCATTATCTAGCCAAATGCTGACTTTTTTTTTACAAGATGTTATTACTGTAAGTATGAGAAACCCATAATTTTTTATAGCAACATTTTAGCCTGACCTCAGGTTCAAAGGTTTGCAGGTACCAGGTGTATAAATTGTTAGAACATTTCTGAACAGCAAGTTAGCAATATAAATGAAGGGTCTTTAAAATGCTCATATAACAATTAATTGCCTTTATAAACATCAATCATAAGGTAATGCTGACAAAGATTTCATCATGAGGATATTCATACACAATGAATACTATCATTCAGAGAAAACAGAAATTTCCAATTCTGGGGAAATGACTAACCAAAATATATCCATATATGGGAATATTATGCAACTATTAAAGCGTAGTACCAAACGTGGCAGACATTATCAAAATTCTAAATGATTATTCTTTGAGCCAATATTTTCACCCTTAGGTCTCTTTATAACTCAGAAAAGCTTTGACAAATGTGTGTGAATACAATTTCACATTTAAAGATGTTTGCTGCAACAAATATCCATTACTGGAAAACATGGATAAAGATTTATCTAAATAAAAGAAAACCTAAAATGCTAAAAAGTAAGCTCAAAATTTACTAAATTATGTTATTTAAATGTTGATTAGTTATCAATTGATAAATCAATAACTTGGATTTTGTTGCTTTTTAATTTTAAGGATCTGTGTATTTTAATGTTTTATCATGACCATGTATTGCTTTAAATTTAAATTTGTCCTTTAAAACAGTAATAATAGAGAGATAAAAAGAAATAGTTATAGATAATTATATAAAGAAAAATGCTCTACCAAAATGTTAAATTGAAAAACTAGGAAATATAATGTGATATGAACAGTATTATGCAAACTATATAAAAATTATCATAGTAAAAAGACTGGAGAGAAATGAATATGTCAGACTATTAAAAGTGCTTCCCTTTTGGTAGTAGAACTGTGGGAAGGTTATGAGGCAAAGCTCTTCAGCCTTGTATTTTCGCATTCTTTTTGCATTTTCTACAAAGCAAGCATTACATATATAATCAGACAATGGGAGAAAGCTTTAAAAATTAGAAACAAGTATTTAAACAAGCAAAACATCAAGGTGGCCTAAATCAGGAAGTGTCCATGCAATGGTCTGGGAAAGTGGTCCCAGAGACCTAAAGGCGTGGTTGCCAGCCCATGGTGCTGTTAGGAAATGGTACAGCCTTTAAGAGGAAGGGCTAGCCATACCACGGCCCCAGGCCACTGTGGAGCGGAGCCCCACCCGGTGCCAAGAAGGTGAGCCTTGAGGTGCCAGCATCCCCTGCCCCCGTGGCTGTGCTGAGCCATTACCTGGATCCACACCACAGAGTTGCAGGGGTCATAAGGGACATTGTTCTGAGCTCCAGAAGATAGAGCAGAAGTGAACAACAGAAAGACTGCCTCTCTGAGGCTCCTTGATGAAAATTAAAGCCCACCAGAAAAGTGAAGAAAATCTCTGCAATAAAGGCACACCAGACCACCTTAGTTGGGGGAGAACTGCTGTGGACCAGAGTGGCTCAGCCACAAGCAGATCCCAGCCAGGGCTCCACCCCAACCCCAGAGGCTCGGGTACACCAGCCCAAGCCAAGGGCCCATTTGGAAAAGAGGTGCACAGGCACACAATCAACAGCCAGAAGTTCACCCCGATACCGTCAGTAACTATTTGAGACCCTGGGCAGAAGCTTGCTCACACAACAGGAACTGGGGTACACAGCCCCCAGGCAAAGGCCCTTCCAGACAACAGCTACTTAAGTGCCCTAGCCAGAGGCACACCTAGATACCATACCAAGTGTGCACTGGCCCCAGCCAGAAACCCACCTAGACAACAGGTCAGCTCAGGGATCCAGAAGGCCATCTTTCCGAACCCAGGAATTAGTGTACTGGTGACCAGCAGAGAAAAGGCTGCTTGGTGGCTTGCTGAGAATTCAAGACCCCTGGGGGGAGCAAAAAGTTGCCTCAAAAAAGGCTCAGCAGGTTGCATCTGTTGAAATGAGAAGACACAGAGAAGGTGAGCCGGTCCCAGCACCTGAAAGGAAGCTCCCCCACCACCATCCCAAGCTCCTAGGGCAGAGAAGCTGAGCCAGTCCCAGCACCTGCAAAGAAGCACCCCTGCTGCCATCCCAAGCTCCTAGGGCAGAGAAGCTGAGCCAGTCCCAGCACCTGCAAGGAAGCTCCCCTGCTGCCATCCCATGCTCCTAGGGCAGAGAAGGTGAGCTGGTCCCAGAACCCACAAGGAAGCTCCTCCGCCACCATCCCAAGCTCATAGGGCAGAGAAGCTGAGCCGGTCCCAGCACCTGGAAGGAAGCTCCCCGCCACCATCCCAAGACCCTAGGGCAGAGAAGGTGAGCTGCACAGGCACAAGAAGCACCCCCCCACCAGCCGTGGAAATGAGAAGACATGTAAACAAACCTCAAAAATGGACTTCTGGATCACCTACAGTAACCTCAAAGGGAAACAAGATGGAACAATCTGACACTGAACCACCTGGACTCTCTGAACTGGCAACAAAAGAGGATCTGGGAAAAATGAAATCAGAAATAATTACTCAGATAACAGCAAAGATTGTGCTCATGGTGCAAGACATGATTAAGAAATCTAGAGAGGACACAGATAAAAAGTAGAGGATCTGAGGAACATGATGGAATCCCAACATAGGAAACATCCTCTTTGCAGATCAAGTAGATTTCAAACCAACACTGATTAAGAGAGACGAAGGAGGACACTACAACCTTGTAGAGGGAACAATGAAAGAGAAAGAGATGACAATCATAAATATCTATGCACCAAACACTAGTGCACCCAACTATACAAAACAAATACTAACGGACATGAAAAGTCATATACGCACTAATACAATTGTAGTGGGGGAACTCAACACCTCACTGTCACAAATAGATAGATCAACTAGACTAAAAATAAGGAATGAAATACTAGAACTCAATCGAACTCTTGAACAAATGAACTTAACAGATGTTTACAGAGCCTTCCACCCCGCAAAATCAGAATACACATTCTTCTCAGCTGCACATGGGTCATTCTCCAAAATAGACCACATACTCACATATAGAACATGTTTAAGTAAGTGCAAAGGAATTGAAGTTATCCCCTGTATAATATCAGACCATAGTGTGAAGAAATTGGAGATCCATAGCAAAAGAAACTGGAAAACTTTCATAAACACTTGGAAATTGAACAACACACTTCTGAATAACCAATGGGTCACAGAGGAAATTAAAGAAATCAGACAATTCCTTCAATTAAATGACAATGACAATGCAACATATCAGAATCTATGGGACACAATGAAAGCAGTCTTATGAGGGAAATTCATAGCAGTGAATACACATATTAGGAAAACAGGACTAACCAAATTAAACAACCTGATGCTGAACCTCAAGCTTCTAGAAAAAGAAGAGCAGGACAACCCCAAAGTGCATACAAGGGAGGAAATTATAAAGATCAGAGGAGAAATCAATGCAATGGAGACTAAGAGAACGATACAAAAAATCAATGAAGCCAAGAGTTGGTTCTTCAAAAGAATCAAGAAAATTGACAAACCCTTAGCCAACCTTATCAGAAAAAGGAAGGAAAATGCCCAAATCCATGCAATCAGGAATGAAAAGGGTGAAATGACAACAGACCCAGCAGAAACCCAGAGGATCATCAATACCTACTTCCAGAACCTATACACCAATAAGATGGACAACACAGAAGAAATGGACAGATTCCTAGATACATATAAATTACCAAAGTTGAACGAAGAAGACCTAAAAATTCTGAACAACCCAATCAATGAATGAAATTGAAAATGTAAGTAAAAACTTATCAACTAAGAAAAGCCCAGGCCCTGATGGCTTCACTGCTGAAATCTACAAGACATTTGGTGAGGAACTGATGCCACTACTGTTTAAACTTTTCAATGAAATTGAAAGGGAAGCAATGCTCCCAAATTCATTTCTGGAAGCAAGCATCACCTTGATCCCCAAAGCAGAAAAAGACCCAACTGAAAAAGAGAACTATAGGCCAATCTCACTAATGAACATAGATGCAAAAATCCTTAATAAGATAATGACAAACAGAATGCAGAAGATCATTAAGAAGATCATACATCCTGATCAAGTGGGATTCATCCCAGAGATGCAGGGATGGTTCAATATATGCAAATTAATCAATGTAGTACACTATATCAATAGAGCCAAGGACAAAAACCATATGATTATCTCCATAGACACAGAAAAAGCATTTGACAAAATCCAACATGCATTTATCATAAAAACCCTACAAAAAATTGGAATAGATGGTCTCTACCTCAAACTGATAGAAGCCATCTATGAAAAACCAACAGCCAATATCATACTAAATGGTCAAAAACTGAAACCTTTCACACTAAAATCAGGAACAAGACAAGGATGTCCACTATCACCACCCTTGTTCAATATAGTTCTGGAAACATTAGCCATGGCAATTACACAAGAGAAAGAAATAAAAGAAATAAAGATAGGTAATGAAGAAGTCAAATTGTGATTACTTGCAGATGACATGATACTGTATATAGAAGACTCCAAGAACTCCACCAAAAGTCTTCTAGACTTAATAACCAAATTCAGTCAAGTAGCTGGTTACAAGGTCAGCACACAAAAATCAATAGCTTTCCTCTACACAAATGACAGACTCACTGAGAGAGAAATAGGGAAAAGAATTCCTTTCACAATAGCATGCAAAAAACTGAAATACCTAGGAATCATCCTCACGAAAGAAATCAAAGACCTCTTCTCTGAAAACTATAGCACTCTGAAAAGAGAGATTGAAGATGATATCAGAAAATGGAAAGACATCCCCTGCTCCTGGGTAGGAAGGATTCATATAGTGAAAATGGCCATACTTCCAAAACTGCTATAGAGATTTAATGCAATTCCAATTGAGATCCCAGCAGCATACTTCATGGACCTTGAGAAAACAATCCAAAAATTCCTTTGGAACAAGAAGAGACCCAGAATACCAAAAGCAATTCTAGGTAACAGAGACATGGCAGGGAGTATCACAATCCCCAACCTGCAACTATACTACAAAGCTACTGTGATAAAAACAGCATGGTACTGGCAAAGAAACAGACTTGAGGACCAGTGGAACAGATTAGAAGATGCAGAAACAACTCCAGACACACTCAGCCATCTCATCTCCGACAAAGGAGCCAAATATCCTCACTGGAGGAAAGATAGCCTCTTTAATAAATGGTGCTGGAAAAATTGGGCTTCAACTTGCCAAAGATTAAAACTAGACCTGTATCTCTCACCATGCACTAAACTAAAATCAAAATGGATTAAAGATCTAAATATTAAAATAGAAACTCTGAACCAGTTGGAACAGAAGTTAGGTAGAACCCTAGAAGACATTGGTGTAGGAAAAGATTTTATGAACAAAACCTCAGTTGCCTGTGAACTAGCAAAAACAATCAACAAATGGGATCTCTTCTTATTAAAAGGCTTCTACACAGCAAGAGAAACCACCAGCAGTGTGAAGAGACAACCCACAATGTGGGAAAAAATTTTCACCTGCTCTTCCTCAGACAAAGGTCTACTATCTCGAATTTATAAAGAACTTAAAAAGATCAGACCTCCCAAATTTAAAGACCCAGTCTGAAAATGGGCATCTGAAATGAACAGACATTTCTCACACAAAGAAGTAGAAATAGCAAATAAATACATGATAAAACGTTCAACATCACTGGTCAATTGAGAGATGCAAATGAAAACAATGCTGAGATTCCACTTCACTCCAGAAAGAATGGCTGCTATCATGAAATCAACCAATAACAAATGCTGGCAGGGCTCTGGGGAAAGAGGAACCCTGCTGTACTGCTGGTGGGAGTGTAGACTGGTGCAACCACTGTGGAAATCAGTATGGAGGTACCTCAAAGAACTAGGCCTGGAAGTCCCATTTGACCCTGCTATTCCACTGCTGGGGATCTTCCCCAAAGAATTCAAAGAATCATACCACAGTGATATATGTGCACCCATGTTCATAACAGCACAGTTTGTAATAGCTAAAACTTGGAAACAGCCCAAATGCCCATCAACTGGTGACTGGATAAAGAAAATGTGGTTTTTTTATAAAATGGAGTACTACTCAGCCATAAAAAATGATAAATTAGAGACATTTCTAGCTAAGTGGATGCACATTGAGGCAATACTCTTAAGTGAAATCAATAGGACACACATGTATAAATACTAAATAGTTTCTCTGGTGTGAGAAACTGAAAGTGTAAATAAGGACTAAATGTATAATAGGTAATGTGAAATAAGAAGAAAAGGGGCAAAGGGGAAGGAAGTGGGAGGGCTAGGGGAAAGGATAGAAGGGAATGGGATTAATAGGAGAAAATGGAAAAATGGGAACAAAATCTTTGTAAATAGGGAGGAATGGAGGTGTTGAAGGAAGGGCTGAGCAAGGGTGAAAAATAAGAACCAAGAGAGACTATGTAAAGGTGCAAATTTCCAATGATGAATGTCATTATATTGTATACCTAAAATGTACCAATGATTAGAATGAATAATTGATAATGCAAAATAGGAAGAAAAGGTCCAAAGGGGTTGGAGTAGTGGGAGGGGCAGGGGAAAGGAAAGAAGGGAAAGGAAAAATGCTGAGAAATGGAAAAAATGGAAATAAAGTCTTTGTACATAGGGAAGGGTGGAGGGCGTGAAGGGAGGGCTAGGAATGGGGAAAAAATAAGAACCAAGATGCATTATGTAAAGGTACAATTCCCAATGAGAAATGTAATTGTGTTGTATACCTACAATGTACCAATAAAAGAATTTAATTTAAAAAAAAGAAATCCAACAGAAAACAAAATTCTATGAGCAGTGAGAGAAAAGAAACAAATTACATACAAAGGAAAGCCCATCAATATCACAGCAGACTTCTCAATGCAAACCCTCAAGACAAGAAGAGCTTGGACTGATGTATTTCAAGCCCTAAAGGAAAACAGCCTCCAACCCAGATTGATGTACCCTGCAAAACTATCTTTCAAAGTTGATGGAGAAATAAGATACTTTCATGATGAAGAGCACCTCAGGAACTTCATGAATACCAAACCCACACTCCAGAAAAGTTTAGACAATACCCTAGGAAAAAGACAATGAGGATCACAGCCCCAGGAAAAGCAGCAGAATGAATCCATTGGACGTGACAAATTAAACGCAAAGGGGGAGAATCCAACAAAAAGAAAATGTCATGACAAGCCTTTTAAAACTTTTAACTTCATCTCCCTAATGAATGTATAATTCAATCTTGTTATTGTATTGATTAGTATTTTTCTGATTCTAGAGTTGCACACCTTTCCTTGTGCTATACTGGCTATTTATCATCTTCTTATGTCTACATTTTAATTGGGTTGTCTATTAATGAGCTCCATGAATTCTTTATATATTCTGGTCATAGGTTATATGCATTGTACATATGGTCTGTTTAAGGACTACTTTTCATTTTAATGATGTCATTTAAAGTTCTAAATTTTGATGGAATCTCATTTATCAATTTTTTTCTTTTATACATCATGTCTTTTGTATACTAGGAAGTTCTTGCCTACCCTAAATTCATGAACATTTTCCCTTATAATTTCTTCTTAAAGTTTTATACTTTTAGGCTTTCATATTTAGGTTCATAGATCCCTTCAAGTTATTTTCATGTATGGAAATAAAGGGTTGAGGTTAATTTTTTATATACGAATACCAAATGTTCTAGTGCCCTTTGCTGAAAACACTGTCTCTTCCTCGGCTCTTGAATTGAGTTTATATTCTATAAAATACTAATGTTAAATAATCTTTCAAAACTCAGTGGAGCATATATGTGTGGTTCTATTTCTAGATTTTCTGTTTTATTCAAACGATCTATATGTCTTTCCTTACACCAACACTGCCTTGATTACTGTAGCTTTAGAAGAAGTCTTAAAATTAGGTACTAAATGTCTTCCAACACTGTTTTTGTTTTTGGGTTTTGGGTTTTTTTAAACTTTTCTAGGTCCTTTGTACTCCTACATAACTTTTAATTTCAATATCCAATTCTTCATTTATACCAAGTATACACAGAGCTGAAGTTTTATATATACCTTGTGTTTTCTAATCCTGCTAAATTCAAGTACAAGTTCTAGGGGGTCCCAGAAATTTCTTAGTATTTTCTCTGTAGATGAGCATTTCATCTACATATAAATATTTTGCTTCTGCCTTGCCAATCCTATCCTAATTCTGTCATTTTATTGCCAGACTATTTTGGTTGGGCCTAGGTTTCAAAGTTTAATGGACAGATAAAGAGTAAGCATATCTGCCCTTGTTCCCCACCTTAAGGAGAAAGCATTGTATCTTCTCCGTTCATATAAGGTATTCTCACTGGAAGTATGGAGTACATGTCTTTAATCTGTTGAGAAGGTTCTGTTCTACTTCTAGGCTCCTGATAGCTTTTACCATGAACAGCTGTAGAATTTAGTCCAATACTTTTTCTGCAACTACTGATAGGATCATATGGCTTTTTCCTTTCCTCTGTTAAAATGATGACTTAGGAGGGTGGATCTTCCAATGCTGAACCAACACTGCAATCCCTATAATGAAACCACTTTCTACATACTTTCAGATCTGATTTCTAATAGTTGTATTGTTAAACAAATTTTTATCTATGTTCATACTTTTTTCTTCTATTAACTTTATCCAGTTTTAGGATTAACACAATGTTGAGTTCCTAAAATGAGGGGAAAAGTGTTCCTTCTTTTTTCTCCTTTAAATGTTTGATATAATTCATCAGTTAAAATGTATATAAGCCTGTTGTCATATAGGTAGGTTTCCAAGCTAGAAATATACTTTCTTTAACAGGTGCTATTCAAATTTTATATTTCTTCCAGAGTCAGTTTCATTAATTTGTCTTTCAAGGTACTTCATAGAAGTTGTCAAATTTATTTCAAAAAAGATTTTTGTAATATGCTTTCTATATCCTTTTAAATTCTGTAAAATTCGTGATAATGTCCTCTCAGTCTTGATATTGTAATTTTTTAAATGTATAATTGATATTGTGTAATAGGAAGAAAAGATCTAAAGGAGCAGGGAAAGTGGGAGGGGTAGGGGAAAGGAAAGAAGGAAAAAGGAAAAAATGGAAATAGGGAAATAGGGAAGGGTGGAGGGGATGAAGGGAGGGCAGGGGAATGGGGAAAAAAATAAGAACCACAATATGTCATGTAAAGGTACAAGATCTCGATGATGAATGTAACTGTATTTTATACCTAAAATGTACCAATAAACTTAATGGAAAAAGTTAAAAATTTAAAAAAAAGAGGAAGGTCTAGTAGGTTTCTTCAGGACACTGTGAGTGTGCCACTGAAGGGCACTGTGGGACACTTGACCCTTCCTTTCCCTTTTTCTTTTTGCTTCTCAGCCATGAGGCAAACGGTTTTGTCTCACACATAACAAGCTATCTCACTGCCAAAAAGCAGCAAGCCCAACTGATCATGGGCCAAACCTGTGAGGCAAAATAACCCTTTTCTCTGTAAAAGTTGATTATCTCAGGTGTCTGTTATAGAATCAGAAAGCTGACTAACACAGTCCAGATGGTAACAATATTTTCCCAAGAGATGCTCTTTATTAAAAGAACTTTCTTGCATGCAATGCTCTATCTTCTAATCCTGTTTCATGTGACCATCTGCTCACCTGCTCAAATAAGACCACCTGCTCCTTACAAACAGCAGGTGTAACTAGAATGTCGTGAAACTCATTTTTTCTGTAGTCCCTTCTAGTGTGCTAAAACACAGCCACAAATTCTTTGATTTTTTTTCACTAGCATGTGGGGCCTATATCCCACCTCTTGAACTGGGTCATGATTGTGACTACTTCAATGAATAGAGCTTGGCAGAAGTGAGACAAGGAGACTTTTGAAGCTAGATCATTAAGGATCATGCAGCTTCCTCCTTGCTTCCTTTTTTTAATTTTTATTTTTATTAACACATGTTTACAGTGGGGATATTCTTGGTGCCCTGAACTGCCAAGTAAGAATTCTGGCTATGCTGAGGCCAACACACTGTTGCAAGGCCCAGGCCACGTAGAAAGACACATACGCACATCAATCAGCAGTCTCAGCTGAGTCAACCCTTCCATTCAACCCAACCCAATCCACTGCCAAACATGTGAGAGAGGACGAAGATGATCCCAGTCCCCAGCCACTTTGAGTTGTCCCAGGTGAGACCCAGACACTGTGAAGTCTCTGTACATTCTGAAATGATGGCAAGACTTCTACTCCGTGTCCTGATATGAAATCCATGAACCAATGATATTGTGGGCTTTATGCCTCTAATTTTGGGATGATTGCTATGCAGCAATAGATAAGGAAATTATCCCTTCTCCCAGTACATGTGCAAATCCACGATCTTTTAATAGTCAATAACATGTTCCTTAATATGTAGAAATAAATTTTCAAGATTTTTGCTCTGTTGCCAGTGATACCCGAGTCCCCTTGAAATTACAATCCTTTACTTATTGCCTTAATGATTCGTTGAATGATTGAATCATTGTAATGTTTGTTTTGAAGATTTGGCATTTTCCTAGTGATGAAAATATTAACCTTCTTCTTCCAGCTATTGGATGTAGTTGCCACATAATAATAGGAAGCATATATAAAATATCTTCAAAAGTTTTCAACTATTATTGACATTAAACCTCCCAATTTTTCAGTCTATTAGCTATTAGGCATTAATATCTTCTCATTTTAAAGTGAAAAAGTTAAGCACAGAGAAATTCAGCAACTTACCTAAGGCTGCACACTGGCAAATGGCAAAGCAAGGGTTCAAGCTAGACAGTTTGCAACCAGAACCCCTGCTTTAAACCATTGCACTGAGTTCTCCCTTCTCTTTCTGTTCAAAGTAACAGCAACTTTAAACTCTAAAAATAGACATCTAAGAGCTAATTGTGGACAGCCAGCAGTCTCACTGCTGCGCTTCCTAAAAGATAGGCCATGTTTCTACTTCACTATTATTGTGTGTGTATGGAACAAAAAAGGACAAAAAGCAATCCAGAGATCCTAAGCTATATAAATCAAAGAAGGACAAAGAAAATGTAGAAAGTAAAGGTGGAACTGGAGCCCTGTACAGTAAATCCAAGTAAATGACCAAGCATTTCCAGACCAAGGGCAGCTGTGATGGTTAATCTTAATTGTCAACTTGACTGGCTTGCAAAATTAGTAATGGATGTGCTGATTGGGTCATGGGGGCATGACTTTGAGGACTATATCCGGTCCCTGGGCCTTTGCTCTCTGGTGCTCTTCCCCTTCCCCTGCTCTCTGCCTTTATTCACTATGAGGTGAACAGCTTCCCTCTGCCATGTCGTTCAGCCATAATATTTATGCCTTGGACCCAGCTGACCATGGGCTGAAATCCCTGGAACCATGAGTCAAATTATACTTTTCTTCCTTTAAGTTACAAGCATCAGGCATTTTGTCCCCATGACAAAAACAAATAATATAGCATCTAATGATAAATCAGTTCCAAAATATTTATTTAAATTTATAAAAGAAGGAAGAAAAGGAAAGAAGAGTGGGAGAGCAGCAGCAGAGAAAAGAAGGCAAGAATAAAGGAAAGGAGGGAAGGAGAGAGGAAGGGGTGAAGGGAAGGAGAGAGAAAGGCAGGAAGTTTGGTACAGTAGTAATGGACTGATTGAAGAGATTCAGGTCAATGTGTGTGAGGACAGAAAGAAATTTTTAAGTGGCTGAAAATATGAAAAACAATCTGATTTAGGGGTTACAAAGGACTTCAAAGAGGAAGTACAAATAAAAGATATCTACCTTTGAATAAATTCAGTCATGAAAATATTCCCATTCACTGAATTTCAGTAAGCAGAAATGTTCTTCAAAGATGGGCAAAAAAAAAAATAAATGTGTTTGGCATCTGGAAATTTTACAGGACTAAGTAGAGAGACTGGTTATTTAATAATCTGTGACCCAATTATATCTAAATCTATTTCAGATTCTCTGTGCAGTGAAGGAATTACCATGGCAAATAAGATGGAAGGAGGTAGACTGCATTAACATTTAAAATATAATCTCAGCCATGAATAATGTTGACTTTTTGGAAGGAAGAAGTTAATCTTTTAAAGAAACATAAAAAGTTTGAGGAGATGAAAGTGCTAATTACCTTGATTTGATCCTTACACATTGTATTGAATTATTACTATACCCCATAAATATATATACAAATAGTATTAAGTTAAAAAAAAACTAAAAACTCATGCCTTTAGAAGCAAAATACAGAATTTTATAGAAAAATAATCAATTATCATCATACAAAAATGTCCATTTTGTAAAAAAAAAATTGTTATTATATATAAGATAATACCAATTGTAAATATTCTTTAGAAATAATGAAGGGAATACACTTCTAGAAATCTCCCTCTTTAGAAAGGTTATTGATTTAAAATGAAGGGCTCAGTACAAGCACAAACAACCCCAAACATGAGACCATGTGCTAAATACTTATTGAGTATTCATCCTGTGCAATAGGCCCTGGAACTCTAATAATAACTCACTTAAATGTTCCTTGAACATTTCTCAAACAAATCAAAGCATTGATTCTAAGGATGGTTTGGTTTGGCAATGCCCCTTCTTGTGTCAAATACTGAATATTTTTCTGTTGTAGGAGAAACATTCACCACTGGTCCACTCTTAGTACTATTTTACCCATGTGAACATCCAAAAGTTGTAGAGAAGCTAATCCGATAGCATAAAGGGTAATAGTCTCAGAGGTAAGATCCTGTGAACACAGCCCTGGGATGAGTACATAGGTCAACTACCCACATACTACAAAGCCATGCTAGTTATATGGCAATGTAATCTTTTACCTCCTCAGTAAAATAATTAACACTTAAACTTTAGCTACATTCACAGGTGAGGGAGGAAAAAGCCCCAGAAAGATTTACTTAACTGGGGTTAACAACCTAGGACCATGCTCTTTCTCCTTGTTTCATGATACCTCTATTTTTCTTATCTATTGTCTGCTTTTTTGTTGTTAGACCTCCTGAATGTGTAACAAAAATCTAATGCAAACTTGAATAAAAAGAAGGGATTTATTCTTTCAAATAACCTAAAAAGTCTAGACACCGTAGGACTTCAGTCATGACTGAATCCAGGGGCTCAGCTTAAACTATTAGTACTTATTATTCTCTTCGTGTCTTGATTTTACTTCTCTTTGTGGCTCCTTTTCAGGGAGATTTTCCCCTTATATTCACACACAGGACCTGCAATTATTCTATAAAATCTCAGAGATCTTATCTTATTGGACCATCTAGGTCATGTGACAATTCTCAACATCCAGAAAGTAAAGTCAGCCTCCCCCAAACCACAAAGAATGAGGGTAGAGGAAGAATGGTTCTCCCAAGAAAGACGTCTAAGGACCAGAAAATAGATGATGGGCAGGCAAAAAATAAAAAATTCAGTATCCGTGACACTTTTATTCAATTCTGTGTAAATGTGTCTCTTGTATCAAGTTTCCATCCACCTTCTTCTAGGTATCTCTACTCTTGGATCACATCTTTGCTCTGATCTATAGGATTCACTTTGGAAAATTTCCCATTGAAGACTATACACACCACTGACCAAGTGTTTTCTACTACAGTGTCTCTAGATTACTAAATAGAGATACTTAAAGTATCTCTAGATACTTTAAGGAAAGGTTTTACATTTTCTGTGCTCTCCAAACCTTAGGAAAGTGGACCTTCATCTTACATTTACCCAGCATAATCAGACCTGAAAGGCCCTGTGGGGTGAGTCACGACTGGGAATGTGAATGAAAGAATTAACCCTGCACTGACAGTTCCTTTATCTCCCTACCCTCTAGCTGCTCTATCACCACTTTGAAAAGGCCATGAAGAGTTTCCAGTCTGGACTGCTCTGCATGAATGTCCTGGCTCTTGGATGGTGAGAAAGCTGGGGTGAGACGCCCCACCTCGGCTCCCTTTGCACTCATGAGACAGCACATGGCCTGTGTGGTCCAAAGCAAAGGAACCCAAATGAGCAGGTGGTGGGCACAACAGATCTGTCGCAGCTCCGTGATGTGCTGTTTCTATGACCTGTCTGAGCCACTATAAACACTTTAGGTTTCCTATCACTATGGTTTCCATACAACTTCCACTGTGGTTTCTAATTGTCATTTGCCTTCTCAGGTTATTTTTGATATTTGGAGTTCAGCCATTTATGTATATAAAAATAAACCATCTTATAGGACAGAAACTAGCCCAATAAGACAGAGCTAGAGTTGAGAGTTCTGGATAGCAACTCTGTACTTTAAGCTTCATTCTTCAACTCACTTTAAAATAATGTGGAAGAGTTTGAAGCTATCAATTGCTCCCCGTGGCCATGTATTTAGAATCAGAGGAGAAGCAGACACAGCAGTCAACCAGACATCAAAGTATCGACCTAATTATGGCAGTACCAGATTCTAGACTGTGCCTGGTTCTGCCCGACACGTCTTTCCTGATACTTTCCACAGAGAATAAACCTACCCTCCCTTTACAATGTTAGATTGCAATGCATGAGAAAACTTCTAAGCACATCCATGTAAGGAAGGAAAACCTGAAAGTGCAATGCACAGACCAAGACAGTAAAGGCCAGTCCCTTGGAGAAGGCATCTGTCATGATGTGAACCTCACCCAGAAGAAGCTAGACAACCACTGCACAGCTCTTGCCACCTCCATGAGAAGTGAGTCGCTTGCCGTGACGCGAATGTTTGTACCCACCCAAAAAAATCTCACCTGTGTGAGACTCTGCAGAAAGCAGGGTCTCATCCTTCAATATGGAAGCTGAAAATGCCAGGCAATTGCTGTCCCTGAACTCACAACCTAGACTTGACCAATCAAAGGTTTATACCTGTGTCATTGTTTCAAGGTCAAGTGATTTGAAGAAGACCAAGATGAAACAAGAGAAGAAAGAGGAAGCAAAAGGCTGCTTAGAAGTCACTAAGTGGCAATGGTAGCACCCTGTGCCCAGTCACCTGACATGGCAGGTTCCAGTATCTAATAACTACAGCTAGGCTAGTCCTGTTGTGTGTGGACTGCTTTAGCTGTGGCCGAACTGGATTATAGCTCAGCAAACATTTACTCCCTTCAGCCCTGCTTTTCTCTGTGTAGGCTAAATATACTTTCTTAGTCACTGATGTTGAACCTGCCATGTGACTTGCTCTGGTGAAAGGAACATTAGCCAGCATGATGTGCAGAGGCCTCTAGTGTGCCTGTTCAATGTAGCTTGACAATTATGCTCCAGTGATTTGCTATGAGGAAAGCACACACCAGCAACCCTCTTCCCCTTCCCTGGACCCAGAAAGAACATACATGGAGCACATCTAAGCCCAACCCACAACTGGACCTGAGCCCAACCAACCCGCCACCCAAAGCAGAGGCCCCAGCTGTGCCAGTTTCTTATGGCTGCAGTAACAGTTTAACTATCTCAAAGATGGTAGCTTAAAATAACATGAATTTATTTTCCAGAAATTTGGAGACTCAAAACCAATTTCACTGAGCTCAAACCAAGGTATCAAAGCCATGCTCCCTTCAGAGGGTCTAGGGGAGAAGATATTTCCCTGCCATTTCCAGCTCAAGAAGCTACATTGCTTGGCTCAAGACCCCTCCCTTCCTCCATCTTCAAAACCAGCAGCACCACAGCATCTTCATATCTCTCTGCCCCTCCCAGATCAACATCTGCCTCTGTGCCAAATCTTACCCTTCCTCTCTTTTTAATGAGGGCACTTGTGATGCACTTAGTCCAGGATAATCTCCTCATCTTACTGTCCAAAACTTAGTTCCATCTTTGCCATGGAAGGTTAGAATTCACATCACAGGAATTGGAACCTAGATATGTTGGGATGACAATACTAACCCTGCCACACCGGCCAAGCCATCCACGATTCACCAAACCACAGCCAACGGGCCCCTGAGAATAAGAACAAATGCTCATTGTTCTCAGCTGCAATAGCTAATTAACACACTTAGTTTTCTGAATCCTTCCTCTAGATTTCTGAGTCCCTTTGTATTTTTCAATAAATTACTATTGTGCCTACATGAACTAGGATAGGTTTCTATTATTTGCAACCCAAATAATCTGCCTGATAAAATACTAACCATAACACTTTTGCCAAACTCAAGCAGTGTCAAATGTTAATGTTGAAACATAAAACTGAAATCGAATGGTTTTTCTCACCATAAAGGTCTGTTGGGAAAAAAAATTGACAAAATAGAAAAGTCAGCAGAGATGGGAAACTTAGATGATTGTAAGCACTTCTTTTCTAACCAAAGGAAACTAAATCAAAACCCTAACCTTCAGGTAGAAGAGATGAGTAATTAAGATATGTGTTTTAATACAGAGTGCAGTTGTTAAAATGATTACAATAGTGTATCGTGTCCCAAAGAGGCAGTGACAAGAACTCTGACAAGACTATTGAATCAAATTGGTATTTTTTAAACTTTATTTTAACTCCTAGTCATTTCTATCCAAAAGAGATTCCACAGGTCAGAGAAGTGGCAATGAATTAATGTCATAAAAAAGGTGTAGAGACAGCAGGAAATTGCAGACCATTAGTTAAGCCCTGTGAGTCTTTGCCCTCATTTTACATCTTAAACAAAGTAAAAGAGGACAGTAGATGGAAAGTAACTTTAAAATGTGCTGCCCTGTAAAGGCCAGACACCAGAGCTTGAGGGCATTTATTAGAAGTCAGGACATTAGTGCCAGGGTGAATAAAGAGAATGTAATAGGATTACATTTTACAAAGGGGCCTGACAGATCTATATCAAAGGAAGAATGTCCAACGGACAGAGTGATGGGATAATAGGAAGTAGAATTAAAACTTGGCTTCCAGGGAGACAAAAGGTGATGATAACTTGGAGTACTTCCAAGGTAATGTGGGAATAATGTGCAGGGTTGGGAGCATGTTAGAGCAAAGATACCTTTCATGTTTGGTGAGCATAAGCAAGAGACTGTACCCTCAGACTCCCATATCTGCCTTCCTGGAAACAAGCTGAAGTGCTCCCACTGCAACCCTCCACTGCAAGGATCCCAGCTCTTTCTCCCATGTCAACTATTTACCCAAGAAAGTTCTCCCTGAAGACTGCTCACAAATGAACTAAACTGATGGAGATGTGTCCCCTCTTCCCCAAAAAAGGGGACATTCTTAAAAACATGTGACCAAAATAAAACCATGTGAGTCATAATAACTGAGTTTGGAATACAGACATAGAACTACCCAGGTGTTTCAAAGCAAAAAGAGATTTTACAAATTCCAGAAGTGTGATCTAACTCCAGTCTTCTTCAACATGGCCCCAAAGAGAATGATAAGGGTGTAGCAAGAGTCCTCAGAGGCAGCGAAGCTAGGTCAGGTGCTTCCTGATTATGACAAAAGGCCCAGAGCACCTCAGTAAAAAATACTTGTTAAAAAATAATCTCTTACCTGACAGCAATATTGTACTTGTTGACCAACCTCTCCCACCCCCCATTCCTTTGGGAGCATCTGGTAACTACTATCTACTCTCAACTTCTATGACAACAGCAGTTTTAGATTCTATCTGTGACTGAGATCACTGGGCATTTGTCTTTCTGTGACCCACTTGTTTCATTTAACGTAATTCTGACTTGGGTGAATATACTTTACAACAATGTGGGACTTATTTCAAAGTACATAGTTATTAGAGAGAATTCTAAAAGTTCTTACCACAAAGAAATAGGTGTTTAAAATGATAGATAGGCTGAGCCTCCTAATTTGATCATTACACAATGTATACAAGAATTGAAACATCATATTGTATCCCATAAATATGTACAATTCTATGTCAATCAAAAATAAAAACTAAAAAAACTGAAATGATCTATTAAATGGCTATCACTTAACCATCTGGTCAGATAAACCAAAGCTCTTTATTACCTTTGCAGACCTACTGACTAATGCCCCTCTTTAGAAAGCAGGTAAATCCCTGGTATACCCTTGTACTTCTGCTCCTACCATTTGCTATGCTTACCAAGAGTCAATTATGCTGGTTCCTAAGCCAGCTGCTGCCTGGGCACTTGTCATTCTAACTCAAGAATTTAATTCAATATTAAGGTTACTGATAGAATACGCGTATGTAAAGAGAAGGACTTACTGTTTCTATAGAAACAGCTTGAATTCTTTGGAAAGATTCAATAAAGGTGAGTTGCTAAAAATATTGCTATCAAATTAGCCATGAATTACAAAACCCATAAAAGGATTGGGGAACCTTAAGACTTGAGAAGAATCTTGCAGTTAGACTGCTTAAAAATAGCCATACATTTCACTCTGCTCAAGTGCCTTCAAAGAAGGTTGAAATCAGTGACAATACATTATGGATATATAAAAATGCCATTGTACAGCCTACACAAAATGTCTGCAAATGAAGGTATATTTGATATTTAGAGATAAAATAAATATGTAGATGTGTACCTTTTTAAATTTTCCACATTAACTCATAACAAAAATCTTTATTAAAAAAAGTGAAAATGCATATGACTGAAAAAAGTTTTAAATGGAAGTGGGAAAAATGTGTTGTAATAAATAGATTTCTAACCTAAACAACTCACTCAAAGATTTTGGCCTATTTTAAAATCTATAAAATAAGGAAATAGACAAGATTGTTTCTAAGGATACTTTCAATTGGTATATTTTACAATGTTACTTCCTCTCATAAGAGCTGTTCTATTTGAAAAACTGTTGAAATAGGAGTTAAATTTAGGTGAAGAATCTAGTTCTCCTGGCAAAGGGCTTCCCTCTGGCTGTTGGCAGCCAAGGTGCTGCAGCTAACAGACAAATCACTGGGAATAAAAGATATTGGAGAAAATTAAAGGACTAACTTAAACCCACTAATCCAGGGTACACAGTGTTAAGATTGAAAACGCAGCCTGGTCCCCAGCATTAACTAAAGCTTTTTGTCTCTTTTCCTCACTACAATAGTGCCAACTAAGAATAGTGTCAACTGAGAGAGGTATATAATGGAAAATGCTGACAGATTCTTAACTGGAACAGCCAGAAAAGAGTTGCTTTAATCAGGTGTCTGGAAGCAAATAAATTTTTTAAGGAATGAGGAGAAAGAGAAAATCACTTAGCAGAAAAGAGATGAGCTGGAGGTAGGAATAGAAAATCTGGTGTGAGAGTCATGAGGCTGACAGAAGGCAGATTGTTTAATGCTAGGATTGAGGTCTCTTCCTTTAAACCCCACTCCAGCCCCTCCTGCTCCAGGCAAGTCCATCTCTGGCCTGGCTGTGTCCCACCCCGGAAACCAGTGGCCAGGTGTGGATGTCTGTCCCTGACCCCCTCCCAGGTCTTTCTTCTCACAAAGGAAGTGGTCATTTAATAAAGGCATTTTCATAGCACAGTCATATGTAATGTAGTGCCTTCTAAAGTCTCTTCAGTATAATAAGCAAGGTTACATAAAGTAAACAAAACATCTCCGGTGAAACTTCAAGGCCAAAGACACTTTGGATGCCATGGAGCAGTGTGATTACCCTGAGGTAGATCAGGACTCCTCTCTGATTCTACCTTGAGGCCTTGCCTTTAAATTTTTATTATAGAAATTTTAAAATAAGCCAGAAGTAGAGAGAATAGAAAAAGGAACCTCCATGTAACCATATCCTCTTCAATAATTACCAATATATGGCAAATTTTATTTTATCTACATATCTCCAAATTCTCTTTTTCCTCCATTGGATTATTTTAAAGCAAATCTAGATGGCAATGCATTTCATCCATAAGTATTATGGCATATATCTCTAAGACATTCCTGTATTTCATAGCCAGGAGTGGTCCCACACACCTATAATTCCAACTACGCAGGAGGATGAGGAAGATCGATCATGAATTCAAGGCCAGCCTAAGTAATATATTAAGACCTTGTCTCAGAAAATAAAAACAAAGAGGAGGAGGAGACAAGGAGAGACAGAGAGACAGAGACAGAGAGAAATAGACACCTACATTTCTTAACATAATCACAGTATCATTGTAATAGCTCCAAAAATGACAATTGTAATAATACATTAATTATAAAATATTCAGTCAATGTTCCAATTTCTTTGATATATTTCTTAAAACAATGAGGGTCAGGTAATTGAGAAGAAGCCAAGAACACTGCAAATTTTGGGTTTATTTTGCTATCAAGCAACTTGAAGGCTCATAGACCATCGCATCACAAACATTTCCTAACAGGGAACCCACCGCCTGCCTCTCTTGATGTGTTTCTCCATCCTGCATTTCAAGTCATTCTGCACTGGTTTCTCCTCTCCTTTGAGATCATTACACATGCTGCTTATTTTACAACCTGGTTTGGCTTAAATTTAAAAAGTCACAGGAAGAATCCATTTTAATTCCCACAACATGCCAGAAAGACTAGATTTTGGCACCCAGAAAGGTCAGTATTACACTAGTCAGGAAACAACAAACAGGACTATTTGAAGTGACCTGGAGCACGAGTGATAGAATCTGCCACTAACTGAAGATATAAAATGAATGTTAACAAAGAAAAGGGTCTTGGGCCCAGGGATTCAGCTCAGTGGTGCCACCGCCTGCCTCGCAAGCGCAAGGTCCAGCGTTCGATCCCTGGTACCAAAAAAACAACAACAAAAAAAAAACAAAGAAAAGGGTCTTGAGTTGAACCTCAGTTTACCATGGGCAAGATGCCTGAATTATTTGTACCTCAGTTTCCTCAAATGTTAAATGAAGTCAAAAACAGCTCAATATTTCATGACTGATCTTGAAAAGTAAAGAGGACATTGTATGAAAAATACCTAGATAACTAAACACCCTGGATGTTGGACTTTTAGTGCTGAAATTGGAATAGTACCAGGCAATCCAGGGCAGATGATCCCCTGTAACAGAGTATTTGTTACACAGAAAGCATCTAATAAATATTAATACCTTCCAGCGGTTGTAGCAATTAGTGTTTTCATTCCTAATCAAAGGAAGAAATAATCATTAATTTCCCAAACAACTCCAATATAGAACTTACTCTGTCTCTGAGAAGTGACTGCCTTGAATCTGCAAGTACAGTCTATGCTCCCTGGGTATGAGCTCCTAATTCATGGGTTCTCAAACTGTGGATCAAAATATTTGGGGGGAAAATCATCTGCGTTAATGGAATTTTCTTGTCATTATTCTATAAAAACAAATTGTACGACAGATAGTATAACAATTATTTATATAACATTCACATTAAGGAGTTACAAATAATCTAGAGGTAATTTAAAGTAACCAATAGGATATGCCTAGATTATACGCAGATACTATCCCACTTATGTTAGGGACTTGAACTTCTGTAGATTTTGGTATTGTCAGGATGTGCCTGGAACCAATTCCCACCCATACCAATAGACAATTGTAACCAAATACATTGAAAGGGAGCCTAAGGGTCCACTTCAGTGCACTTGGTCTATAGTTTCCAAACATAATTGAGCATCAGAATTTTCTGAGGAATGCCCTTAAAATGCAGATGCTTGGGCCTTTAGAATTCAGATATTTAGGTTGGGGTGTAAGAATCTGTATTTCTATTGAAGTTCCCTGGCTGATTCTGATGAGCAGCCAATTTCTTGATTAATTCCAAAACTTCTAATCCTCAAGTTGTATGATGCCTAGAATTTTCAAAATTGTCTCATTTCATACACACAGATATATATACACACAAAAAGACCAAATATCTAAGCATTAAAGCTTCCCAAAACTTTACCTGAGTGTTTTGGGATTATTTTATAGGGTTTGGGATTTTTGTTTTGTTCTGCTGGGGTCTTTATTTGTTTTGGTTTGGGGTGTTTTTGCTTAACTTCTTTTATTGGTACACTTTAGATATACAATAAGTTTACATTTATCATTGGGTGTTTGTACCTGTACATGATGTATCTTGGTTCTTATTTTTTCCCCATTACCTCTGTGCCCTTCAGTCCCTGTTGTTTTTAATTGGGTAAAGTAAAAATCACACCATCTGCTTCAGAGCCTCTGGCAGACTTATCCAAGGAGACTCAATCATATTAGAGAGAATGAGTAGCCAAGTGCCTGATTCCTCTGACAGGTGACACGGCTCTGTCCTGTTCTCTTGTAGCGAGAGACTGGCTGTGACACTGCAGACAGGGGAGAACATTTCAGCAGCTGCCCTGCGGTCAGAGAAATGCAGGGATGTGTCTGATTTATACCAGGTCACCATGGCAAGCCAAGGGCAGTGCAGAAATAGGACAGCATGTCCCGAGTGGTAGCCCAGGGTCCATGCTGTGTGGACACAGGGAACACGGCAGCCAGGCCCCAGGTCATGGTAGAGAACCAGAAAGAGGGGCTTCCATTTAAAGGTCATAAATGCTACTCCAAAAGGAAGGGGAAAATTCCTCCTTTCTTGCTCAGTCAAGCCTAAACCAAAGCAAGAGAAGGAGGAAATGTTATTTATTTTCATGAGATGAAAGATGGCGGTATTTATCCACTTCCTGTCAGTCCCGTAGAAGGGCTGGTTTTTCCCAATTCTTCTCACTGGGTCACACACCAAGTTTCTCAGAAGGCAGATTAAGGCAATAAGATAACGGTTGATCTCTGTAGCTTCTCTAGAAAAATGATATTTTTCATTTTCTTTCTAACACCGTATAATATTTGAGCTGATTAGATTTTTGAGTACATGATTCAATGCAGTCACTTCAAAGGTATTATAAAGTACTAAATGTCACAGGAGGGCCTGAAGAAAAAAAAATAATTTCTTTTCCCCAAAATCTTAACCCACTCCTAAGAAATAATTCTGTTTAGGCTGAAATCATGTGTAGTTATATATATTTCTTTTTAAAATAATATCTCTTTCATGTTTGTATTTCTGACATATGTGTAGTTAATTGATACCTTTAGGGCAAGAATCAAACCTACTTTTACACACACTCCTTTTCATAGTCCCCACCATAGTGTTCCACACTCAATATTTTGAAATTGTTCAATTACAAAAATAAATATGTATATCAAGTAATTTATATATTTAAATATGTCAAAGTAAATTATGGATTAGAAGCAATAAGAAAGTGTTATGGACTGCAGGCATAAGATGAACAGAAGGAGGAAACTTCCACTTATTTACCTTTTATACCTCAAAAATTGAATAAAATACTGGTAGAATTCTTGGTAAATGTTTCATGCTTGCTTGGGCATATTCTGTTTTTTGGTTTCTTGGTGGGTTTTTTTTTGTACCAGGGATCAAACTCGGGACCTTGTGCTTGCAAGGCAGGCACCAGAACCACTGAGCTAAATCCCCATCCCCTCTTGTGCATATTCTTAATATGCATAAATGGACATGTGTTTGCTGCATAATCTGAAAAAAAATATTTACAGAGCTAGGGAGTATGAATCACAGTCCATGAACACAAGTATGGTCTCTTTTCACTAGACTGGTAAAAATTCTAACCTCGGCCTTTTCCCTTATTTCAGGGACATGGGGCAGTGAGGGGACAGCAGTCCACACCACTTAGACCCACACTTACTTCTTAAAGCACAGTAGTGATCAGCCCATCCAAGTCAGTGTTGAACCTTGAAAATGAAGTTGGGACTCTAGGTATAGAAAAGAAGTAGAAAAGAAAAAGTGGAATCTGGGCATGATGGAACAGGGCACAGAAGAAAGGACACCAGAGAGAGACTCCCAGACTTCTATCCAAGGGGTAGCTCATTCCCCAAAAAAACAGTCCTACCTGTGGATGGCCATAAACAAAAGTGGTGTAAAAGACCAATTTGCTCTTTTCTATCAGCCATCTTTCCATCTATTAGGAATTCATGAGAAGACCCTCCATGACTTCTTGCTTTTTCTGGACCCTTCCATTTCTTTCAACTTCCCAGGATCTACTTTTGTCTCATTTCTTCCTTGGAAAAGGTTTGCAATGTCCTTGAGATCATGAATGACATTCAAAGCTGTTTTTTTCAGACAAAGGAAGAATTCTACAGTTCATTATATGAGAAAGCTTAGCTTTTTAAATATTTTTTGTAGTTTATAAATAAAGACAAATCTGTTTCTACTGAATAACTCCTACAGGTCAACTTGCATGCACCTTAGGCAAAGTCATCATTTCTTTTCTATAATTAGCAAAGACTTTGCACTAAAAAGAAGGAAAAGAAACATTCCATCCTCCACTGCCATCCAAGAGAAAATGAAAGAGATGGAAGTTAGTTGCCTATTTTGCACTAAACGCTTAATGGAACAGAATTGGTTAACACAGTAGCATGTTCTCAAGAAGCTCAGGCCAGTAGAAAAGATAGACACAAATAACTAATCATAATATGAGTGTTCTCTTAAAAATGCAAATCATGGTGAGAGCACAGATTGGATGCAGTTATTACTGTCTCAAGGTATCTGAAAGACTTCATAGACGACTAACATTTCAACCAAACCTTCAAGTATGGGCTGGAAATGAGCATATGAAAAGAAGTGGGAGGGAGAAGCCCATATGCAAAGGCATGAAACCACAGGCCTGTAGAACCCTGTGCCTGTCATAAGCATGGGTCAGGTAGGGCAATAACAGTGTGGAAAGACAGCTTGGACCAGATGTCCCACAAAGCAAAGAAATAATCATGACAATATGCATAAATTGCTGATCTACCTCCTAGCCTATTAAAAACTACTGTCTCTCATTTACTCTTCATTCTGTGTTTTTCTCATAAAAACCTCTAAGTTTCATAGCCCTCTTGAAGAACTGAAGAATGTCTTTCCACCATACTCTGCATCTACCCCTCCTTCAATGGATGAATTTAAATTCCACAAACATCCTTATAAGAGAAGGTAGAAATGGGGTATCTCATTTTTTTATTTTCCTCTCAATTTGCTAGTGATGAGATTGGAAGAAACTGCTCCTGCAATAGGTATTGATGCCTCCTCTTCCTTTATATTCAGTTTCTAACAATTGCAGCCAAAACCCAATAGCGGGAGAGCACGGACAGGAATAGACAAGTATCCAGTTGCATGAATGTTTACGACCGTTCAATATCTGATATTCTTCCTTTTCTTTCTGAAATAATGGCATTTTTGCCCAAATCAATAAGCTTTGGTGAAAGGAAAAGGCTACACACACTGCAGAGTTAGGTACTAATTGGAGGGAACAAACTGATGTTGATTGCAAGATTCTGTCAATAAAACAGAGTGTTGTTCTTATAAGATCTAATTACTGATGGTTTCTTGCATGAGAGTTTTGAATTTAGGATTAGAGAAATGATGGGGTTTTTTCATTATTTTTTATATCTCCTTCTTCATGTATTCAAACCTTTTCCACTGTCCCAATCTCTGTTTGAACTTCTTTTGAAGGAGTTAGGGAGTAAATCCCAAAAGAATATGGTGAAAGCTATGGTACAGTATATTGCTTGGGCAACTCGACCTTGCTGTTATTTCCACAGTGGATTTAACCTTGGACCAGCAGCATTTCAGCTGGCTCCTGATTCAAACAGAATATTCTTAAGCAAGTTAGGGAGCTCTCTTGTTTTCTTTATAGAGTAAACTATTCACATAATAATTGAAACCATTTTCATCAAGGAAACTAAGCAGTTTTTGGGAAAAGGTAAAAAGAATGTAACATACAAAACTAAGACAGATTTTAGGGACTATTGATCTAAGGTTAGTAGATGGCTGCTAAACATCTCTTGTAATAAAGAATTGGGGAAAAACTGGGAAAGGCAAAAAAACTGCTTAAAAATTAAAAAAGACTTTACCCACTATAAAGATTGTTGGGCACAGGAGCTCCTTCCCCATCTCTAGCTCAGCTAAACACATTTCCATCTTGCCTGTGAATGTTCCTCAGATGGGTAAGTTGAATCCTGAACATAAAGGGTTTCTGGTTCCTCTTTTTCCTTGGAAGTTTCCTTTCGTATGAAATATCTGTTTGTCTATCAAACACAAAATAACAATAGAAGACACAGATCCTCCCAACATGCCAGTTTTCTTATATAGCATGGACATAGCAGCTATAGCCATGTCTAGCCAGCTGTCTGTAGACACTAATAAGTGCCAACAATCCTAAAAAAAAGGCCAGAAACTGCTACTCCTACAGAACAAGGCAATAACTCACAAAGCACTGGAGTGATGTAAAATAAAATCTTTGAAATGCAGAAAGCAGTAGATTTAATCATAAGTGATCCCTATAAAACTGGGCAATTTTGAAGTCTCAAAATAGTCCATCATAAAAGGCTTGCTTGATCCTAAAGCAGGGACATCTTGAGCTAAGAAGTAGCAGGGAACTACAAGATCAGCAATGCCGCCTCAAAACTCACTGCCTGATAGTCTGAGCCTTGCTTGGGTAATGAAATAATCGCAAAAAATACTTCAATTCCTGGAAACCACCAGGGAAATGCTAATCCAAGCACTCAATTTACAGGTGAGAAAACTGAGTCCCAGGGAGACTAGAAGGCTTATCCCAAACCACCAAGAGCTAAATCCCCATTTATTCAGCTCTCTTTAATTAGTTACAGAGAATACAGTCAGAAAGAATACTGATATACTCCTTGTTCCTATTTATTCCTTCAAGAAGTATTCATCTCTGCTATGTGCCAAATATAGTGCTACAAACTTATATCTACTGGAGAAAACAGATACTACAACAAATATCAGTATCTTCCTCCTCTCTTTTAAAATAAAATGCTGAGCAGTTTCACTGTCAACATAATATATACCATTGATAGAAATTTTGAAAAATGACAAAAAGTTGAAGTGAGAAAACACAATCACCAGCAACCAAAAGAAAACTACTTTCCACATTTGATGTATTTCTTACCACTCTTCATAAGTATTAGCATTCACTCATTCTTTGTTTTTCTCCTTTCAAACAGTGATGAATAAACTGTACACACAGTTATCTATTCTATCTTATAGTGTACACATTTCTTCATATTATCAAAGAGTCTTTGTCATCATCATTCCTCACACTTGCAAAATATTCCATGAAGGGGATATAATCAACTATCTATTGTTAATTTCCATTTTGGAGAGGTATGCATTTATAAATTATGAGCACCTTTTCAAAACAACATTTTAAATAGTTTATAAGATTGTAATTGATGAGTAATTGTCACCTCAATGTCATCTCAGGGGATTTAAAGTGACTGTTTCCTAAATTTATCAAAATGAAGGTACAGGTTAGAGGTATGACTCTTCTAGAAATATGGTATATGACCTCTTGGCTTTTACTATCCTAGGAATGTAAGAATTATAAATTTCCATAGCCACCTTGATACACTGTCCTGCCCACTGATATTTCTTCTTTAATACTCACAACTACTGATTAGACCAGTGTTTTTTCCTGCTTGTGGAATCATCTACCATTCATATAGTAGAAAGTGCCTACCTACTATGGTTGCTCAATAAAATACTGAACACCCAATTAAATTTGAAATTTCAGATAAACAATGGATAATTGGGATATATTTACACTGAAAAGCATTTGTCATTAGTATGGTTTGAATACTGTGCTGGTATTGAGAGTTGGGGCACTTTAGGAGCTGATTAGGTCATGTCAGCTCCTCATTCATGAGTGAGATTAAGGCCTTTATATGAAAGAGCTTGGCTTTCTTTTTTTTTTTTCATTAAGTTTACTGGTACATTTTAGGTATAAAATACAGTTACATTCATTGGTGGAATCTTGTACCTTTACATGATGTATCTTAGTTCCCATTTTTTCCACATTCCCCTGCCCTCCCTTCACCCCCTCCACCTTACCGATTTACAAAGATCTTTGTTTCGTCTATGAATTTCTTTCTGCATTAAGTGTGTTTCTTGTATACGGCATATTGTTGGACTTTGCTTCTTAATCCATTCTGCCAGTCTATTTCTTTTGATAGCTGACTTGAGGCCATTAACATTGATGATTATAGCTGATATGTATTGGTTTATCCTTGTCATGTTATTCTCCTGTTGTTGGCTCTTTTATTTTTTTATTTTCCTCCCTCTCCCTTGAGTTTCTTGCCTTGCCTGGTGGCTTCACTCTGTTATGGAAGTATCTTATTTCCCCATCTATTTTGAAAGATAATTTTGCAGGACACATCCATCTAGGTTGGAGGTTGTGTTCTTTTAGGGCTTGAAATACCTCACTCCAGGCAATCCTGGACTTGAGGGTTTGTGTTGAAAAGTCTGCTGTGATTCTGATGGGCTTCCCTTTTCATGTGATTTGTTGCTTTTCTCTAACTGCTTACAGTATTTTGTTCTTCTATTGGGTTTCAGGGATCTTGATTATTATATGTCTAGGTGTAGATTATTTTTTCTTAAATTCTTTTATTGGTACATTTTAGGTATACAACATATTTACATTTCTCATTGGGAACTTGTACCTTTACATGATTCACCTTGGTTCTTATTTTTTCCCCATTCCTAGCCCTCCCTTCATCCCCTCCACCCTTCCCTATTTACAAAGACTTTATTTCCAATTGTTCCATTTCTCGGCATTTTTCCTTTTCCTTCTTTCCTTTCCCCTGCCTCTCCCACTACCCCTACCCCTTTGGACCTTTTCTTCCTATTTTGCATTATCGATTATTCATTCTAATCATTGGTACATTTTAGGTATAAAATATAATGACATTCATCATTGGAAATTTGCACCTTTACATAATCTCTCTTGGTTCTTATTTTTCACCCTTCCTCACCCCTCCCTTCAACCCCTCCATTCCTCCCTATTTACAAAGATTTTGTTCCCATTTTTCCATTTTCTCATATTAATTCCATTCCCTTCTTTCCTTTCGCCTACCCCTTCGACTTCCTTCCCCTTTGCCCCTTTTCTTCCTATTTCGCATTACCTATTATACATTTTAGTCCTTATTTACACTTTGTTTCTCACACCAGAGAAACTATTCGGTATTTATACATGTGTGTCCTATTGATTTCACTTAAGAATATCACCTCAATGTGCTTCCATTTAGCTATAAATGTCTCTAATTTCTCATTTTTGATGGCTGAGTAGTACTATTTTATTAAAAAACCACATTTTCTTTATCCAGTCTCCAGTTGATGGGCATTTGGGCTGTTTCCAAGTTTTAGCTATTACAAACTGTGCTGCTATGAACATGAGTGCACATATAACACTGTGGAGTGATTCTTTTAATTCTTTGAGGAAGATCCCCAGCAGTAGAATAGCAGGGTCAAATGGGACTTCCAGTCCTAGTTCTTTGAGGTATCTCCATACTGATTTCCACAGTGTTTGCACCAGTCTACACTCCCACCAGCAGTGCAGCAGGGTTCCCCTTTCCCCCACAGCCCTGCCAGCATTTGTTATTGGTTGATTGCATGATAGCAGCCATTCTTTCTGGAGTGAGGTAGAATCTCAGCGTTGTTTTCACTTGCATCTCTCGAATGACCAGTGATGTTGAACATTTTTTCATGTATTTATTTGCTATTTCTACTTCTTTGTCTGAGAAATGTCTGTTCATTTCAGATGCCCATTTTTGGATTGGGTCTTTAAATTTGGGAGGTCTGATCTTTTTAAGTTCTTTATAGATTTGAGATAGTGGACCTTTGTCTGAGGAAGAGCAGGTGAAAATTTTTTCCCACATTGTGGGTTGTCTCTTCACACTGCTGGTGGTTTCTCTTGCTGTGCAGAAGCCTTTTAATAAGAAGAGATCCCATTTGCTGATAGTTTGTGCTAGTTCATGGGCAACTGAGGTTTTGTTCATAAAATCTTTTCCTACACCGATGTCTTCAAGGGTTCTAACTAACCTCTGTTCCAATTGGTTCAGAGTTTCTATTTTAATATTTAGATCTTTGATCCATTTCGATTTTAGTTTAGTGCATGGTGAGAGATACAGATCTAGTTTTAATCTTTGGCAAGTTGAAGCCCAATTTTTCCAGCACCATTTATTAAAGAAGATATCTTTCCTCCAGTGAGGGTGTTTGGCTCCTTTAACAAAGATGAGATGGCTGAGTGTGTCTGGCATTGTTTCTGCAACTTCTAATCTGTTCCACTGGTCCTCAAGTCTGTTTCTTTGCCAGTACCATGCTGTTTTTATCACAGTAGCCTTGTAGTAGAGCTGCAGGTTGGGGATTGTGATACCTCCTGCCATGTCTCTGTTACCTAGAATTGCTTTTGCTATTCTGGGTCTCTTCTTGCTCCAAATGAATTTGTGGATTGTTTCCTCAAGGTCCTTGAAGTATGCTGCTGGGATCTCAATTGGAATTGCATTAAATCTATATAGCAGTTTTGGAAGTATGGCCATTTTCACTCTATTAATCCTTCCTACCCAGGAGCAGGGGATGTCTGTCCATTTTCTGATATCATCTTCAATCTGTCTTTTCAGAGTGCTATACTTTTCAGAGAAGAGGTCTTTAATTTCTTTTGTTAGGATCATTTCTAGGTATTTCAGTTTTTTGGATGCTATTGTGAAAGGAATTATTTGCCCTATTTCTCTCTCAGTGAGTCTGATATTCATGTAGAGGAAAGCTATTGATTTCTGTGTGTTGACCTTGTAACCAGCTACTTGACTGAATTTGGTTATTAAGTCTAGAAGACTTTTGGTGGAGTTCTTGGGGTCTTCTATATAGAGTATCATGTCATCTGCAAATAATGACAATTTGACTTCTTCATTACCTATCTTTATTCCTTTTATTTCTTTTTCTTGCCTAATTGCCATGGCTAATATTTCCAGAACTATATTGAACAAGAGTGGTGGTAGTGGACATCCTTGTCTTGTTCCTGATTTTAGTGTGAAGGATTTCAGTTTTTGACCATTTAGTATGATATTGGCTGTTGGCTTTTCATAGATGGCTTCTATCAGTTTGAGGTAGAGACCATCTATTCCAATTTTTTGTAGGGTTTTTATGATAAATGCATGTTGGATTTTGTCAAATGCTTTTTCTGCATCTATGGAGATAATCATATGGTTTTTGTCCTTGGCTCTATTGATATAGTGTATTACATTAATTGATTTGCAAATGTTGAACCATCCTTGCATCCCTGGGATGAACCCCACTTGATCATAGTGTATGATCTTCTTGATGATCTTCTGCATTCTATTTGCCAGTATCTTATTAAGAATTTTTGCATCTATGTTCATTAGTGAGATTGGCCTATAGTTCTCTTTTTCGGTTGGGTCTTTCTCTGCTTTGGGGATCAAGGTGATGCTTGCTTCCTGGAATGAATTTGGGAGTATTGCTTCCTTTTCAAATTCACTGAAGAGTTTAAACAGTAGTGGTAGTAGTTTCTCTCTAAATGTCTTATAGAATTCAGCAGTGAAGCCATCAGGGCCCGGAATTTTCTAAGTTGATAAGTTTTTAATTACATTTTCAATTTCATTGGTTGATATTGGGTTGTTTAGAATTTTTATGTCTTCTTCATTCGACTTGGTAATTCATACTTATCTAGGAATCTGTCCATTTCTTCTGTGTTTTCCATCTTATTGGCATATAGGTTCTGGAAGTAGGTATTGATGATCCTCTGGATTTCTGCTGGGTCTGTTGTAATTTCTCCCTTTTCATTCCTAATTGCATGGATTTGGGCCTTTTCCTTCCTTTTTCTGATAAGGTTGGCGAAGGGTTTGTCAGTTTCCTTGATTCTTTTGAAGAACCAACTCTTGGCTTCATTGATTTTTTGTATCATTCTCTTAGTCTCCATTGCATTGATTTCTCCTCTGATCTTTATAATTTCCTCCCTTGTATGCACTTTGGGGTTGTCCTGCTCTTCTTTTTCTAGAAGCTTGAGGTTCAGCATCAGGTTGTTTAATTTGGTTAGTTCTGTTTTCCTAATATGCATATTCACTGTTATGAATTTCCCTCATAAGACTGCTTTCATTGTGTCCCATAGATTCCGATGTGTTGTATTGTCATTGTCATTTAATTGAAGGAACTGTCTGATTTCTTCTTTAATTTCCTCTGTGACCCATTGGTTATTCAGAAGTGTGTTGTTCAATTTCCAAGTGTTTGTGAAATTTTTCCAGTTTCTTTTGCTATGGATCTCCAATTTCATCTCAGTATGGTCTGATAATATACAGGGGATAACTTCAATTCCTTTGTACTTACTTAAACATGTTCTATGTGTGAGTATGTGGTCTATTTTTGAGAATGACCCATGTGCAGCTGAGAAGAATGTGTATTCTGATTTTGTGGGGTGGAAGACTCTGTAAACATCTGTTAAGTTCATTTGTTCAAGAGTTCGATTGAGTTCTAGTATTTCATTCCTTATTTTTAGTCTAGTTGATCTATCTATTTGTGACAGTGGGGTGTTGAGGTCCCCCACTACAATTGTATTAGTGCATATATGACTTTTCATGTCCATTAGTATTTGTTTTATATAGTTGGGTGCACTAGTGTTTGGTGCATAGATATTTATGATTGTCATCTCTTCCTCTTGGATTCTTCCCTTTACAAGGAGGTAGTGTCCTCCTTCATCTCTCTTAATCAGTGTTGGTTTGAAATCTACTTGATCTGCCAAGAAGATAGCTACTCCTGCTTTTTTTCGGGTTCCTGTCACATGGAGTATTGTTTTCCACCCTTTAACTTTCAGTGTATGAGTTTCCTTTTGAATTAAGTGTGTTTCTTGTATGCAGAATATTGTTGGATTTTGCTTCTTGTCCCATTCTGCCAGTCTATTTCTTTGATTGGTGAATTGAGACCATTAACATTGATGGCTATAACTGAAACGTATTGACTTGTCACTGCCATGACTTTTTCTTTTTGTTGGGTTCTCCCCCTTTACATTTAATTTCTTGTCATGCCAGATGGGTTCATTCTGCTTTCCTTCCTGGGGTTGTGATCCTCAATGTCTGTTCCTAGGATATTGTGTAAAATTCTTTGGAGTGCTGGTTTGGTATTCATGAAGTTCCTAAGGTGCTCTTTGTCATGAATGTATCTTATTTCTCCATCCATTTTGAAAGATAGTTTTGCAGGGTACATCAATCTGGGTTGGAGGCTGTTTTCTTTTAGGGCTTGGAATATGTCACTCCAAGCTCTTCTTGCCTTGATGGTTTGTGTTGAGAAGTCTGCTGTGATTCTGATGAGCTTTCCTTTGTATGTGATTTGTGTCTTTTCTCTGACTGCTTGTAGAATTTTGTTCTTCTGTTGAGTTTCTGGAATTTTAACAATTATATGCCTATGTGTAGAGTTTTTTTTGATCAAGGCTATTTGGAGTTCTATATGCCTCACTTATCTGTATGTCAAGCTCTTTTCCCCTTCCTTGGGAAGTTTTCTGCCATTACTTCTGTGAACAGCTTTTTTTATGTCATCTGCACTCTCTCCTCTTTCTTCATTGATTCCAATCAGTCTTATGTTATTCTTCTTTGCAGCATCTAGCAGCTGCTGGATTGATTTCTCATGTTCCCTTATAATTTTGAAGCACTTTTTCTTTTCGTGGTCACTAATTGCAATCTTATCTTCTATATCTGAAATTTTGTCCTCACATTGGCTCATTCTGCTGTGTAGACTTTCAATGGAGTTTTTCATGTCCTGGAAATCTATTTGCATCTATTTTATGGATTCCATTTGTTTCCTATGTTGGGATTCTGTCATGTTCCTGAGCTCCTCTCTAGATTTACTAATCATGTCTTGCACTAGGAGCACAATTTCTCCTGTTATCTGGGAAATTATTTCTGATTTCCTTTTTTCCAGATCCCCTTTTGTTGCCAGTTCAGTGGGTCCAGGTGGTTGAGTATCAGAGTGTTCCATCTCATTTCCCTATGGGGTTGCTGTAGGTGATCTGGAAGTCTGGTTTTGAGACTTATTTCCATGTTTTCTCATTTTGACTGGGGGGGGGGGACAGGGGGTTGCTCTTGGCATCTGTGTGGCTCACCTCCTCTGAGCTGGAAGAGGTGGGACAGGGCCAGGAGCAGCAGTAGGGATGGTGGCCCAGAAGCCCCTTCCTCTGGGCAGGGATTGGCAGGACAGAAGGTGGCCCAAAAGCCCTTTCCTCTGGGCTGGGAGTAGTGGGAGGAATGGTGGGAGGAAGCCCCTTCCTCTGGACCAGGAGCAGTGGGACGGCAGCTCAGAAGCCCCTTCCTCTGGGCAGGGAGCAAGGGGACAGATGGCGGCCCAAAGCCCTTTCCTCTAGGCCAGGAGTGGCAGGATGTATGGCCGCCCAAAAGCCCTTTCCTCTGTGTTGGGGGTGGCAGGATGGATGGTGGCTGGGAAGCCCCTTCCTCTGGGCTGGGAGCAGCGGGACAGAAGGTGACCCAAAAGCCCTTTCCTCTGGTCTGGGAGTCTGGTGTAGATTTTTTTTGATCATGGCTAGTTGGAGTCCTACATGCCTCACTCATCAGTATGTCAAATTCTTTTGCTCTGTTTGGGTAATTTTCTGTCATTAATTCTGTGAAGTTTTTTTATGTCATTTGTACTTTCTCCTGATTTTCCATGGATTCCTATCAGTCTTGTATTATTCTTCTTTGCATCATCTAGGAGCTGCTGGATCAATTTCTCATGGTCCCTTACTATTTTTAAGAGAGCTCTCTCTTCATGGTCACTGACTGCAATTCTGTCTTCTATATCTGATATTCTGTCTTCACATTCACTCATTCTGCTGTAAATGCTTTCAATGGAGTTTTTAATCTACTGGATAGCTGTTTGAATCTGTTCAATGGATTCCATTTCTTTCCTATGCTGGGCATACATGGTTTCCATCATGGTCCTGAGCTCATCTATTTTTTTATGTTTCTGTTCTAGAGTCTCTAATCATGTCTTTCATTCTGTTCACTATCTCTGTGCTTATCTGGGAAATTATTTCTGGTTTGAATTTTTCTAGAGCTTCATTCATCTGTTTTGTTACTTCCTGTGCCATCAGTGTAGGGTGTCCAGGTGATTGATTATCAAACTTTTCCACCTCTTTTCCCCCAGAATTTGCTTTTGGTGAGCTAGTAGCCTGATTTTGTGTGTTGCTTAGGTGTCCTTTCATTTTTATTTTTGTTATTGGTACTGTTTTTGGTTCAATTCCTAGGTTGATACTTTAATATTGCTTATTGTAAGTATCTTTGTTGCTTGTATTTAGAACTTTTATAGAATGATTTTTTTCTCAAAAGTGTCTTCCAGGTATATCTGGCCTTTAGGTTTTGAGTCTCTAATGACTTTTAGCCCATCACATTTTCAGTATACCAGAAAGGACAACTGTTTCGGTCAATCATAACATGTTAGCCCAAGTGATACAATCAGCAACAATAGCGTCAAGCACAGTTTAGAAAATGACAATTTGTGGTAGTTATTAATCTATTACTTTTAAACATATTAATTAAATCAAAATCGAAGACCAGCCCAAAATATGTCTATAGTGAATAAACTCTTCAATCTAGCAACTTTACCCTTTGGGATGGGGACTTAGAAGGAGTTAGGGAGGGAAGGATAGATAGGTATGATAAGGAAAGGTTAGAAGTGAGGCGAGAGGGCAGAGGAAGATCACACAAACTCTAGGAAGCTGTTGAAGAGGAGAGAAGAAGACAGAATGAAAGAACAAACACAAAAACAGAACAACCTAACAGCAATAGGGAGGCTAGAAACTGTATTCACTTTCCTTTAAAGCTAATGACAATTGAGAAAAGGAAAAAGAAAAGAAAAAGTAAGAAAAAAATAAATTTTAATTAGTACAGGAACAGGAATAAAAAGGGAGAAAAATGAAGAACAAGGTGGGAGAGAGAAAGCAAGACAGAAAGAGAAAGAAAAGAAAAAAATAAGGGAAAAATTTGAAAAGAGGAAAGAATAGAAAAAAATTAGAAAACATATTTAAACTAAGAGAAAAAATTACCTTGAAGATAAAAAATACAAATAAAGGGCCTCCTTCAGGCTATGTCTCTGCTGTCACTGTAGACAGTGTGGGCAAGAGTGTGCAGATCTAAATCAATTAGTCTCAGCAAACCAGCAGGTGTCCCCTGAGGTTCAGGCTGATTTCTGCCTGCAAGGCTCAATTTGAGATCTCTGACCTCCTGCTGGGTTGAACTCTTCATGGTTCTATTAGGTTTTACTGCAGGTTCCATCTGCCCTTTCCCTGAAGATAGTCCAGGTTCCGATGGGAGGTGGTGTTCTCTCCAACTTACCAACTACACTGGTCTGGTGTGCCTTCATTGCAGAGATTTTCTTGACTTTTCCAGTGGGCTTCAATTTTCATCTAGGAGCCGCAGAGTGGCCCCCTTTCTCTTGTTCACTTCTGTTCTATCTTCTGGAGCTCAGATCAATGTCTTTTCTGACCCAGTGCCCCTCTGTGGTGTGGATCCAAGTGCCAGCTTGGCCCAGTGGCCAGGGGTGGGGGTGCATTGGCACCCATGCAGTTCTGCTCCTCTGCACCAAAGGGGCAGGGCCACTGGATGTCCCACATGCTGCTCAGGACCTGCGAACTTGGATTTCTTGCTCTTCAGTTCTTCTCCCATGTAAGGACACAGAATTCCTCCCCTTTGGAGGATGTGGAAACAGAAACCATCTTGGGAGCAGAGAGCAGCCCTTACTAGTCAAAACCTTGATCTTAGCCTTCCCAGCCTTCAGAACCATGAGAAATAAGTTTCTACTATGTATTAATTACTAAGTCTGTGGTATTTTGTTATAGTGGCACAAATGGACCAAGACAGTCATTCATCTGAAATTCAAACTGTAGCCAAGTGTCTTGAATCCTGGTTTCCTAAATCTGACAACACCACCAACTTTGCCTCATGCTAACTTTTGGACTTGGTTAACTGTTCATATTTCTCAACTTCTGTTGGAAAATGAAGATGATCTTATTCATTTCATAGGAGAAATACATCTCACAAAGAGATGCATAAAAATACCAACCATGATTTTCTTTCCTTCCTGCTTCCTCGCTACTTTCATATTCTCTTCTCCTTCCCTTTGGCTCTAAAAATCTTTTCATTTCATCCCCACCTCTCTGTAGTAGATGTAGAGCTTTTAACCCAACCATCCAGCCACCATCAGCCCCAAACCTTGTGAGTTTAAGGCTTGGCTCCAGGAAGGGGCTCACTTCAAAATTTGCCTCCAGAGCAGGTGGAATATCACAACAATTTAGTGTGATAGTGAGTGCTCGGCAAACATAGGATAAGGTACATCATAGAATGAGGAAAAGCCTTCTAAATGAAGTGGCATCTGAGTTAAGAGTTGAAGGATGAAGATGAGTTGGCCAAGCAAGAGAGATGGGCTGGGGTGTATAGACTACAAGGCAAAGAAAACAGCAGCTGCAAAGACTCAAAGAAACCAAAATTGTCATGGAATTGATAGAAACTAGAGTAGACTGGAACAAAGAATGAGAAATGGATACTGAGAGAAAGACAGTAGATCTCCCCAAGTCTGCAGGCCTTGTTGGATGACTGGATTTTATCCCAAAAACAGTAGCATACCATGGACAAGTGAGCACAGAAATAGTATGATCCATTTTCTAAATCTGAACAATCCTGGTTGGTGAAAGAGGAAAGATTGGAAGAATTTGTCTAATGATAGACAAGTTTTGAGGGTTGTAACCATAATTCAGTCAAAAGATGACAGTCATTACAAATAGATTCCACTTGGTAAAGGGAAGAAAGAAAGATTAAGAGGGTCTTGGGTCCCCAAGATGGAGTGAAACAGCAAGAGGCAGCGAGAAGATTTTGGACCATTTGGAATCTTGCCTCAGTATATTGTTAAGATATTTTACTTGCTTGTAATATAAAATCCAACCCAAAATGGTTAAAGAAAAGAGCAGAGTTAGGTCTAACAACTCCAAGAGACCTAAGTGTCCACAAAAACCTAATCATGGATATTTACAACAGATCTATTCACAGTTGCCAAAGCTTGGAAGCAACTTAAATATCCTGCAGTAGGTGACTGGCTACATGAATTGTGATGCATCCAAACAATGGAATATTATTCAGTGCTAAAAAAAATAAACTATTGAGCCATAAAAAGATGCAAGGGTGCTTTAAATGTGTAATGCTAAGTGAAATAAGTCAAACCTGGCTACATATTGTATGATTTCAATTATGTAGCATTCTGGAAAAGGCAAAACTATGGGGGTGGGAAAAACTAATCTGTGGATTTATGGTGGTGATGATGTGTGGTGTTGTTTCATAAACTGGAACTGATGAGGGACCTTCTTGATTGCTAGATTGTGTATGCGCATGGTCAGGATATTAGTGAAATTTTTGTTCTTTCTGCTCAGTTTTCCTGTGACCAGGACAGTGGTCTAAAAATGATCTGTTGATCCCACGCTCCTAGAGCAGAGAAGGTGAGCCAGTCCCAGCACCTGGAAGGAAGCTCCCTGCCGCCATCCCACACTCCTAGGGCAGAGAAGCTGAGCCGCTCAGGTGCCAGAAGCACACCCACCCCCCACGTGGAAATGAGAAGACACATAAACAAGCCTCAAAAACAGACTTCTGGATCACCTACAGGAACCCCAAAGGAAAACGAGATGGAACAATCTGATACTCAACCACCTGGACCCTGAACTGGCAACAAAAGAGGATCTGGGAAAAATGAAATCAGAAATAATTACTCAGATAACAGCAAAGATTGTGCTCATGGTGCAAGACATGATTAATAAATCTAGAGAGGACACAGATAAAAAAATAGAGGAGCTGAGGAACATGATGGAATCCCAACATAGGAAACAAATGGAATCCATAAAACAGATGCAAACAGATTTCCAGGACATGAAAACCTCCATCAAAAGTCTGTGCAGCAGAATGAACCAATGTGAGGATAGAATTTTACGTATAGAAGATAAGATTGCAATTAGTGACCAGGAAAAGAAAAATTGCTTTAAAATTGTAAGGGAACACAAAAAATCAATCCAGCAGCTGCTAGACAATGCAAAGAAGAATAACATAAGACTGATTGGAGTCAATGAAGAAACAGGAGAGAATGCAGATGACATAGAAAAACTGTTCACAGAAGTGACAGCAGAAAACTTCCCAAGGAAGGGGAAAAGAACTTGGCATACAGATAAGTGAGGCATATAGGACTCCAAATAGCCTTGATCAAAAAAAAATCTAGCACATAGGCATATAATAGTTAGGATTCCAGAAATCCAACAGAAGAACAAAATTCTACAAGCAGTGAGAGAAAAGAAACAAATCACATACAAAGGAAAGCCCATCAGAATCACAGCAGACTTCTCAACACAAACCCTCAAGGCAAGAAGAGCTTGGACTGATGTATTTCAAGCCCTAAAGGAAAACAGCCTCCAACCCAAATTGATGTACCCTGCAAAACTATCTTTCAAAATGGATGGAGAAATAAGATACTTTCATGATAAAGAGCACCTCAGGAACTTCATGAATACCAAACTGGCACTCCAAAAAATTTTAGTCAATACCCTAGGAAAAGACAATGAGGATCACAACCCCAGGAAACCCAGCAGAATGAATCCACTGGGCATGACAAATTAAATGTAAAGGGGGAGAATACAACAGAAAGAAAAAGTCATGACAAGGCTTTTAAAACTTTTAACTTCATCTCCCTAATGAGTGTATAATTCAATCTTGTTATTGTACTGATTAGTATTTTTCTGATTCTAGAGTTGCACACCTTTCCTTGTGCTGTACTGGCTATTTATCATCTTCTTACGTCTACTTTTTAATTGGCTTGTCTATTAGTGAGCTCTAAGAATTCTTTATGGATTCTGGTCATAGGTTATATGCATTGTACATATGGGACTTAATGGGAAAAAAATAAAAAATAAAAATAAAAATGATCTGTTAATTAAATTAAAATGCCAGGAGTAGAACTTAGAGCTAGGTTGAAGAAAAGCTGGATACAAGATTCAGCTGACATCATAAGGGCTGGGTTTTTCTTGCTCTGCGCCTCCTGATTCTGTTGCCTCTCCATCCTCAGACTGCACATGTTACCAAGACACCTGCAGTAGCCCATTCTCTCCATCCTCACATCTGTAAGAACAGTGGAAGTGAAGATCTATTTTTTTCCCCCATTAACTTTATTGGTACATTTTAGGTATACGATACAGTTACATTCATCATTGGGATCTTGTACCATTACATGAGTCTCTTGGTTCTTATTTTTTTTCCCCTTCCCTTGCCCTCCCTTCACCCCCTCCACCCTTCCCTATTTGCAAAGACCTTGTATCCATTTTTTTCCTCTTCTCATATTTTTTCCTTTCCCTTTTGTCCCTTCCCCTACCCCTCCCAATTCCCCTGCTCTTTTAGACCTTTTCTTCCTGTTACACAATATCAGTTATACATTTTTTAAATTACAATATGAAGATCTAGGGAACATTACCACAGATTTTACAGAATTTAAAAGGATATAGAAAGCATGTTACAAAACTCTTTTTTGAAATAAATTTGACAACTTCCAAGAAGTAACTTAGAAGACAAATTAATGGAACTAACTCTGGAGGAAATATCAAATTTGAATAGCACCTATTACAGAAAGTATATTCCTAGCTTGAAAACCTACCTATATGACAACAGCAGGCTCATAAACATTTTAACTGATAAATTATATCAAACAATTAAAGCAGAAAAAAGAAAGAGCACTTCTCCCCTCATTTTAGGAACTCAACATTGTGCTAATCCTAAAACTGGATAAAGATAATAGAAGAAAAAGGATGAACATAGATAGAAATTTGTTGAACAAAACAAACTCTTAGAAGTCAGATCTGGCAGTATGTAGAAAGTGGTTTTGTTATAGGGACTGCAGTGTTGGTTCAGCATTGGAAGATCCACCCCCAAAAGTCATCATTTTAACAGAGGAAAGGAGAAAGCCATATGATCCTGTCACTAGTTGGAGAAAGAGAAGGTCTATTTTGAGGCTAGAACTCCCAAAAAATAATTCAGGGAATCTTGTGACAATCATGAGATCACATGACCCATAATCAACAGGAACAGTCTGGAACACAGGTCAGGAATCAAATCAGCTCTCCTGGAGAGAGATGATCCCCTAACAAAATCTAGGGAATACTACAAGAAGTAGGGTCAACAGAGACTGGGGCTCTTTAGCTCAGTGGCACCGCACCTGCCTTGCAAGTGCAAAGGTCCTGAGTTCGATCCCCAGTGCCAAAAAAAAAAAAAGAAGTAGAGTCAACAGCCAATGGACAGCCAAAAGGAATAACAGTCTGCTACACCTTGTTCATCTTCTAATTTGGAAACCCAAAGTGGAACTGAAGAGAAAGTTTCAGTAAGAACACTTGGATAGAAGAGAATTCAAATATGCATCAGCTCATATCACAAATGGCAAGGGAAGGGTGATAGTCAAATCTTTAACAACTGCTATGTACAGGGACTGACAACTCCAAATAGCTGTCAGTTGATACATCTGTCAGTGGAAACCAGTGCATATCAGCCCTGCCAAAGGAGGATGTGCAATTTGTCAGGCTAGGATACTTAGGGTGTCTCCAAACCAAACAAAATGAAAAACTTTAGAGAAAAGGCTTAAAGAAGAAAAGAGGAAAATAAGAAGAAGGATAGAAATCATCTTGCATAACTAATCCTTTTTAAATGACTTTAAAATAATTCAAAATGAAGATGAATATATTCACAATAATTTATTCCTATCACTCATTAGTAAATTCCATTCCTTTTTCCATTTTTTTATTTTCCTTGCCAATCTGGAAATCATATAGGCTAAACACAATTAATTAAATAAGACAAAAGATGAGAATTGACTAAGGGTGATTCCACCCTACAATTCTGGTTTCCCAAGCACATATTCACGGGGAACACAGAGCATAGATTGGGGAAATGATCCCTTGTAATGCGTATTCCATTTACCACCCAAATGTTTACACATGAAATAATGTCAAATTCAAATTTTGTTAAATAGAGCCACATTTCAAAAGCAGCCCAAACACAGATCTCCCTTGGTAAAGGGAAAATTTCACTTTGTAAAACAAATTGAAATCCTGTGTTTTGGCCACCTAATTTACAGAAGGTCAGCGTAGGGGATGAGGGCACAAAAACTTCTTCTAGAGGGCTAACCCACATGCCTCCCAGTGTGCTATTAAAGAGAAAGGATACCAAAAGAAGAGAAAAACCTGTTTCCTGCCATAAGAGAGCTCACAACTCTATCAGGGACTCAAGTCCTTTACAGAGATGGAAGATTTAACAGAAGACCAAGATGAGTGCTAAGTGATGTGATAGAGACCAGGAGAAAAAGGATTTCTGTTCATACATTGCTTCAGCAGCCTCAGACGAAAACAAGTGATGAAGACACAGCCAGCATCCACTCAGAGGCCTGGACTCTAAATTATCACCTGGGACTGTGGCTTTAATTTCAGGCCGACCACTGTCTCATTCATCCTCCTTTGGCAAATCACCTCACCTCTCACTGCCTGCCATGCAAAATGAGAGTAACAATCAAGCCCTGTTCTTCAGAGCTGGTAAGGAATAAATAAGAAAGAAATTGAAGACTCAGTTAAGGATGAGGACCTAACGAGTCCTGACTAGTTAGTAGCCAGCCCTGAAAGGAATGCTATGTGGAGCATATGGCGAATGGGTTTGGAGACGGTTATATTATCACCAATTTGGTTTGGTCAGGGAGGTGAAAGGGCCTACTTACACAGTCTTTTATTAATTACTGTGAAGGATATTTGTGACATTGAAATGCAGATAATTTCTCGGATTAAGAGCAGACATCTGCCCCCATTGTAATATGAGAGCATAATTGTCATCAGCAAAACCATGTTTTTCTTACATTGAAATTGAATAATAAAGTAAAGTACTGCAATTAAATATGTTGACCAACACAGTGATTAAAAGGATATTTATGCTGCAGGGGTGATTATGAAATCAACTTCAGCGTTTTATCATATCATGCAATCCATATGGAGGTGAGGTGTTTCTTTTTTAGACTAATTTACTTTTGTTTTTAAAAAGAACTTGTTCTTAAACATGTGTTTTCTGGAAGCTATGTTCATGTTGCTCTAATGTTTAGCCTTTCCTTTATCCTTGTGGGTGGTGGTGATGATATTAAATATATATAACAGAATGTTTTCCATGTGAAAGGGGTGAAAAGTGACAAGGAAACAATACTCATGGAGCCAGTTTAAAGAACCTGAACACCATCTTGTGCCTCCTGTGTACTTCTTCTCAATCCCAACCCCTTGGCCACACTGCATTACACAGGGTCCATTTCTTGCTTGTCTTTACGGTTTCATGTATGTGTGTGCATTTCTAAGAAATACTGTATGATTTTCCGTGCTTTGGGGCTTGACACAAAGGGATTCTATTATATGTACTCTTCTGCAACTTTTATCAGTTTGGAGTTGAGGGGGATTGTTTTGTTTTTGTGTGTGCCTGTGTGTGTGTTTCATTCAACCTTGTGTCTTTGAGATGTATTCTTGTAGATACAAGCAGCAGTGGTTTGTTCATTGTCATTGCCATGTAGAATCCAGGCTGTGAGTATTCAATGATATGTACACTGCTGCTAACCACATCCTTTCTGTGTCTCCCACAGAATATGTGTTAGAGTTTCTTTATGGTACTGCTTTTTAGACAAGACCCAACCAATAGTGGGGCCAGTTTAGTGAGTCTCAACCAATAGTTTAAACTAGAATACAAAATGTCAGAATAAAATGCAAGTCACCTGATAGCTACCTTTCTATGAAAATTTTTTTTGCCTTGCTACTATTTTACACTGTAAAATGCATTTCTTACACTCCAGCTTTCCAAGCAAGTCTCTGTCAAGAATGCCTAAGGCCCAAGAGCTGAACTCCCTAACCTGAGAGGTGCTCAGGACCTGCAGATCCTGGCTCAGTGCTCACTACATTTCTAGCAAATACCCAGGTAACTCTCCATATGATTCTGGTTCTCTCCTTGTGAGCACAAGTCTCTACTTTAAGGGATACACAGTGGTTTATAGAATAGACACAACATCTTTACTAAAAACACTTTCCCAAAGCTATTGAACTAACTCATATTTTCTCTAAAAAAGTGGTATAGGTGTCCCCCATCCATAGGGGATACATTTCAAGATCCCCAGTGGATGCGTGAAAACACAGAGAGTGCCAAAGTTTATATATAAATAATTTCTCCTTTACACACATACACTAATTTAATGCCTTTTGCATCTTAATTAAGCAATTATCATGCACTGTGAATGTAACTTTTGCTGTTTGAGATGCTACAGCAAGACTAGATGGGTCTTTGCCTCCTTCTTCATAATTTCATGAATAGAAGAATCATTCTTACCATTAAACATAGCAACCTCAGCATCTGATTTTTTTTCTTTCCTTGTTAAGCAAAGAACGTTCACCTTTTCACTTAAAGGGAGCACTTTACAGCTTCTGTTTGGCATATCCAAATTGCCTACATTCCTACTTTTCCCCTTTAGGGTTATTATTAAATAAACGAGGGGTTACTTGAACATAAGCACTGTGATACTGCAGCAGTGAATCTGATAGCCAGCTGAGGTGGTTAATAACCACCTAACATTGCGGATGGTAGCATCCACTATGTGGATACACTGCACAGAACCATGAATCACATCCACAGTGAGATGGAGCTGACTTTGTCATAATATTCAAAACAGCATGTGATTTAAATCTTACAAATTTTTGATTTCTGTCATTTTTTATTTAATACTTTCAGATGACGGTTGACCACTGGTAACTGAAGTAATAGAAAGTGAAGCCACAGGTAAGGGCGACTACTCAAGTGACAGACCTCAACTTGCTGGTCTGATAAGTACAAAAATATAACTCTTTGCAGTTCTAATTTACCTTTCCCTAGCCACTTATGGGGCAGAGCATATTTTTGTAAGATTACTGGATATTCATGATTTTTCTTGAACAAAATGCTTAACCAAATCTTTTACCCACTTTTCTATTTGACTTGTCTTTTTCATGTTGATTTATAGGGGTTTTATATCTTCTGGACACATCCTATGACATTTGTGTGTATTGAAAATATATTTTCTTTACATTCTTCTGTCATTTTCTTAAAACAAAAAGATCACTGAACTACCATCTTTTTCTTTTGACAGTAGCCTTAACCTGTGCACCCAGCCAGAGGACACAAGGCAGAGAGATAGGATATGACTGAGGCAGACAGCCAGCCTTCCAGGGGAAGGAACAGGCTTATCTCAGAGCCATTTACTTTGATGTCCTGGATGATGAGGGCTGCAAAACAAGGAGCCCCCAGGGAGCTGATTAAGCATTTTAGATACACAAGTAACACCAAAGAGGCATCAGTAGAACTACACGCTCCAGACAATGCCTTTGGAAAACCACAGAACTAAGTGTTGGGCCATCTCCAGGGTGTGTGACTGATGCAGTCACACCAGGACCCACACCCTGAAGACCCCTCCCAAGGTTGGTTTCAAGCTGTGCTATTATGTCTTCACTAGTACTGTATATGCAAGGACCTGGGTTCAATTCCTGGCACCATTTTTTTTTTAAAGACACAAAAGAATATCAAAAGCATATACTAATAAAAATTCTCACTAACCCTTTTTAAAGGGGTCCTGCATTTTCAAAGTGCCAAGGGCCCCATAAATTACGTAGCCAGCCCTAGTTATGGTGGTCCAGGGATGGGGGCTGCATACCCTTGATTATAGGAAATGAAAACAAGGAGGCCTAAAGAGAGATTTCAGAGAACAGAGGCACTCCAAACACCACCAGATTTCACACACACACACACACACACACACACACACACAGACACACATATATATAATACATTAAGTTTATTGATAAATTTTAGGTATACATTATGATCGCATTCATCATAGGGAATTTGTACCTGTACATGATGATAGGTCTCCCACTACCTCAGCAGCTATTATGTATATAGCTGCCCTCTTCCTATCCTGCCTTGCCCCCACCCCTGTGTGACATCATGCCAAGATGGTTGCTCCCACCAAAGAACAAACCCTTCTTCCCAGCATGCCCCTGTTCCCACCTAGAAAGTAATCTAATACTCGCTCACCTCCTACTACTAGTGACATCACTGGCTCCTCCATTCCCTAGTCACTACCTCACTCAGCCCCGCCTCAGCCCCTACAAACCCCACCCTAGTCTCTATAAAAGACTCTCCCTGCCCTGGCCATATTGCTTTTGTCTCTCCTTTGTTCAGAGACAGGCCAGCAGATCTATTCCCCTAATAAAGGCTTGTTATGGCCTGGTCTGGTCTTGGTCTTTGGCTCTTTTACCTGACACATGATGTATCTTGGTTCTTGTTTTTTCCCCATTTCCCTTCACTCTCTTCCATCCCTCCACACCTCCCTATTTACAAAATCTTTGTTTCCATTTGTTCCTTCTTTTGTCATTTTTTTCTTTCTCTTCTTTCCTTTCCCCCATCTCCCCTCCTTAGTTCTCCTTTCCCTTTGAAACTTTTCTTCCTATGTCACAATATCAATTATACATTTTGGTCCTCATTTATACTTTCAGTTTCTCATACCAGAGAAATAATTCGGTATTTACATGTTTGTCCTATTTATTTCATATAAGAGTATGGTCTCAAGGTCCATCCATTTAACAATGTCTCTAGTTTATCATTCTTTTTTTATTATTCACTAAGTTCATTGGTACATATTAGGTATACAGTATGATCACATTCATCATTGGGAATTTGTACCTTTATGTGACATATCTTGGTTCTTATTTTTCCCCATTCGCCTGCTCTCCCTTCATCCCATTTTTTCTTTTTTTCATTAATTTTATTGGTATATTTTAGGTACACAATATATTGACATTCATTGTTGGGAGTTTGTACCTTTACATAATATATCTCAGTTCTTATTTTTTCCCCATTCCCTTCCCCTACCTTCAACCCTTCCATGTTTACAAAGACTTTGTTTCCATTTTTTCCTTTTCTCATATTTATTCCTTTCCCTTCTTTCCTTTCCCCTACCTTCCACTTCTCCTTCTCCTTTGGACCTTTTCTTCCTATTTCACATTATCTGTTATACATTTTGATCCTCATTTACACTTTCAGTTCTTTATGGCTGAGTAATATTCCATTTTGTGAAAAAGAAAAAAATCTTAATTCAGTCACCAGTTGATGGGCATTTGGGCTATTTCCAAGATTTAACTATTATAAAATGTGCCATTATAAACATGGGGGCACATATATTTCTGTGGTTTGATACTTTTAATTATTTTGGGAAGATACCCAGCAGAGGACTAGCTGGGTCAAATGCGACCTCTAATTCTAGTTTTTTGAGGAATCTCCACACTGATTTCCACCGTGGTCTCACCAGTCTACACTCCCACCAACAGTGGAGAAGGGTTCCTTTTTCCCCACATCCCCACCAGCATTTGTTATTGGTTGATTTCTTGATAGCAGCCATTCTTTCTGGAGTGGTAAGGTGGAATCTCAGTGTTGTTTTCATTTGCATCTTCTTGTATGACCAGTGATGTTGAACATTTTTTCATATGTTTATTTGCTGCTTCTACTTCTTTATCTGAGAAATGTCTGTTAATTTCAGATGCCCATTTTTTAATCAGAACCCTTTAAATTTGGAAGGTTTGGGTTTTTTTTAAGTTCTTTATATATTCTAGATAGTAGACCTTTGTCTGAGGAACAGCTGGTAAAAATATTTCCCATATTGTGGGTTGTCTCTTCACTCAGTGGTTTCTCTTGCTGTGCAGAAGCTTTTTAATAAGATGAGATTTCAGTTTATTCTTTGTGCTAGTTCCCATGCAACTGAGGTTTGTTCATAAAGTCTTTTTCTATACATATTTTTAAAAGACATGATAGCAATGAGAAATAATTCATTAGCAAACCACTCTTATCAAGAATATGTGCATTCTGAAACTACCCATATGTTTTATTGATATAAAGTATTTGTTGATAAACACTATGCAAGTGGGCTTGAAAGATGCTAAATTTTGTATTGATCTGAGTCTTCTTCAGATTCCAGGAAAATGCTTTTCTCTCTCAATAACTTATTAGGTGTGGGTAAAATAGAGGCAATATCATACTGACATTGGACAAAATATCACTGTATTGTTTGTTCTGTGTTAAAGTACTATGTTTTGCTTCTGAAACACCCACTCACTTTTCTATAGCCATGCAACATGAAAGCAGATGACACTGATTTTATGTGTTATGAAACTGGAAAAGTATTTAATAAACCCTGTTAACTTTTATGCTGACAATAAAAATGTTTCTACAGATATTAATGCTAACACGACAAAATGAAAAAACAGAGAGGCAACAATGTACAGTGATGAAGAGGAGGGACTTCAGGGATAACTACCTGGGTTCACAGCCTCCTTTTGGAATTGACTAGTTTTAAAACCCTGGCTGAGTCCTAATTTTTCTATTCTTCAGTTTTTTCATCTATAAACTGAAGCACAGCTGACCCCTTGACCTTTCTTCCAAGAACCCCTCCCTGGCTCCTTGAAAGGTCTCTGTCCCCAATAATTGGCTCACTCCTTGCTGATCTTGCTACAATGCCTCCTCCTCCTCTTCTTCCTCCTTCTCCCCCTCCCCCTCCACCTTCACCTCTCCCTCCTCCCCCTCCCTCCCTCTTTCTCCTCCTCCTCCTCTTCCATGAACCCACCCAGATGTTTGTGTCTTTAATAAAATGTAAAAACACTTCATGCAAGGGACAGTCTACACTGGGGCTTAATTGTAAAGGTTCTGGGGCTGCATGCAGAGGGTTCAGTCTTCATGCCTGAGTCTCCTCATCTGTGTGATGAAGTTAATAAAAGAATCTCTTCCACATGGTTGTTGTGGGGATAAATGGGTGTCATGTTTTTGCACATGGGAAATGATATTCAAATATTTGCTATTATTTTATAGCCCCAAGCAATCAGAATGAAAACAAATATTTTTTATTTTTTTATTTTTGGTTGTTTTTTTTTTTAGTTTGACCTTGGACTATTGAAAAGCTTCTCAACTCATCTCTTAGCTGGCACTCTCATACCAATCTATCCTTCACGTAGCCACCAGTGAATACAGATAAAATGTAAATTTGATTCATTAAATCCTCTAATCGAAACCTTTCAAAGGCTCTTGTCACTTAGGATGAATTCTTAACTCCTTGGTGCTGCATACAATGTTCTCAGTGACCTGGTCTCTCCTTCCCCTGAAACTTGTCTCTCCCCACTTCCAGCCTGGACCTTGACCCAGAGTAGCCAACTTCTTGTGGGTCCTGAGAAATGCCAACATATTTGTCACCACTCTATCTTTGTTCTTCCTGTTTCTTCTACTGGAATTCTTCCTGCCCCCAAACTGGATAACTGCAACTTAGCCATTATACCTCAGTGCAGGAATCACCTACTGCAGAAAGCCCTTCCCTAAGCCCACAGCCATGTGGACCTTCCCTGAAATCCCCCAAAGCCATGTACATCTCCAGCACTGTGTTAAATGTGATGCTAAGATGCTACATCCTGATACTTTGGAGATAAGACTACCTAGATTTGATTGTCACTTATCTATGATGTGGCTCTGACCAAGTCCCTTAGACTGCTGTGCCTTTTTCCTCCCTACAAAATAAAAATCATGAAAGTATCTACCTTATATAGCCATTGTAAAGAGTAAATTAATTGAAGAGCATAGCAGTATATGGAGGAGATTGAACACTCAATAACTGTTAATACCTTATTATGTTTAATTTTCTATTTATGTGTGTCTCATCCCCTGGACTCTTGACATGAAGCATTATTTCTTATTCATTTTTGCTTACTGGGCAATACTTAGCAAAATGTCTAGCATTATGTTCATTAATTCTCCTCTTCTTCCTGAACAGGCAATTAAAATACATTTACATCCTCCTTTTCCATCTATCCATTTGCTCCCAATCTAAAAAATGGAAACATAGAATTGGCTTCTATTCAGTGAAATGTGAATGTAACATACTGTACTATCAGGCCCAGCAAAAGATACCCCAGTTTTCAAAGTCTTTCCTTGTACATGTGGCTAAAAGCAAGGAGCTTTCATCCTTGCATATGACTGTGCCACATGATAAAAAAGACCAAATCCTTAGATTCCCCATGGTGGGCAAACTGCCTCAGCAGCAATGTTCACATTGAACTTAAGGGAACAAGAAATAAACCTTTGTTGTGCTAAACTACTGAGATTGTTGCTATCATTATTCATCTTGACTAATATTCTAGGTGTTCAATTAAATTCTGTTGAAATAAATGATTGAGTAAATGATTAGTCTCAAGAAATAACAGAATATTTAAATTAGAATCCATGTGCAAGAAAGATAAAACTAGGAATTTTAAAAAGATACTTTTAAAAGTTAGTGAATCCTAGAGATAAGGATGAAAATAGGAAAACAAAAATCATGTAACATCTCTACTACTTCTGCCTCTGCTACACTCAGAAATAGAATTTACTTTTCCTACTGTTCCCTGGTCTCCATTGGTCCAATAGCCGTTAAAAAGTCATAAACAGAGAAGAGTTTGAGATGAAGGTTTTGCTGCTGCTGGACAACTTTCTGACCCCCGAGATAGGTAAATACAGCATTGGGGATTCCAGGGTGAAATGATTGAGGTCCTTTAATAAGTATATATAGGCAGGTTCTCAAGGGGAAAAATGCAGCCCTGAAGTTTAATCTCTTCTATTTTCAGACAATATTGGAGATCAGTTAACCAGTAATGGACCATGACCACCTACTGTTCTAAAATGATCATATTAACTACCTATTTGCCATAAGGCAAGAAAAATCCAGAAAGGACAAAAATTTTTCTCCAAAAAGAAGGAAATGAATCTCCACAGGTCTGAGAGAGTTGTTGAGTGTAACAGTCTGTGAATAAATGAAATTCTAAGTTTGTCAAGGACACTAGCGAGAAAAAGAAAAGAGGCAGTGAGAAGGATGATACAGCAGGGCTCCTGAGGGGCATTCCGCCCAACTCAACACTGACATCAAAATGCCAACCCAACTTGCTTTCTTATGCTTCCCTCTTTCTTATGCTTCCCTCTTCTCCTTTCTTATGATTAACCTCTGCTTTTTGGATTGTGTCAAAACAGTGAGTTTTGTCCTGCAGAAGGTCCAGTCAGCGAGGACTCTTACATGCTGGTCAAAGCTACCAGAGCCATGTTGGACTGATAAGAAAGGTTAGAAAGAGAGAAGAAACCAAAACATTTCTTAATTCTTCAGTGTTTTCTCTTGAGCTATTTCAATGAAGAATAGACATAGAATCAGTGTTAGTGACCATTCAATTCATCTCATATTGGAAGTTTGTCATGAGCCATGCATTGTGCTAAATGGTGGAAATAATTATGGCAAATTCTAGCCTTCAAGAAGTTCATAATTCAGCAACAAAATATAGGAATGTATAATTAATTTCAGTGAAATCCAATGTGGTTCTGATTCTAATATGGCTGGGGGTTTGCTGGGGGTTACAGGAAGGAGCAGGGCATCAGAGAAGTTAGAAAAGGAAAACGTTTGAACTGATGCTTAAAGCACATTGTGATGGACATGAGGCCAGGAGAAGGGGCTTATCTTCTAGGACAGTGAGAAAAAAAGGAAAGAAATGGCAGGCTTTCTTCAGGGAATATGTGCAATCTGGTGTGTCTACTATATGGGTGGGAAGGGAGAAGTCAGTAGAGACAGACTGCGAAGAGTAGGCTAAACAAGTTTATCGAGCAGAAAGCCTTGGTTTCATGTTAAAATTTGGGCTGTATCCTGAGTCTGGATTATCGAAGGGCGCGATCACTCTGATATCACTCAGCCAGACATGAGGAAGGTTGAAAAGATGATAGAGAAAAAAGGCAGAGATCGGAGTTATGAACTCTTGCCTGGATTAGGGGAATGGTAATGGGATTGAGGAGGAAGGGAGCAATATAAAAAATTGTTTTGTCTGTAGAATTTGAATTCTTTGTATCTAAGTGGATACAAGAGGGGTAATTTCCACACCTGGACAACTGAGTGAATTCTAATACTGTACTGTTTCTTGCTACCAAATGATTTTATAACCTTTAGTCCACCAGTTATGGGGCCACACATCGGTTTTTTCTTCTCTCATGAGAAAAGAATTGCATCTGTGTTCTGCTCTTTGCTATAGAAATATGAGTGAACAAAACATTTAAACAAGTCTGGCTGTAATATTTTCTCATGAGTTTGTGAAGCTAGGGGTTAAGTAAAAAAAATTCAACAAAATCTTGGTTTTTAAAGCTCTGGGATTCATTTAACCAACTGTTGCCATGGTTTCAAGGGTCTGAAATCAACATTTCAAGGTAATCGCAAGATCTAGATATTGCCACAGCATTCAGGTATCGAGGAACAATCAAAGTGCTGTACCCCATTAGTGACATAATTCTGTTCAGGCTGTGCAAGTGCTTCAATTGGTATTCAGCTTAATCACTGATGCTGCATTCCTAATTACAGCATGACACCATGCAAAAATGAGACTTTTTAAAAGGCTGGCAAATGGCATTATTTTAATAAGTCATTAGGAAATTGCTTTTTGAAGATGCAGTGAAAGTACAAGTTTCTCAATTAGGGGAATTATGTGGAATTGATGAGATATTTGAGCATGCATGATCTGCAACTAGCAGTCCATTTGAAGCAGACCACATCATTGGGAGGGCTGGCTAATGAGATCCAGGGTGATCTGATTCATTGCAGAAGAAAAATGATGATGGAGGCTATAAAGGGAAGGTGTTACAAGACTGCTACTCTCCTATGCCCATCAAAGCATTGTTGGCTTTCATCTTGTGTTTAGAGCTAAAATAAAGATGTCAAGAAGGAGCAGTCTTTAAAGGATTAACCAAGCTTACTTAATTATATGTACTAGCACAAAACAAAAGTGGTTATTAATTAGTTGGGTAACCCAATAATATTGGTACTGTGTTTGAAGATATTTGTGAGTTGAGGATGTTTGTAAGTTTGAAGCAAAGCAAGCTTGAGATGGTGACAAAGCTATGAATAAAATATCCTGTAGTCCTTTCCATGACCAGAAGAGAATATTTTTGTTTAGAATCTCCCACCCACAGTAACTCATACCCAAGTTTTGGAGAGCGTGGTGCAAACTCTACATATATGTGCATCATTTTGTGTGCAGGTAGTTTTGTGTGTTAAGGGATAGGGGAGAGAAAGAACATGTATTATTACTTTATTTTCAGATTTATCAAAGAGTATCAATACTACCTCTTAGATTACAAGACACACTATACAGAAAGGCTTCAGAGCGCTCCCTAACCATTTTGGAAACTTCCTGTAAATACTGCCTTTCTCTAAGGTTCCAGTAAATGACCATTCTCAGAAGTGCACATTTTAAGAGGCCAACACAGCCCTCTTGTGTGAAAGTTTACAGGGAAATTGGGAGCCCTGTTTGAGCCTTCAAAGCAGAACAGGCCCAGGATTCGCAATGACCCAGCAGGTTTGGAGATGATCACTCAACATTAATGTTCAAACACTTCTCCAAAATCTCTTCATAGATCTTTACTTTTGAGTTTTGAAAGACCTTGAGTTTGACAGATGTGTTCTAAAGATTCCCAGTTTATCTTCTGTGGGCAAGATTAATTGAAGTCAGACAGGAACAACAGTCAGTAACAAACCAGGGTCAGAGGAACAGCTCAAAGTAGAGAGCTTTATACTGTATATGCATATAAATAAATGTGCATACAGTATGTCTATATATACACAAATAGCGTTATTCTGAGGACCACCTAGAATGAAAAAGTCCAGTGACATCAATGGAAAATTACAAATGGCTCAGGGGTTAGACAAGAAACTTTTACTCCCTGAAATTTCAGGACAAATTTTACACTACCTCCTTGAGTTGCCAAAGACACCGAGGTTGGCTCTATTCAATAGAAAATTAAATTATGAAATAAGATTCTTAAAAATCAAGACATTAATGCTGCCTAGCCATTCTATTATATGTTTAAAATAATTTGTAGTCTGAAGACATTACAACTTTGGTCTTATATCTGAGCAAAATTCCAGGAATGACTCGGTTGTTCCCAGCATGAAGGAGAATAGACACATTTTTCAAAAGAAGCAATTGACTTGTTAAAGTTTTGATGTATCACAAACATTTTGATGTTGTGATCAGACTGGATGGTGATTTACTTATCCCCTGACTTGACTGTCAGGTAATTTATAATTTTACTTCTCAGCCAAGAATTGTTTTAACTCTTCAGAGCAATAGGGAGGACAAAGAGAAGGGAAACACAAAAATATCACCAGGCTATTGTGGTAACTAAAACAACAGGAAAAAAATGGAAGTCATTTGATTTGTATTGTACCTGGGAGAGAAGAAACCATTGCCCTTTTTACTTCTGAATCTCACAGGTCTATTTTGAGAGTTCAAAGATCTCTGTAAGGTACCACATTCATTCTTCTCGAACAGCCTTTATTTCCAGAGAATTCAACTGTGAAATTTATAGAAATTATTTCTGAAACTAAGAGCAAAGTATAAATCTGATTTATTCTTGACTGTTTCATTATAGTCCTCTGGAATCCAGAGGTGGTGCTGTATGATAAAGATACCCAGTGAGTGGGTTGCTGTAGTCATTACAACCCTGGGTCTATATGGCACTTGTGTCTAAGAAGCAGTATCTATTTCATTACCTATTTCATGCCATTAACTTTGCCAAGGAGCAGAGCAATGTGGTTACTGCTTTGGCTCCCTGGAACATTCCAAGACCTGGGGCACTAAGAGATGAAGTACTGTATTTGGCTGAGGGATCCAGTTGGGAAAAGAGCAGCAGGATTGGTCCTAATGGCTTCTGGCCACACCTGTCCAGGCCTCATCAGAGGTCATCTTCTTCCTTTAAGACAAGGCATTATTAGTTTATACCATGATATCAAATAAGCTACTCCAACACAACAGCTATCTCTCATCTGCCAGCTAGTGTTATGCTCTTCAGTAATGGTAATGTGTGAAATTCATTGATTTAACAAGTATCTCTTAAATATCTGTGTGCTGGTCACCATATTAGGCACTAGAAACCCAAAACAGAATGAGACTGAGGAGCTAAGTCATGTAAAGGAGACAAATAAAAATAAACACAACACTTGAAAGGGCAGGAAGAGAAGCCGAAGAGTTTAGGAGCCTAGTGAAAGATATAATAAATGTGGATTAACCACAACTTCATTTCTATATTCCTATATTCCATTTCCCAGCATGGTACTGGGTACACAAAGGCACTTGATGAATGTGTATTCAGATGGATGGATGGATGGATGGATGGATGGGTAGATGGGTGGGTGGATTGGAAGAGTGAATGAGTTAATATAAAATGAGTTTAACAACTGAGGGAAAATTTATTTGACAGATTGTATGTTCTTACTTTAGATTGAAGAAATCTGACTGAGGTAGCTAGAAAGTACAAATGAACTCATTGCCCTATCTGAATATTCAGAAAGGCTAAATAGAATACAACAAATGATCAGATCAAAAGAAGACCAATAAACTGTTTCTCAAGGAGTATACAGACCCAGTTAACTTCAATTCATTTATTTATTTGTGGTCAACCTCAGCCTAGGGATAACTTTCTCAGAGATAACTTTTCAGGCCAGGGCATCTGTTAGTCTCACAGAATCACACACTTGCTTCATCACACTGGTCTCAGCTTGTTCTTATATACACAATAATTGGTATAATTTATTTTTAGATTCATGCCTGTCTCCCCTAGTAAGATATAAGACCAACAGGAAGAGTAGGGGGCCCCATCTGTTTTTGTCTCCCAGAGACAGCTCCAACACCTAAGACAGTGCTCGGCATATAGAAGGTGCTAAATAAATATTTGTTGAATATGTGATGAGAAACACACCTGTCTCACCTTCTGAAATACTGTGAATATGCAAGAAGCAAGGCTTTTAAGAGTCCTGTAAATGTTTGCTTTTCAGAAAAAAAGAAGTCTTTTAATATTCATATGTAGACATTAAAGAAATAGGTATTTCTTTTAAGAAATATGTATATGACTTCACTTGAGTCAGATAGATCTTGATCACTCAGACAATCCCACCTAAGGGGTGATGTCATTGTTGGGGTTCTAGGAAACCAATAAATTGCATCTTATTGTTCATTCTCCTGGTTCAGCACCAATGGATAAGTAGACGTGATGCACTGATAACTATGGCTTCAGGCCTCCATTAAAAGGAGTGTCTCTCAATCTGTAATCCAGATAATTTGTGGCCTTTTCCTGCCCTTCACCCCCCGCACATGACCTTGGGAAAGCTCATCCGCATGAAGGAAGGTTGGGATCTATGGAATATGTACATTTGCAACAAGGGTTCCCCTCAGTTTACTTAGAGTAATGCAGGTAGTGAGGGAACATATCCAACAGCTAGGGGCCTTTTTTCCCTGGTGAATCATAGGCCAGTTGGATAAAAATCAACACAATTACAGTGGTATCTCAGTTCACAAACTTAATTCTTTCCACAATTCTGGTCACAAACTGAATTGGAGAGAGTCAAATCAAATTCAATAGTTAGGTTCAATGTTGACCTTATGGGGAAATTTGATTCGGTTCTTTTCTAATTCGGTTTGTGGCTAGAATCATGGAAAGAATTAAGTTCATGAACCGAGGTACTACTGTACAGCGGGGGACCTCAATATCCCACTGTCACAAATGGATCAACTAGAAAAAAAATCAAAAAAGAAATAACAAAGTTGAAGCAAACCTTTGAATAAATGGCTTAATAGGTATCCACAGACTGTTCCACCAAACAATAAAAGAACACATATTCTTCTCAGCAGCACGTGGAAATGTCTAGCCACATACTAGCCAATAATGCATGCTTAAGTAAATACAAAAGAATTGAAATTATCCCATGCATATTATCAGATCATAGCACAATGAAACTAGAAACCAATGGCAAAAATAAATTATGTACATGCATAGAAATTAAATAATACACTCTTGAATAATCAATAAGTCACAGAAGAAATCAAGGAAAAAATTAGTTCCTAGAATCAAATGATAGCCAGGTGTGGTGGTAAATACCTATAATTCTAGCACTTGGGATGCTGAGGCAGGCGGATTGCTGCAAGTTGAAAACCACCCTGGGCCACATACTGAGTTCAAGGCAAGCCTGAAGTACGTAGTGAGACCCTGTCTCAAAATCAGAAAAAAAAATAATCAAATGATATTGCCAGTACAGCATACCAGAACTTATGGGACACAAGAGCAGTCCCAAGAGAAAGTTTATAGCTGTGAATGCCCACATCAGAAAAACAGAGAAAACCAAATAAATAACCTAATGATGCACCTCAAGGTCCTGGAGAAACAAGAATAATTCAAATCCAAAGCTAATACAAGAAAGAAAATTATGTAGATCAGAGAAGAAATTAACAAAATTGAGACTTAAAAATTACAAATAATCAATGAATGTAATAGCTGGTTCTTTGAAAGAATAAACAAAATAGACAACTCTTAGCCAATCTTGCCAAATAAATAAATAATAAAAAGTAAAGCAAAAGAAGACCCATATCAATAAAGTTAGAAATGAAAAGGGTATAATCCCAGATTATTAGCAACTACTTTGAAAACCTGTACTAAAATAAATTGGTGCATTCAGAAAAAAATTAATAGATTCCCAGATACATATGAACTATCAAAACTGAACCAGAAGATTTAAAAACCCTGAATAATCCAATTACAGTCGATGGAATTGAAACAGTAATTTAAAAAGAAAAAAAAACTACCAATTAAAAAAATCACTGGATTCACTGCTAAATTTTACAAGAATTTCAGGGAAGATTTAATGCCAATACTCCTCAAACTCTTTAATGAAACTGAAAGGGAAAAAAAAAACAATAGCCTTCTTATACATGAATAAGAGACTCACTGAGAGAGAAATTAGGGAAACAATTCCTTTTACAATAGCATCCAAAAAAATATCTAGGAATCAATCTAACAAAGGAATCAAAAGACCTGTACATTGAAAACTACAGCACTTGGAAAAAGGAGATTAAGGAGGATATAGGAAAATGGAAAGATATCCCTTGTTCCTGGATAGGAAAAACGAATATAGTGAAAATGGCCATTCTTCCAAAACTACTATATAGATTTAATGCAATGCCAATTGAAATTCCAACAATATACTTCAAAGAACTAGAGAAAACAATCCAAAAATTCATTTGGAACCAGAAGAGAACTAGAATAGCAAAAGCAATTCTAGGCAACAGAGACATGGATGGGGGTATCACAATCCCCAACTTGAAACTATACTACAAATCTACTGTAATAAAAACAGCATGGTATTGGCAAAGAAACAGACCTCAGGATCAGTGGATTAGATTAGAAGATGCAGAAATAACTCCAGACATACTCAGCCACCTCATCTTTGACAAAGGAGCCAACCACCCTCATTGAAGGAAAGATAGCCTATTTAATAAATGGTGTTGGAAAAAACTAGATTTCAACCTGCCAAAGATTAAAACTAGACCCATAACTATCACCATGCACCAAACTAAGATCAAAGTGGATTAAAGATCTAAATATTAAGACAGAAACATTAATCTTGCTGGAAGATAAATTAGGTAGAACTCTTGAAGACATTGGCATAGGCAAACACTTTCTGAACAAAACCTCAGTGGCATGGGAACTAGCACAAAGAATCAACAACTGGGATCTCCTCTTATTAAAAACCATCTGCACAGCAAGAGAAACCACCAACAGAGCTAAGAGACAACCTGCAATGTGGGAAAAAATTTTTAGTGGCTGGACCTTAGACAAAGGACTACTATCTAGCATATATAAAGAACTGAAAAAAATCAGACCCTCTGAATTCAAAGACCCAATTCAAAAATGGGCATCTGAAATGAACAGACGTTTCTCAGCAAAGAAGTAAAAGCAGCAAATAAATACATGAAAAAAGGTTCAACATCACTGGTCATTCAAGAGATGCAGATGAAAACAACACTGAGATTCCATCTAACCCCAGAAAGAATGGCTGCTATCAAGAAATCAACCAATAACAAATGTTGGCGGGGGTGTGGAGAGAAAGGAGCTCTTCTCCATTGTTGGTGGGAGTGCAGACTGGTGCAACCACTGTGGAAATCAGTATGGAGATACCTCAAAGAACTAGGACTGGAGGTCCCGTTCAACCCAGATATTCCCCTGCTGGTTATCTTCCCAAAAGAATTAAAAGAATCATACTGCAGCAATATATGTACACCCATGTTTATAGCGGCACAGTTTGTAATAGATAAAGCTTGGAACCAGCCCAAGTGCCCATCAGCTGGAAACTGCATAAAGAAGATGTGGTTTTTTAATAAAATGGAGTACTACTCAGCCATAAAGAATGAGAAACTAGAGACATTTATAGCTAAATGGATGCATATTGAAGCCATCCTCTTAAGTGAAATAAATAGGACACACGTGTAAATACCAAATAGTTTCTCTGGTGTGAGAAACTGAAAGTGTAAATAAGGATTAAAATGATTAAAAGGAATAATTGATAATTTGAAATAGGAAGAAAAGGTCCAAAGGAGTAGGGGTGTTGGAAGGGAAAGGGGAAAGGGGAAAGGAAAGAAGGGAAAGGAAAAATTATGAGAAAGAAAAAAAAATGGAAATGAATTCTATGTAAATAGGGAAGGGTGGAGGGGGTGAAGGACATACAGGTAATTGGAAAAAAATAAGAACCAAAATACATCATGTACAGGTACAAGCACCCAATGATAAATGTAAACGTATTGTATACCTAAAATGTACCAATAAAAGAATTTAAGGAAAGAAAAAAAAAAAAAGTAATTGAAAGGGAAGGAGCACTCTCAAAGTGATTCCCGGAAGCTATCATTACTCTGATTTCAAAACAAACAATTCATCCAAAATACAGAACAGGCCAATCTCTTCAATGAACATAGACACAAACATTCTCAGCAAGATACTGCAAACTGAATGCAATAAATCATTGAAAAGTTCATACATCATGTCCAAGTAGGCTTCATCCCAGGGATGCAAAGATGGTTCAACATACACAAATCAATAAATACACGGTCACACAGAACACGCCGAATCAGCCCCCTGCAGACAAACAGGTTTATGCACGCCCTACTGAGGTCCCGAGTCATGTGGAAGACGCCGAATCACCCCGCTGCAGACAGGCAGCCACCTGGTTCCACACTACAAAGACGCAGAGGACACCAGACCACCAGACAAATGTACTGAGTCCTGCTGCTCCCAGCCCAGAGGCAGGGGCTTCTGAGCCACCATCCCACTGCTCCTGGTCCAGAGAAAGGGGCTTCCTGGTCACCATCCCTCCCGCTGCCACCAGCCCAGAGGAAAGGGCTTTTGGGCCACCTTCTGGCCCGCTGCTCCTGGCCCAGAGGAAGGGGCTTCCTGGCCACCATCCCTCCCCCTGCTCCCAGCCCGCAGGAAACGGCTTTTGGGTAACCATCCCTACCGCTGCTCCCGGCCCCTGTCCCACCTCTCCCAGCTCAGAGGAGGTAATCCATGCAGGCACTAACAGCCCCCCACCCCAGTCGAAATGAGAAAACACATAAATAAGTCTCAAAACCAGACTTCCAGACCACCTACAGCAACCCAAAATGGAAATGAGTTGGAACACTCTGATATTCAACCACCTGGACCCACTGAACTGGCAACAAAAGGGGATCTGGAAAAAATGAAATCAGAAATAATTTCTCAGATAACAGGAGAAATTGTGCCCCTACTGCAAGACATGATTAATAAATCTAGAGAGGACCTCAGGAATATGATGCAATACCAACATAAGAAACAAATGGAATCCATAAAACAGATGCAAATAGATTTCCAGGACATGAAAAACTCCATAGAAAGTCTACACAGCAGAATGAGCCAATGTGAGGACAGAATTTCAGATATAGAAGATAAGATTGCAATTAGTGACCACGAAAAGAAAAAGTGCTTCAAAATTATAAGGGAACATGAGAAATCAATCCAGCAGCTGCTAGATGATGCAAAGAAGAATAACATAAGACTGATTGAGCTCAATGAAGAAACAGGAGAGAGTGGAGATGACATAAAAAACTTCTTCACAGAAATAATGGCAGAAAACTTCCCAAGCAGGGGAAAAGAGCTTGACATACAGATAAGTGAGGCATATGGGACTCCAAATAGCCTTGATCAAAAAAAATCTACACATAGGCATATAATTGTTAAAATTCCAGAAACACAACAGAAGAACAAAGTTCTCCAAGCAGTCAGAGAAAAGAAGCAAATCACATACAAAGGAAAGCCCATCAAAATCACAGCAGACTTCTCAACACAAACCATCAAGGCAAGAAGAGCTTGGAGTGACATATTCCAAGCCCTAAAAGAAAACAGCCTCCAACCCAGATTGATGTACCCTGCAAAACTATCTTTCAAAATGGATGGAGAAATAAGATACTTTCATGACAAAGAACACATTAGGAACTTTGTGAATACCAAACCAGCACTCCAAAGAATTTTACACAATATCCTAGGAACAAACATTGAGGATCACAACCCCAGGAAGCAAAGCAGAATGTACCCATCTAGCATGAAAAGAAATTAAATGTAAAGGGGGAGAACCCAACAAAAAGAAAAAGTCATGGCAATGACAAGTCAATACGTTTCATTTATAGCCATCAACGTTAATGGTCTCAATTCAACAATCAAAAGAAATAGGCTGGCAGAATGGGTCAAGAAGCAAAATCCAACAATATTCTGCATACAAGAAACACACTTAATTCAAAAGGAAACTCATACACTGAAAGTTAAAGGGTGGAAAACAATACTCCATGTGACAGGAACCCGAAAAAAAGCGGGGGTAGCTATCCTCTTGGCAGATCAAGTAGATTTCAAACCAACACTGATTAAGAGAGACGAAGGAGGACATTACATCCTTGTAAAGGGAAGAATCCAAGAGGAAGAGATGACAATCATAAATATCTATGCACCAAACACTAGTGCACCCAACTATATAAAATAAATACTAACGGACATGAAAAGTCATATATGCACTAATACAACTGTAGTGGGGGACCTCAATACCCCACTGTCACAAATAGATAGATCAACTAGACTAAAAATAAGGAATGAAATACTAGAACTCAATCGAACTCTTGAACAAATGAACTTAACAAATGTTTATAGAGTCTTCCACCCCACAAAATCAGAATACACATTCTTCTCAGCTGCACATGCATCATTCTCCAAAATATACCACATACTCACACGTAGAACATGTTTAAGTAAGTACAAAGGAATTGAAGTTATCCCCTGTATATTATCAGACCATACTGAGATGAAATTGGAGATCCATAGCAAAAGAAACTGGAAAAATTTCATAAACACGTGGAAATTGAACAACACACTTCTGAATAACCAATGGGTCACAGAGGAAATTAAAGAAGAAATCAGACAGTTCCTTCAATTAAATGACAATGACAGTACAACATATCGGAATCTATGGGACACAATGAAAGCAGTCTTATGAGGGAAATTCATAGCAGTGAATACACATATTAGGAAAACAGAACGAGCCCAATTAAACAACCTGATGCTGAACCTCAAGCTTCTAGAAAAAGAAGAACAGGACAACCCCAAAGCTCATACAAGGGAAGAAATTATAAAGATCAGAGGAGAAATCAATGCAATGGAGACTAAGAGAATGATACAAAAAAATCAATGAAGCCAAGAGTTGGTTCTTTGAAAGAATCAACAAAATTGACAAACCCTTAGCCAACCTTGTCAGAAAAAGGAAAGGCCCAAATCCATGCAATTAGGAATGAAAAGGGTGAAATGACAACAGACCCAGCAGAAATCCAGAGGATCATCAATACCTACTTCCAGAACCTATACGCCAATAAGATGGACAACACAGAAAAAATGGACAGATTCCTAGATACATATGAATTACCAAAGTTGAACGAAGAAGACCTAAAAATTCTGAACAACCCAATATCAACCAATGAATTTGAAAATGTAATTAAAAACTTATCAACTAAGAAAAGCCTGGGCCCTGATGGCTTCACTGCTGAATTCTACAAGACATTTAGAGAGGAACTGCTGCCACTACTGTTTAAACTCTTCAATGAAATTGAAAGGGAAGCAATACTCCCAAATTCATTCCTGGAAACAAGCATCACCTTGATCCCCAAAGCAGAGAAAGACCCAACCGAAAAAGAGAACTATAGGCCAATCTCACTAATGAACATAGATGCAAAAATCCTTAATAAGATAATGGCAAAGAGAATGCATAAGATCATCAAGAAGATCATTCACCCTGATCAAGTGGGATTCATCCCAGGGATGCAGGGATGGTTCAATATATGAAAATCAATCAATGTAGTACACTATATCAATAGAGCCAAGGACAAAAACCATATGATTATCTCCATAGATGCAGAAAAAACATTTGACAAAATCCAACATGCATTTATCATAAAAACCCTACAAACAATTGGAATAGACGATCTCTCCCTCAAATTGATAGAAGCCATCTATGAAAAACCAACAGCCAATATCATACTAAGTGGTCAAAAACTGAAATCCTTCACACTCAAATCAGGAACAAGACAAGGATGTCCACTATCACCACTTTTGTTCAATATAGCTCTGGAAACATGAGCCACGGCAATTAGACAAGAGAAAGAAATAAAAGGAATAAAGATAGGTAATGAAGAAGTCAAATTGTCATTATTTGCAGATGACATGATACTCTATATAGAAGACCCCAAGAACTCCACCAAAAGTCTTCTAGACTTAATAACCAAATTCAGTCAAGTAGCTGGTTACAAGGTCAACACATAAAAATCAATAGCTTTCCTCTACACCAATGACAGACTCACTGAGAGAGAAATAGGGCAAACAATTCCTTTCACAATAGCATCCAAAAAACTGAAATACCTAGGAATCATCCTCATGAAAGAAATCAAAGACCTCTTCTCTGAAAACTATAGCACTCTGAAAAGACAGATTGAAGATGATATCAGAAAATGGACAGACATACCCTGCTCCTGGGTAGGAAGGATTCATATAGTGAAAATGGCCATACTTCCAAAACTGCTATATAGATTTAATGCAATTTCAATTGAGATCCCAGCAGCATACTTCATAGACCTTGAGAAAAAAATCCAAAAATTCATTTGGAACAAGAAGAGACCCAGAATACCAAAAGCAATTCTAGGTAACAGAGACATGGCAGGGGGTATCACAATCCCCAACCTGCAACTCTACTACAAAGCTACTGTGATAAAAACAGCATGGTACTGGCAAAGAAACAGACTTGAGGACCAGTGGAACAGATTAGAAGATGCAGGAACAATGCCAGACACACTCAGTCATCTCATCTTCGACAAAGGAGCCAAACACCCTCCCTGGAGGAAAGATAGCCTCTTTAATAAATGGTGCTGGAAAAATTGGGCTTCAACTTGCCAAAGATTCAAACTAGACCTGTATCTCTCACCATGCACTAAACTAAAATCAAAATGGATTAAAGATCTAAATATTAAAATAGAAACTCTGAACCAGTTGGAACAGAGGTTAGGTAGAACCCTTGAAGACATCAGTGTAGGAAAAGATTTTATGAACAAAACCTCAGTTGCCCGTGAACTAGCACAAACAATCAACAAGTGGGATCTCTTCTTATTAAAAGGCTTCTGCACAGCAAGAGAAACCACCAGCAGTGTGAAGAGACAACCCACAATGTGGGAAAAAATCTTCACCTGCTCTTCCTCAGACAAAGGTCTACTATCTTGAGTCTATAAAGAACTTCAAAAGATCAGACCTCCCAAATTTAAAGATCCAATCCAAAAATGGGCATCTGAAATGAACAGACATTTCTCACACAAAGAAGTAGAAATAGCAAATAAATACATGAAAAAATGTTCAACATCACTGGTCATTCGAGAGATGCAAATGAAAACAGCACTGAGATTCCACTTCACGCCAGAAAGAATGGCTGCTATCATGAAATCAACCAATAACAAATGCTGAAGGGGCTGTGGGGAAAGAGGAACCCTGCTCCACTGCTGGTGAGAGTGTAGACTGGTGCAACCACTGTGGAAATCAGTATGGAGATACCTCAAAGAACTAGGACTGGAAGTCCCATTTGACCCCGCTATTCCACTGCTGGGGATCTTCCCCAAAGAATTAAAAGAATCATACCACAGTGATATATGTGCACCTGTTTTCATAGCAGCGCAGTTTGTAATAGCTAAAACTTGGAAACAGCCCCAATGCCCATCAACTGGAGACTGGATAAAGAAAATGTGGGTTTTTTTATGAATTGGAGTACTACTCAGCCATAAAAATGAGAAATTAGAGACATTTATAGCTAAGTGGATGCACATTGAGGTGATACTCTTAAGTGAAATCAATAGGACACACATGGGTAAATACCGAATAGCTTCTCTAGTGTGAGAAACTGAAAGTGTAAATAAGGACTAAATGTATAATAGGTAATGTGAAATAGGAAGAAAAGGGGCAAAGGGGAAGGAAGTGGGAGGGCTAGGGGAAAGGATAGAAGGGAATGGGATTAATAGGAGAAAATGGAAAAATAAGAACTAAATCTTTGTAAATAGGGAGGACTGGAGGGGTTGAAGGGAGGGCTGGGCAAGGGTGAAAAATAAGAACCAAGAGAGACTATGTAAAGGTGCAAATTTCCAAAGATGAATGTCATTATATTGTATACCTAAAATGTACCAATGATTAGAATGAATAATCGATAATGTAAAATAGGAATTAAAGGTCCAAAGGGGTAGGGGTAATGGGAGGGGCAGGGGAAAGGAAAGAAGGGAAAGGAAAAATGATGAGAAATGGAAAAAATGGAAATAAAGTCTTTGTAAATAGGGAAGGGTGGAGAGGGTGAAGGGAGGGCTAGGAATGGGGAAAAAATAAGAACCAAGATGCATTATGTAAAGGTACAATTCCCAAAGAGAAATGTAATTGTGTTGTGTACCTAAAATATACCAATAAAAGAATTTAATACAAAAAAAATCAATAAATACACAAACCACATAAACAGAAGCAAGGGATAAAATCACATGATCATCTAAAGAGATGAAGAAAAATCCTTTTATAAAATTCAACATTCATTCATAACAAAAAACCTGAAGATAATAGGTAGAGAAGGATCTTATCTCAATCTGACAAAAACCATTTTTGATAAACCTACTGCCAACATCATATTAAATGGGGAAAACTGAAAGCTTTCCCTTTAAAATCAGGAAAAAGACAAGCATTTGCAGCATCTGTAACACTGATTATGCCCAAAGCAAGTTGTGAAGAGGTTACCCCACAATTGGCTTGTTTATAGAAGTGTATCTGGCTGAAGCCTACATGCCAAGGTCAGAGTAACTTGCACTCAAATTCTGTTCCCATAACAAAACCTTCAGACTAGAAGGACAGTGTTCTAATTACAATCATATATTTTATCTATTCTGCTCCTAATTTGAGGATGCTTTGTCTTGTCTTTATGAGCCTTGTTTACATTAATTTCCATAGAAACCACACATTGCCTTTACCTTAATTGATTGCCAATAAAACTCAGTGCCTGGGACTGTCCAGTGCCTTTGTCAATTGCACTGACATTGGTCATCCTGGCACCTCACTTTCTCTCTCTTAGTTCTGTCTCTTAGTGTATTCTTTTTCTCAGGTCTGCATCACACATTGGGCAGGTAGGTACTGGGATCTGACTACAGGAGTCTCTGCCAAGCATGTCCACTCCTGTTCAATATAGTACTTGAACAAAAGAAAGAAAGAAAAGATATGTATAGGAAAAGAAGAAGTCAAATTATTATTATTTGCAGATGGCATGACCCTCTACATAGAAGACCCCAAAATTTCCACCAAAAGGCTCCTAGAAGTAATAACTAAATGCAGTAATTTAGTAGGATACAAAATCAACACACAAGAATCAATAGCATTCCTGTACACCAATAATGAACTCACTGAGAAAGAAGTGAAGAAAACATTACCATTCACAATAGCATCAAGAAAAGGGATTAACCTAGCCAAGGAAGTGAAAGACCTTTACAATGAAAACAACATAACTCAAAAAGGAGATCAAGGGCCAGGGATTTAGCTCAGTGGTTCCGTCACCTGCCTCACAAGCAGAAGGACCTGAGTTCAATCCCCAGTACCGAAAGATCAAAGAGGACACCAATAATGGAAAGCTATCCCCTGTTCCTGGATTGGCAAAACCAAAATGGCCATATTTCTAAAACTGATATACAAATTTAATGCAATCCCAATCAAAATATCAGTAGCATTCCTCACAAAACTAGAGAACACAATCCTAACATTCATGTGGAACCAGAAGAGACCCAGAATAGCAAAAGTAATTCTGGGCAACAAGAGCAAAGTAGAAGGCATTACAGCTCCAGATTTCAAGTTATATTACAAAGATACAGTAATAAAAACACCATGGTATTGGCACAAAAACAGACATATGTTCAATGAAACAGAACAGACGATCCAGAAGCAACCCCAGATACATTCAGCCATCTGATTTTTTTTTGAGGCAGGGTCTCTCCCTTTGTAGTTCAGGCTGGCCCTGAACTCACAGCCTCAGCCTCCCAAGTGCTGGGATTACAGGCATACACCACCATGCCCGGCAGCCATCTGATCTTTGACAAGGGCCCAAAAACATACACTGGAGGGAAAGAGAGCCTCACTAACAAATGGTGCTGAGAAAACTGGTTATCTACATGAAGAAAATTGAACCTAGACCCATATCTCTCAATATGTCCTAAACTAAAATCAAAATGGATCAAGGATCTAATAGTTAAAACAGAAACACTTCATCTGCCAGAAGATAAAATAGGTAAAACAGTTGAAGAAACGGGTGTAGGAAAGGACTTTCTGAACAGAGTCACAATTGCACAAGAAATAACACCAAGAATCAACAAATGGAATCATATAAAATTAAAAGCCTTCTGCACCACAAAGGAAATAACCAACAGAGTGAAGAGACAACCTACAGAACAGGAAAAAAAATTGCCAGTTACTCATCAGACCAAGAACTAATATCTAGAATATATAAAGAACTCCAAAAAATGAAGCCCCCCAAAAATAAAAGACACAATCAAAAAATGGGCAATTTGAATGAATAGACACTTCTCAGAAAAAGTACAAATGACCAAGAAAAATAAGAAAAATATGCAATATCTCTGCCCATTAGAGAAACACAAATTAAAACAACACCGAGATTTCATCTTGCTCCAGAAGAATGGCTAGCATCAAGAAATCTAATAATAGCAAATCCTGGTGAGGCTGTAGGGAAAGTGGAACCCTTACATTGTTGGTGGGAATGTAAACCAATCCAACCATTATGGAAATCAATATGGAGATTCCTCAAGAAGCTAAAATTAGAAATTCCATTTGACCCAGCTATTTCCCTTCTAGGTATCTTCCCTAAATAGTTAAAGACATAATATTACAGCAATACGTGCATACCTATGTTTATAGCAGCACAATTTATAATAGCTCAATCTGCGAAGTAGTCTAATGTCCATCAACAAATGAATGGATTGATAAAATGTAGTATTTATACACGATGAAGTACTACTCTGTCCTAAGAAGAATAAATTTAAGTCATTTTTAGGAAAATGGATGCACCTGGAGACCATAATGTTAAGTGAAATAAGTCAGACGCACAAGCTTAAATACAGCATGGTTTCTCATATAATAAATGCAAAATATAAATAATAAGCAAAACAAAAGATAGATAATAGGAAATAGGGAGATAGATCTGTTGCAGATTGGAAGGGGACCAAGAGATGGAGGGAATGGGTGAGGGAAGAGGAAGAAAAAAGAATTGAGATGTGTTAGGTACATGTACCAACTTCTCACAAGGAGTGTGATCATTATGTCCTGCAAATTGAAAATAAAAATTGAATAGAAAGGGAATAATGGATTGGAGAGGAGATCAATGAGTTCCTCTAAGGCCCTGCACATGGAAACAATGAGGCTGGAGAAAACAAGAAACCCCATGGTACTGAGACACAGCACAGCCTAAGACCAAGAAATGCCCAGGTTTGCCTTTCCAGGTGATGCAACTCATGAGTATTACCACTCTCCGTGCTGATAAGTAGACTATAGCTAATACCCAATATTTTCTTTACAGGGGCTGTGAAATAATTCAAAGGAATTCAAAGATCACAAGCTCCACATGTGCAAGAGGTTCTGATATAATAATGTCCATGTGGAAACAGGAATCTGGCTATCCGTGTTCCTGGCCTGGTTCCACCCCTCCTCACAGGCTCTTCTGGTTTTGGCCCTTTTTAGCCCCAGAAGCAAACCTCATTGCATGCACACAAAATGGGGCACCAGAAACCAGAGACCCAGTGTCACAGGGACATTTGCTCCTAACTGACAGGTGATTGGTTTAGACGGTATCCTCCTGTCTGACTGTGACCTGCTAACATCCTGGGACTCCACACTCAGCTCCTGAGTGCTTGGGGTCCACCCACACTCAGGATGACAGGGCAGAAGTGTCCCCCAGCTTCTGCACACTCTTCACACACCACACACTGGGCTAAGAACTGTGTGCTCATTACCTCAACTCTCACAATCCATGTGGCAGATTAGATACTCCATCATACAGAAGGGGAAACTGAGGTGTGTAAGGACCAATCCCTTCCCCAGACTCACACAGCTGGTAACTGAAAGAACTGAAATCCAAACCCAAGATACTTGAGCCTTTCTCTAACCATCACCAGCTGGGAGAAACATCTGGAAAACCTTCCTGAAGAGTGCAGGTGGCCACCTGTTGGCTTTGATTAATACATAAGGAAACTCAAGGATAGTAGTGCTACTTCTTGGAACAGCTTTCACCGCTACTCTGCTCCTAAAGAGACAGCCCAGAATACTCAGCCCTGATTCCAACTGGTCACTTTGAGCACCAGTGAAGAAGATCACAGAGAAGGACAAGGAAAGCTTTCCCAAACACTTTAAATGTTTGTGGAACCCAGTCTCCCAAGGTGGTCCAGCGCCCGGTCTCCTCGTGCATCCTAGTGAAGCCATGCTGACCAGGGCTGCCCTGGGAAGCATGGCAACTGCTAGAGTGTGGCAGAGGTGGTGTTCTGGAGCTTCTAGGGACAGGCCTTAAGAGATCTGTACCTCTTCACTCTGCAGGACACTTTCTCCTGCATCCAGCCAGTACCCTCTTAAGAACCCCAATGGCCAGGCATGGTGGTGCATGCCTATAATCTCAGCACTCTAGGAGACTGAGGCAGGAGGATCACAAATTCAAGCCCAGCCCGGGTAACTTAGGGACTTGGTGAGACCCTGTCTCAAAGATAAGAAATTAGAAAGGGCTGAGACTATAGCTCAGTGCAAAGGGCCTGGGTTCAAACTTCAATCCCAAAAAAAAGCTCAAGTGAGGAAACTGGCACCCCACTCCCCTGGGGAGTCCCCCGCAGATGGCCAGCTCCTGCTGCCCCTGTATGTGCTCCAGTTTGAACTTCACAGCTCTGCAGGGCTCCCAGATGTCATGGCCCTGATGACATCAAGTGGAACAGAAAAAAAACCCTAGCTGGGCTCAGTCAACCCACAAAGTTGTGACAGATAACAAAATGCTGGTTGTTTTGAGCCATTAAGCTTGGCATGGTTTATTGCACAGTGATGACTGGATCACAAGCCTTCTCTGGCCCCTGGGCTTCTGGAACAGAATTGTCATTATTTACCATCCAGTGGGGACAGTTTCACTTACAATATCCCCTGGCTTCTGTGAGGATTTAATTAAGCAGTGTTTCCTTTTGTTCTATCTTCCTTGCTAAAAAGGTAAAACTGAAAAATTCTAAAACAAAACACAATATCATGTTGATTGACCATTCCACAAACAGCTTCTAGAGGAAGCTTATGTTCCACTTAGAAGCTATTTAGAATTAGCCTCCACCGTTAGAGACCAAAACCTCCAAGGACTAGTTAGACTGGGAGGCTGGTGGGTAATCAGGAGTTCAGAAAGAAAATGTTTATCTTGTGGCCCTTATCACAGCTTAAATCTCAATTGGGCTAATGTCGGTGAGTGGAGAATAGCTATTAGCAAATCAATTAATTAGGATCTTGTTGGCTTTTCTAATGTCAACTCTAATTATTTGTTTGTTTGATCTGAGGTATCCTTAAGTTATTTACAATCACTCTTGCCAACCAACAAAAGATAATAAAGTTGAATGTCAAAAGTATGTGGGAATTAGAAGAAAACTTTTATCCTAATTGGGCCATTTCAGGCAGGATTTTCAAAGCCTGAGCCTTTCTTCCAGATAAAGTCTCTTACTGAAGTTAATAAATTACTAACTTTCATAATAAATTTTCAAAGTGGGTCATAATTAATTAATTTTGCTTGGGGAAAAAATTCCTAAGTCCAAAGACATTTATTCAGGATGAAGAGACAGAGATATCTCTTTATTGTCTTACTTTCTTTTCCCAGTAGTTGTTTTCTTACATGGTGTGGCTTTGGGATCCACACCGGACTGGTGGAACACACTTCTGTGTGTGTCTGGTTGGGTCATGGAGGTGTGGCCTTGGGGTCTGAGTCTGGTCCTTCACCCTTTCCTCTCTGGCACTGTTCCCCTGCTCTGCTTCCCAGCTGCCGGGAACTAAGCGGCTTTGCTCTGCCACACCCTTCTGCCATGATGTTCCCGCCCTGGAGCCAGCCAACCACGACTGAATTCCCTTAAAACACAAGCTAAATTAAACTTATCTTCCTTTAAATTGTAGGCGTTGGGGATTATGTCCCAGCACATAGGGTCTGAGAAAAAAAATGCACACTTCTGGAGGGAATCTGAGGCTGACAACAAGTAATCACTCTGCTCAACAGCATGGACACACCCAGTGGTCTCATTATCTCAATCAGAGAAAATAAAACTAATTCTATCGTCATTGCTCAAAAACACACTTGACCCTTATCAATATATGTCAAGGTTATTTTTCTTGGTTCCACAGCTCAATCTCTGCCTAATTCTTTAGGTGTTCATTTTTATTCCACTTTGTTTTAAAGGAAAGAGTCCAGGTTCCATTTTCAGCTTGAGAAAAATGGAAAATTTCCTCTCTTTAGCATGCTGGAAAGTGGCTCTTATAACAAAATAATTACCTAATTAAAGTGCTCAATTGAATCAGTTACCACAAGCCCAATTAAATCAGGCTGCCAACTGGAATACATTATACCTGATAAGGAGAGTTAGTGAATAGATGGACACAGAGCATGAAGATCACACTCTCCGTTAAACTCTGGGAAGAGGCTATTTATTCCTCCTTTTAAAGGGTGCTACATCTTCCCAATGAAATATTGTTACTATGCCAGTGAAGCCACATCCCTGGTAGTAAGAATACCAAATGTGTATGGCTAATTCAGGAGCCCAAGGTCAGGTGTTTACTATGTGAATGAACCCCTTGCCAAGGCTTTCTGATGGGAAAGGAACGAATGACTACTCTGTCATAACATCTCCTTGTTTCTTTTCCTGTGTTGGGGTTGGAGGAGTGCTGGTCATTCAGTGCAACTGAACATTGAATGACAAAAATGATGGTTCTGGGCCGGGGATTTAGCTCAGTGGTACTGCTGCCTGCCTCGCAAGCACAAGGTCCTGAGTTTGATCCCCGGTACCAAAAACAAAACAAACAAAAAATGATGGTTCTCTTTGATCAATGGAAAATAGCTATCCCTTTCCTCCCACCAAATCACATTTCTTTGAGTTCTGTGATGTTTCCTCATCATGCTAACAGACCAAATTTTCTTCTAACCTCATTCTTTCCATAAGCTAGAATCCAGGGCTTCTCTCCTTTTCTCTGCTTTCAATCTCATCTATTAAGGTTTGTCTGTGCACTGAGACAAGCCACATACAGGACACCCGTGATTTTGCTTCTGTTCTGTCATGGTTGCTGTACCAGTGGGGGAAATAGAAAATAGGAAGAGGAATACAAGTAGTCCCAACTTGTGATGGTTTATCTTATGATTTTTTTGGCTTCATGCTACTGCAAAAGCAATATGCACTCAGTAGAAGCCATGCTTGGAACATTGAATTTTGATCTTTCCCCAAGCTAGCAATAGGCAGTCTAGTACTCTCTCGTGATGCTGGGCAGTAGCAGCAAGCCATACCTCCCGATCAGCCAGGCTCTCATGGGAGTGGAGAGCTGGTGCTGCATGGCGTACTGTGTTGCTACACTACGGTGTTCAGTAGGTGGGTATAAGAAATGTATTTTCATTCTGTTTTGGCACCCATTATCTGACTCCATGTCTCTCCCTCACCACCTTCCCCAGACTCTAGTAATCACTATTCTACATTCAGATTGACAATTTAAGCTTCCACATGAGAGAGAGCATGCATTGCTTGTCATTCAATGTCTGAATTATTTCACTAAATATAATGTTCTCTAGTTAATGATAGGATATCTTTTCCTGTGGCTTGTTATGGCCTGTAACTAGATGCCTCTTCAAAGCCTCATGTGCTCATGGGTGGGGCTTTGCAGAGGTGGCTGGATCTAAGGTGTAGTAATTTGATTAAGGGTGCATGAGATAACTAAATCAGTACACTGTCTGGTTTAGCATAGTTCTGGGTGTGGATAATGGGAAGGTCCATCCTGGAAGCTAGAAGGGAGGAAACTTTGAGCTTCTCGAAGTATCAAAAACAAAGTAATGATAAGGAAATGAAAACACTATTACCCCAATGTGATCAGTACACATAGTGTACATGTATTGAAATGTCATACTGTGTTTCATAATCATGTATATTATGTTAATCAAATTGATTTTTAAAATGTTTAAGGAGATAGGAATCCTGATTAGATCTTTACAAGTTATATAGATACATTGCAATAATATCATCCAAGATGTGTTCAATAAAAATAATTCATAACACAAATCACTTTTAAAATGAAGGTTCAACTTCCAATATTTTCAATGTACCATGGTTTACCAGGATGTAACCCCATCATAAGTCAAAGAGCATGTATATTTTAACTGTATGAGTCAGGCATGGCACCTATAACTGACCAGTTTGGATGGGAGACAGTAAATTGGAGAAGGTATGCAAAAAATATCACTAGAGAGGTTTTCGAGGTCAGTAAAAAAAGAATACCAAGAATCCATTCCCAGAGTTTTGCTGTCTCTATTTCCTGTTCCTGTCCCCACATACTCTTGTATCTTTTTGTTTCTGAAGGTATCAGAGTGATTCTCTGTTGTTCATTAGGTGACACCTTCCATCTATGAGTCCACCTGAAACGTATGGCTGCTGCTCCAGAGTCGCTTTGGGAAGTTCACAGAAATTCAGAAAATGCCTGCCTTAAATCATATGTACCGTATATCTTTCTCAAAAGAATTTATATTTTCCATTCATATTACAAAGACAATATGATGTATACTTGGATTTAACAGATTCCAACCTTATGCTTTTGAAATCACAAAGAAACCTAAAAAATTTTCCCCAGTGGAATGAATGCATCCTAAGTATTGCTAATTCAAGAGCTTTTTATCTATTGTTGGAAAGTATTTTTTGACTTTGGCTAATATTCATTTTTGAAGATCAATATTCACCTTTAAAAATAGTACCAATGCATTTTTATAGTTTCAAAATATCTTTAGGAAATTTCTGTGAATCTACTTCTCACTTTACCTCCGAGTCCTTTGAAGTCACTGGGAGCCCCACACCTGAATCAGCCTCATGGAGTGAAAAGCCAGAGGAGAAATGGGGCTGATAGAAAAATGTCCAAACGGAGAGCACGAGGCTTTTCTATCCATGATGGGTCCCAGAGGACTGAGCTCAGAAACTGTTCTAATGAGAGAATTCTTTAAGGAAAAAGAAAACAGTTGCAAAAAGAAGCTAAGAGCTAGTGAAAATAGAAGAGGAAAATCAGCAATTTCACATGAATGTTAATGAATACTGAATCCAGCTTCCAAGAATCCACTATAAAGTTTATTGGAAAGAGGCAGACTTAGCCATGATTATAGTTAAAATGCAAGGTTGCCCAGAAAGCACAGATTTTAAGTTTAACAGGCTCTCTCATTTCCCCTTCCAACCCTCCATTGCTGGCTTTGTCCCTTAACCTCCTTCCTACTGATAACTAAGACTTTGCCATGTGCGTCCATTGCTCTGAGCCAGCCCAGCTGGCTTTCTAGAAACCAAGCCCTGGGCTCTTGAGGGGGTTCGTGGTGTTGAGAACAGAGAATAAAAGGGAAAGAGATGAACCCTATGGAGCAGACTGAGGGGAGCACTCCCTAGTGAGACACACAACAGAGCCCAGAGGCGTGTTCAGATATGCTGCCACCCTCCCAGGGAGGGTCTTCCTCTTTCTCCAGGCTTCCTTGGGGTGTCCAGGAGACACCATGGAGGTAAGTCTATTCAGGCCCATTACCTTCTCTTTGAGAAATACGAGCACCCACTAATACATACCCTTTAGCCACATGACACCCCACTCTGGCCATTGACTGGGCCAGGAATAGACTCCTGGCCCAAGCTAGATCAGGTTTTCTCTCAGAACTTGAGAAATAGGTCCCTAAGTGACTGTTTGCAAACACTAACCAAGCTTTGCTGGTCTTGTGAGCAGAGGACATGCAGACCCAGGGTTGGGAAGACATTACTCCCAACTTCTGTATTTGCGGGCAGAAAACAATTAATCTATGGAGATAAAGATAAAGATAATCTATGGAGATAAGATAAACTCATGGAGGGAAGCAGAGACAGTATCAGAATGAGAAGGAGAGCAGAGGGGTCACAGGGTGGTGACCTTGGATCCTACCAGCATCCCAGTTCTGGCTCTGCTCTCTCCTGACACCTGCGTGCAGTTCCAGGCCTTGAATACCCTTGATTCTCTTGTGATCAACCTCTTCTCTGGTTAAACTTGTAAGGTTGTTTACTGCCTTTCAAACAAGCAGGATAGTGACTATGTTGATGATGCTGACTGATACTGTTTACGAAGCTCCACGCACCTTTCAGAATATTGATATGTACATTCTCATTTAATTTTCACAGCAAATGTATGATGTGAGCACTGCTATTTGTCCAGATTTCCATGATTATAAAACACGTATCAGCCATTTGCTCAAGGATACACAACTCATTCCAGGTGAAATATCTGAATTGGTGGATCTTATATGACTGTCTTGGTCAAAAATCTGGTGCCCAAATTGAACAAATGCAGGCCAACAGTACATTTTACAAAATTGTTTTAGTAAGATTTATCAAACACTATCAATTCTGAGATCTTTTAAATGATAAGAATCCATCATTACTATTACATTTATTTCCCCAACTTTTTATTTTGAAATTTTTCTAACATAAACGAAAGTCGAAATTATAGTAAAATACACATTCTTATCCTTTATTTAAATTCACTTTAGGTCATCTCAATTATTAAAATGTTACCACATCTGTATCCGTGTACATATATATATGTATGTACACCTGTTAGTACATACACAGATATACTTTTTTTCCTAAACTGAAACTAAATTGCAGGTGGACATCATGATATCACATTCCTAAACTGTACAAGCTCACCTAAGAACAAAAACAAGCTCCTGCAGAACTACAATATCATTATCACACCCAAGAAATTCAATATTATACTACAGTTGTATTTAATGTGTAGTTTGCTGTGAGCTAAATCATGTGTTTTTCCTCCTAAAAATTATATGTTGAACCCCTGACTCCCAATGTGACTGGATTTGTAGGCTGGGCTTTTAGAAGGTAATTAAGGTTAAATGAGATCACAAGTGTGGGGTCCTGATCTGGTGGATTCATATCCTTTCATAAGGAGACACCAGAGCTTTCTCCAGCTGTCTTTTTCTCTCCTGCTGTCTGATCCCACTGCCCACATACACGCATGTGTACAAAGGCTTGAGCTCAGTGGAGAGCTACACAGCAAGGAGGCAAGCCAAAAAGAGAGCCCTCCTCAAAAACCAAACCCTGCAGGGCCGGGGATTTAGCTCCATGGTTCCACCACCTGCCTCGCAAGCACAAGGTCTCATGTTCGTTCCCCGGTACCAAAAATATATATATATGCGAGGAAAGTTGCAGCTTAAAATCGATGGAATATGGTATTCCTTCCTGGGTTTGTTAGAAAGTTGCAGACAATAATTAAAAGTCTGAAAACATATCCAGTAAGATGATATTTTTCTAAAAGTAGGATCACAGGCTTCAAGTTTATAAAGCTTCCATCTGTAAGTGGAAGAGGATGACAGTCTTTCTAACATATCTAAGGAAACAAAAGAAGGAAAGAAAAAAAAAGCAAATGGGTTTAAACTGTAAAGTTAAATTTTCCATTTAGAAATAAAAGGGGTTTTTTGGTCAGAAGTACTTTTAAAAATTATTAAGACTGGCTGGTGAGTCTCTCCCAGAGATGTGATCAGAATATTCTAAACTGAGGGCTGGAGGTGTAGCTTAGTGGTAAAGTCTATGCCTGAGTTCAATCCTCAGCGCTGTTAAAAAAAAATAAAATAAACACTTTTATACAAAATGTCATTAAGCAAAATATATGGCCTGTGGGGAAACAGGAAACAAAAAGCATTTTGGAGGTGAAATGTGAAAGGCAGAAGCACAGAAATCATCGTAAGGAAGTCTGAGATGGGACAATAATTTGAAGAATAAAGTCCAGGGAATTGTGAGAAATGTAATTGTGAAAAATAAAAGCACCAGAAGATGTTGAGAGAGTAAAGGAGAATTCAGATGTGGGTAGAGAACTACAACAGGCAAATATGACAGTATATAATGTGAATTGCATACTTGATTAGAATTGTGACAAAATCATATTTAATGAAGGTTTTATTGGTTGGTTTGTTGCTTGGTTGCTTGGCTGGTTGGTGTGGTTTCATTCTTAGCATGACTTGGAACAAGAAAAGACAAAAGTAGAAAGACCAGAGTCACTGGTCTTAGAGTCACTGCAAGAGGCCAGCCTTACTTTGGACTCAGTATGTCACCATCTACCTCTGAATTCTCATACACATAGAAACAGCCTAAAAACTCACTATTCTAATAGGTCTTGCTGAATTCCTATAAATCTATTATATCATTTCTCTCAAGATACCACAGTGCAAATACCATAGACTGTGTGGCTTGAACAACAAAAATTTATTTTCTTCCAATTTTGGAGACTGGAACGTCCAAGATCAAAGTGCCATTGATTTTGGTTTTTTCTAAGGCCCATCTCCTAGGCCTGGGAGTGGCTGTCTTTTCCTGTGGCCTCTCATGGGCTTCCCACTGTGTCTGTGTGTTCTCATTGCCTTTTCTAGAACACCAGGCACATTGGATCAGAGCCCACCCTATGGACCTCATTTAACCTGCTTCAGATCTTTGAGGCCCTGTCTCCGAACAGTCACATTCTCAGGTCCTAGGGGTTAGAACTGCAACATAAGAATTTTGGGGGTCATAACTGAACCCATAAAACCTGTATTAGTCACCTTTTCTTCACCAGAACAAAATTCTTGAAACCCACAACTTAAGGAAAGGTTTATTTGGCTCACCATCACAGAGGTTTCCATCCATGGTTAGTGGCTTCAGTGAAGGAACATCATGGCAGAGAGGCTACCAAAGGAAAGCTGTTCACCTTGTGGCCACAGGAAACAGAGGGAAAGCAAGGGAGATAGAGACACGGTAGGAGATGGAGGACCTTCCAAAGGCACACCCCCAATGACCCACCTCCTCCCACTGGGTCCTATCTTCTAATGGCACACTCAGCTATGAACCCACCAAAGGATGAATCCACTTATAAGTACTGCACCTCCATGATCCAATCGCCTTCCAAAATCCCCACCTCTAAACACATTTTGTTAGACAGTTTAGATCTAAACCATAACAACACCCATTAAGGTATTGTCAAGCCTTTGAACTAAGGATGCTCATGTTTTCTTCCTAAGGAAAGATTCTGATAAAGCAAGTAATGAAAACCTTAGGACATATGGAGTCCAAGGAGAGTGAAGGCTGTGGACTCGAAAGCCTAGGTTTGCCTATCTAGCAGTTTTGGCTGCCACCACAAAAGAAATAAAAGCATAGAAGGATTTTCTTGTTTCCCTCATACTCATGGAGACAAGGTATTACAACTAGGATTCCATGCCCACTGGAAACTTAATTAGTTATAAGGTCAGGTCAATCTTAACAATAGGAAGCATGTTCCAAAATCTATTAACTAAAATATAATTCAAATCACAGCTCCAAGCTTCTTTAATTTTTGATAATGAGCATTTGGTGTTCAAGAGTATATAGCGTTGTAAATTAAGGCAGCTAATAACCCTAAGAATTAGCTCCTTTGAAATCAGTGACAAGAGTGACCTCTTGGGGTTTTTTTCCCTCCTGACCTTGATCTTCCACAACTGCAAATATTGCTGAGGCATTTAATTTCCTAAATGATAGCTCTCCTTTAAGTGATTCCAAGAACAGATGTCTGTCTCTAGAAACAGCCTCTCAAGGCAGCTTCATGAATTCACTAGATTCATTAGAATCTTTCTGCCCTTGACCCCAGGACCTAGATTTGCCCACAGAGTGATAATGAAAGGGGGCAGGGTAGAGAAGATTCAATCCTACAGTTAAATGTGTCCAACAGAACAGCCCCATCAGAAATCCCTTCGTTTATCAGCTCTTTCCAGATGGGGCTGGGCCTTGCTGGGGTTTTTCACATGTGGGGCACCTCCCCTTCTGGAGTCACTCAGTGAATATGTATTGGCCTGGGGAAAATCCACTCACTAGCAAGGAATGTCACTGAGGAGTCTTGAAAAAGTATAATCTAAAGTATAGTCAGTGACCGCAGTCCCTTCTTGCTGATGAGAGCACCGAAGAAGTTGCCAGTGGCCCCTCGGAGGCCCCCACGCCGGTACGGGGAGAGCTGCCACAACCCCAGTGCACTGGTTGCCCTGAAGACTATCAGCAGAGCTCTGGAATCCTTCTCCAGGGTAGCGCATGTCATCTGCCGACAAAAAAAACACTCACTTCATTTCAAACAGGCAAATGAAATGCATTCTCTGAGTTCACTCTTTAGGGCCCTCCTTATGCCCCCAAAGTAATTTTGAGGCATCCTACTTAATTTCTATGATGGCAGATTTATGAATATTTACTGAAATTACTGATAGCAAGCAATGGCTATAGGGAAGCCCCAAGAGAGGGCTCAACTCCACCACATTAGTTTTAACAATAATGAAAGTTTCACAGGACCCAATGTGCCTTCCTTAGCTCATTACAAATAGCAAGTCGCAGCTTGAAGATCTCAAAACAAATGACTAAAACAAACTATGATGAATTAGAGAAAGAAGGAAGTCATCTTCCCCTAGAAAAAAAATAATGAGTGCCAGCCGTTATCAAATTGTCTGTAGGTCAGAAAGTGACTTGGGAGAGAAGTTGAGATTGTGCATCAGTTCTTTCCTTGCTAGGCCCCTTTCCTTCTTTGATCTGAGTCTTTAATGTGTTTCTCATTTATATGTAGATTTCTTTTGGTATGTAGATTTCCACTTTCAGTTGGTTTTACAACATGCCCCAAATTTTGACTTATTTAGAATCCCAAATAGACTTTTGCTGCTCTCAGGATATTTTAATACTTGCTCTTCAATAACTTAGATGTAAAAGTGTCTGAAAACCTTAAGTTCTCACATGACAGGAGGCTATTGTTTTTGTTGTTCTATCTAAACACCCAGAGTGGAACTTAACAAATTAAAAACTAAATAATCCACCCATAATTACACTCAATTCAATGCACGTGCACTGAGTGCTGAGTGCATGCCAGACACATTTCTAGGCCTGAAGATTCAAAGGTGAACAATTTGGAGGAAAATTTTCACTATCAAAGAGCTTTCCTTGAGGGAAGGAAGAAAAGAGATATAAAATCTGATTAAGCCAGAGGAGAGGTTGTGTATGAGCTGGACAAGAGTACAAAAATGAAAAAGAAGACAGGGAAAGGTGTTGAGGAATGCCAGAGATGAGCAGGGAGACAGAGGAGTGAGTCAACTGCCAGGCAGGTGGAGACCCTGAGGAAAAGATCCTGCCCCAGCACCCTCACCACGATAGAGGACAGCAGCGGTAGAAGCTGGTGTGGCCAGGGGACCAGGGAGGGTGGTAGGACAAGAGTTAGGAGAACAGAGGGCCAGGCAGAAATGAGTACTGAAGCCAAGAACCCAGGGATTCAAGTGAGACGGAAGCCAGGGGAGGTTGTGGAGGAGCAGGGAAACACTGCCTGCTAAGCAGAGAACTGAACTGTAGGCAGAGGCCTCTGAGCAGGAGTCTGCACCGACCCAGGCAATACAAATACATTTTACAATACTCTCCGACTCTTAAAAAGGAACCGCTGACATCAGTACATAAGGTGCTACCATTAGAGGAAGGTAGGTGGATGTGCCCTCTTTGAAACTTGTAGTGAGCCTGTATCATTTTGAAACAAAAAATTTACAATGAAATTCTTTCACCAAGTCTAACCTTAGTGCAGCTATTCTGATCCCACTGTGTTTCCTGCTAATAACTTAAATCATCCTAAAGCAGTTACTATTAGTAACCATTCAGCTTTGTAGATTTAAAAAAAAAAACTGTACTCTTATAAACAGGACTGCTTCAAGTCCTTTTCACTCTTTTCTGCAGAGTGGTTCTCGTTATGTTTCAGAGGACACACCAGGGAAACCCAGTTCTACACGCTGATTTTCAAACAGGTGTAGTTGCCTTGGAAAGGAGAGTGTCTCAGGCCTACTGCATGCACACTCTTCTCTGGCTGGAAGGTTCATGGATGAGACGGTCCATAAATGCTGATGGAAAACCTATTAGCTGAATCACATTCGATTAGCCAAGTAGTGTTATTGAGGGCATCGGAAAAACCTCAAGTGCTACCGTCAGTAGACTATGCATTAAATAGAGGTGAGATACTAACACCCAGAAGGACAAGTGGAGATTTTTTTTCATTGTTTAAAATAAATTTATCCATATTTCTGAAGCAACTACCCATTCCTTTGATCATAGCCAGCAAACTTCTTTTTTGCCAGGAGAAAACAGGTAGCAAAAGTGCAGAAGCAGGTAGGTATTTGATGGTCTGATGCCCAAGTCCCTGGCTGAAATGATTCCCACTCGAGTAGGCCATGTGCTGAGAATTAGGAATTGCTTGGGGCTGAGTCATTATCTTTCTAAGAGGCCTCTGCAAAGGCTAATGGCTTAGCTTATCACATTAACTGCCCAGGCCACCGTGCCACACACCAGCCAGCCGAAACCTTGGCAAGCAGACTCCTAAGAGGAAGTAAAGGAAGTGAGTGCTGGCCAGCAACACCACTCTTTTGTAATTTTATTAATAATACCATGTACTGAGCTCTTACTTTGTGCCAGCTCCTAATCTTAGAACAGCCCAGAGGTAACTCTTATTCTTCTCATTAAAGAGGTTGAATAAATCCTCCAAGATCCAGAGCTCTCAGTAGTGAATCTTGAATTCAAACCCAGCATTTAGCTCAGTGCTAGGCAATAAACAATTAGCTCAATAAACAATTCTCAAGTGAATGTCTGCTTCCAGGCTCGGCTTCATAACCACATCCATTGTGCTGTTCTTTACAGCTTTTACGCACTTTCCCATGTGCTATGGTGACTACAGGTTGGAAACAGCCCATAGTATTATTTATCCACATGAAGCTCACTCTTGTAGGACACCCTCTCTTCCCCAGCTTCATCTGCAGGAGCCCAAGGCAACCCGGAGAGGATGTAAAATCCAAGCCATTCCAAGGCAGGACACTGCCTTGTGGGACAGTGAAAGGAGATGGAAGAGGGGCCACTAGGCCATGGCAGAAGTGGTAGGGGGGCTCTGCAGACTAGCATAAGGAGTCACAAAGGGGAAGGAGTGCTCTGGGGGTTGAGCTGGTGGACTCAGTCATTCAGAGCCAGGAGCATAGCTCAGCAATAAACGTGTGCTTAGCATGTTCAAGGCCCTGGTTTAATGCCCAGTACCTTAAAAAGCTTTAAAAAAAAGTGGATAGGGTAGGGTAGCCAACTCCATCTCTACTAGCTATCTACTCAGCCTTTCCTACCCTCTTTTTCTGTACCCATAGAGATCATCGTACCTACCTCGATAGGGAGATGCATTTGTCCATTTTCTGTTACTATACCCAAAGCTGGGTGACTTTATAAAGAAAAGAGGTTCTCCAAAATCTTTGTAAATAGGGTGGACTGGAGGGGTTGAAGGGAGGGCTGGGCAAGGGTGAAAAATAAGAACCAAGAGAGACTATGTAAAGGTGCAAATTTCCAATGATGAATGTCATTATATTGTATACCTAAAATGTACCAATGATTAGAATGAATAATCGATACTGTAAAATAAGAAGAAAAGGTCCAAAGGGGTAGGGGTAGTGGAAGAGGCAGGGGAAAGGAAAGAAGGGAAAGGAAAAAATGATGAGAAATGGAAAAACTGGAAATAAAGTCTTTGTAAATAGGGAAGGGTGGAGGGCATGAAGGGAGGGCTAGGAATGGGGAAAAACAAGAACTAAGATGCATTATATAAAGGTACAGTTCCCAATGAGAAATGTAATTGTGTTGTATACCTACAATGTACCAATAAAAGAATTTAATACAAAAAAAAAAAAGAGGTTCTCTCTTAACAGCCTCACCATTCTAAAGATTTGAGGACATGCACTAGCATCAGCCCAGTGCAGGTTAGGATCTTCGGTGGGTGGCATCACAGTGATGAGATGCATGTGACAGGAAGAGATCACATCGCTAGACAAAAGACAAACTGGGGTCCCATGAGAACCTCACTAATCCCTTTCAAAGGCACACACCAATGACCTAAGGACCTTCCACTAGGCCCACCCCTTGAGACCCCACCACCTCAACACTGTCACTCTGAGGGCCCAGCCTCCAACACATGAGCCATATGTGTGGAGTACATACCACATCCAATCTACAGCAGTAGTTATGAAAATATGTGAGAAGATGTATATAAATCACAGTGCCTGGCACACAGTAAGTGTTCAATAAAACTCAGCCACCATCAATACTAAAGAGTGAGATGGATGCTCCCGCGTCTTCAGTGGAACCATAACCACTAGAGTTCCCACTCTTGATGTTCTCCACAAAATAAGAAAAGAAAACCTGTAATTCCAGCACTCAGGAGGCTGGGGCAGAAGGATCACCATGTGCTTGAGGCCAGCCTGGGCTATACAGTGAGTTCGAGGCCAGCCTGGAATACATAGCAAGACCCTGTCTCAAAAAAAGAGGAAAGAAAAGAAAAGCGATTGGACTTAAAGAATTTGAAAATGTTCACCAGGCTATAAGGAGGAGCCAAAGCAGGCCTCCAAGACCTTACCCACTCTCCCAGGCTCAGATGTCCCAGCCTCCAGGTCCTGTGGAGGGAAAGTGGAAGGGAGCCTTCCTTCAGGACTTTCTCCTTTTAGAAATTGTTTCTGCCAGTGTTAATTTCACAGTTCTTAGTGTTCTTTCTATTATTCATGAGTTCTCTGCGATTCAATTTTACAAAGCAAAGGAGGGCAAACACAGATATGTTTTCCCTTTGAAAACAAAACAGTTTTAGCCCCCGTGGAATGGAAGGCCTGCAGATCAGATGAGTCTCATGCAGCCATAGCAATTGGATTTTGTCGCATTTCTTAAAGACAGCCCAAAGACAAACTCCTGGCTCTTCGTTTATATTTGGGGGCCATTTTACATTGAATTTTTCTTTGTGCTTGTGTATCACTTCCCTGAAATTTACTCCACTTTTCTTTGTAATGTGGCTTCCCTCCTTCAGGAGGCAACCAGAAGGTCTGCATATAAAAGAAGGGGGAGAACAGAGGCATGCAGGGCTGACTCTGTGTCCTCCTTGCCTAACTCGGTCACATTCCTTCACAAGCAGGCCTGTTGAATTCCATGGTGCTAATAGGACAAGCTGACCACTGGGGACTTCCATTAACCTTCCCTCTAGCATCCAGCTGGCCGCACAATGTGCAGTGGGATTCATGGCATACTGGGCGCACAAGAGTCTTGGCACACACAGGATCTGTGGACAAAAAGGAAAAAGGCATCCCATGCAAAGTTCAGCAGAATGTCATTTTGCAAATTAGGAAAGAGGGAAAGGGCACCCCGTCCTGAAGGTGGCATCATCTTCAGACACAGGCTGGCACTCAACACCCACTCTGCCCTGTTGAGCTGCACAGTGGCCCTGTCCTCCAGCGCAGAAGAGGACCACGGCACTCTGCCACCTTTCTGCAGCTCCTCAGCTGGAGTTGGTCTCAGAACCTGGAGCAGCTGCTGAGCTGAGGGGCCAGCATGTGAGCCTGTCCTCATCTCATTCTGGAAATGACAACACCCACGCAGCCTCCCTCCCTAGGAGAGAGGTGGATTAGCTCATGATAAAAGATACACACAGGGTGTGATTTAGGCTCAGGCATCCCTGCTCTATGGCAGGTTTGTGCTTCTGTGGGACAATACATAACCATTCAATCCCTCAGCTCCTACTTCCTATTTGGGGTACAGGTGGTAAAGAGATGCTGAGAATTTAACTGCCCTAATCAAATAGGTTTGTGGATCAGAGGGTCTGACTGAGTTGCCTGGGAGCCACTACATCTCACCTTAGAATCCAGACCAGCAATCAGGGCTAGTCTTCGCAGGGAAGGTCGGTAGTAGACTTTCAGTCCTGTCAGAAAAATGGAGCCTCTGCTATTTGTTCCTTCAACATGGTGGAAATCATCAAAAATAAAGAGCTGGGCATGGTGGCACATATCTGTAATTCTAGCACTCAGCAAGCTAAGGTAGGTCATGAGGCCAGCCTGGACTACATAGTGAGACCCTGTTTCAAAAAATAAGTAAATAATAAAAAAGGAAGATAAGCAGAAACAAACAGGATGTAATGCACAGATGTGTCCACCTCCCACTGGTTAGTAATAGGCTCAAAAAAAAAAAAGAATTATCAGAAAAATAAGACCCACAGAAGCCTCCAGAACTGCTTTCCAGGTATGAATCAGAGAGCTCCCCCACAAGCCCCATCACTGATGCACTCCCCATCTCTGTCCCATCTGAAATGTTTAGGGCCAGGGACCAGAGACACAACCTCCTGCTCAGGGGACAGAGGGGCCAGTCCAGCACTGGTTTCATTCTTCAGTCAGGGGCAGTGTGTCACCACTGAGGTGAGTGGCGAAAGGGACACCCTGTCTTCAGAGGCCACCACTGGTACCAACAGGGCACATCCCCAAAGGCAAGACCTGTTGACCCAAAACCACCTATCATAAATGGGAAAACTCAACAAAATAAATTCATGAACTATTTGTCCACTCTATGCTGGTAGTAAACACCAGACTCCATCCTTCTTATAATAAGCATCCTTGGTGTAGAAGCCTTTTCCACTGTCCAGGGCCTCTGTACTGACTGTGATGAGCCAGCGCCCCTTCCCTGTCCTGCCTGGTCCCACCTCCTCCTTCCTCTTAGATTTGTGTCCAGCCTGTGCATCCCGTTTCAGTCCCTGAGTTAATAAATGACTCCCTAGAGCTCTCCACAGGGCCTGAAAGCAGCACGGAGAATCCTCTTGATTTAAGATGTAACATTCTGCTAAATCCTCTAAAATAGGGTCAAAATTAAGTTGATATTTTTTTTTACAGAATTGAAATTTAGCCTTCAGAGTTAAATTTATGCATGAGCAATAAAGACAAAAAACCATGGCCCCTTGTGGTCCGTGATCTTTTTCATCATTCTTCCACCATGTGCCCATTTTTCTTTCCCAACCTCAATTGCCTGGCTTGGAGCTAGAGGGCTGGGAAAGCAGGGGCAGCCCTACCTATTTTCATACTCTTCCTGCAGACCCCTCTCCTATCCCTACACATGCACACAGAACTCATGGGTGGTGAGACCAAAATACAGAGTGAATGCTTAATTTTTTTAATTATCACAATAAAAAGCATTGCCATTAATCCCTCTCAAAACCTTCCCCACCACTTTAAACACACTCATCCCATCGTTCTTGCCACTTTCTGAAGCAGTACTGGAAGTCTTCTTTCATGAGTGTCTTTACAAGCTTTGGTCAAAACTACAGTGAATGCACCTGCCAAGTGCCATCCGATGGAAAGGCAGCTCATAAAAAAACATCACAGTGGATCTTCATCCACCTACTCACCAGATCTGGTACCACATGACTTATGCCTCTTCCCAAAGTCTAAATGACCATGAAAGATCATTTCTGGACATCTGGACATCGAGGAAGCCATGACATCAAGCAGCCATGGCAGCACAACTAAAAATACCCGTGGAAGAGGACCTCTAGAGCTACTTCAGAAAGCGGCCAGAATGTTGGGATACCGAAGTTCAAAGTGAGAGGGAGTATCCTGTGTGGGATTAACGTACTGTGTCTTTTACTGTAGTAAGTTTTTTTAACTTAAACATTCAACTTATGTTTTAATTACACTTCATACACACAATTAGCCAGTGAACACAAAAGTGGTATTCAAGTCCTTTGTCTCCCAGTGAGGGGAAGTGGGGTTACTAACGAAAAATGCATTTTTGAATCTGTCCTGTTCTATAGAAACAAATGCTCCTGCCAGAAAAACACCCTGTAATTCCAGCTGCATTATTACCAGTGGATAAATGAGAGGTTGTGATTTCAGCTCTCCCTCTGATTGCCCTATAAAGTGGTACCCTACTGTTGGTCTGGCTACCCTGTTATTCTCAAAATGCTCACACCACCCCCCAGCCCCTATTTTGGAAATAGCCATTGAGAAGCAAACAAAATAACTGTAAAACTTGACATTCAAAAATATGGTTGTTGTGCTTTGTGGAAATTAACTGCCTCTTCATGTAGGAAAAAACAAAACAAACAAAACCAGAAAAGCATGTGTAATTAAGACATCCATTTCCACTTGGATCTGAAAGGCTTCCGCGAAAAGATTCAGCCTCTTTGTCCTGGCTTACTCACTCTCCACTCAGGAGACTCCGCAGCACCTTCCAGGTCAGCAGCACTCACACACCTC